>NW_006206422.1:399670-411829 GCF_000334495.1 Tupaia belangeri chinensis | reverse complement strand
TTTTTTTTTTTTTTTTGAGATTTTTGTTATAAGGTGCATGTGTGCTCGCCAGACAGCGATAGAGAGACAGAAAGTGAGAAATCACCCCCAGTGGTGATGGCCACATTGCAATCCCTTCTCCTCCATTTTCCTTGGGATTTTCAGCACACCAGGTATGATTTTCAAGTCACTGGTTCTGAGCTCGAACCATGGTCAGCCATGTGGGAGTCCAGTGAAGTAACCACAATACTATCTGTTGGTCCTCAGGTTTAGTTGCTTTTTATTGTTTTGTTCAAGTATCTTATTTTCTCATTTGTCTTCTAATTATTCTTTATTGAAAGTGTACTGTTGAAGTATTCAACTATTACTATTGAGCACATGTATTTTTCCTTTCATTTATTTTTGTTCAGTTTTATTATTTTATACATTGAATCACTACACATCACCAAAGCTTGTAAATTGAAGTTTCTCAGTATTAATGCACTACACACTAGTCCAGTTAAAGATGCTATCATAAGCAATATCATTTACAGACAATTCTCCATTTCTGTGTCCCTTAAATGTCTTGTCTATTTTTCTCCTTGATTCCCTTCCTCAATCCTTCTCCCACCCCCACCCTTCTCCCACCCTGTCTCCAGTATCCACAACATTCTCCATGTTTCTGTATCTACTAGGCTTTTAGTTTGCACCATTAAGTGCCGACATTTTGTATATATGAAGTGGGGACATAGGATGTCTCTCATTTATAGTTTGACTTGCTTCATTCACCAGTAAATCTTCCACATCTTTCCACTTTCTATCAAATGCCAGGGTCTTGTTTTTATGTCTGAAAAGTGTTCCACAGAGTATATGTGCCACACTTCTTCAATCCGTTAACACTTGTGAATAATGTCACAATAAACATGAATATGCAAGTACTTTTCTGAGTGTTTTCCTATCCTTTGGGCAGATACCCAGGAGTTGAATTGCTGGATCATTTGGTAGTTGTATTTGTAGATCTTTGAGAAAACTCCATACTATTCTTTACAGTAGCTGTACTAATTTACATTCCCACCAAGACTGTAGAAGAGTTCCCTTTTCACAACAGTTGCTCCAGCACTTATCGTTGTTTATTTTTTTAATCTTAATGTTGAGCATTATTTCATATGCTTTTTGGCTGTTCATATGTCTTCCTTAGAGAGTTGTCTGTCCATCTCATTTTTCCATCTTTTAATTAAATTGAATTTTTTTGTTTCCCTGATAAGTCACTTGAGTTCCCTGAATATTCTGTTTATCAGCCCCTTGTCTGAGGGATAGTTTGCAAGTATAGTCTCCCATTCTAATGGTTGCCAGTTCACTCTAATAACTATTGTTTCTTGTTTGTTTGTTTGTTTGTTTTTTTGAAGGGAGGGTTCAGTAACAAAAGTGTTTTAACCTGATGTAATCCCATTTGTCCTTTTTGGGGATTATTTTCTGTGCTTTGGGGGTCTTATTTAAGAAGTTTTTGCCTGCTCTCGTGACTCCAAGAGTTTCCCCTGTGTTATGCACCAGTTTTATAGTTCAGGGTCTTAGGTTTATATCTTTTTGATACATTTTAAGTTGATTATCATTAGAGATGAGAGAGGAGGGTCCAGTGTCATTTTTTTCTGCAAGTGGATATCCGGTTTTTCCAGCACCATTTGCTGAAGACATTTTTTTTTCACCACTATATTGACTGTTGCCCTTTGTCAAAAATCAGTTGGCTGTTTATTTGGAGGTTTATTTCTGTGATCTCTATTCTGTTCCATTGATCCACATGTCTGTTTCTGTGCCAATACCCCGCTGTTTTGATAATCACTGCTTTGTAGTATATTTCAGGGTCAGAGAGTGAAATGCCTCCTACTCCAGTATTTTTGGACAGGATTGCTTTGGCAGTATGGGATTTTTAATGATTCCAGCCTAATTACATGATTCTTTTTCTAAATCTGTGAAGAGTATCTCTGGTAATTTGATTGAGATTCCATTAAATTTGTAGATTATTTCGGTAGAATTGCCATTTTGTTTATATTAATTCTAATCCAAGAACATGGGACGTCCTTCCATACTTTTGCATCATTTTGAATTTCGTTTTTTAGATTTTCACAGCTTTCCTTGTAGAGGTCTTCAATTCCTTGATTAGATTTATTTCTAGGTATCCTATACTTATTATGGCTATGGTAAATGAGATTACATTCTTTAGTTCTGACTCAATGTGCTTTTTATTTTTGTATATAGAAATTCTGTAGATTTGTGTATGTTAATTTTGTATCTTGCCTCTTTACTGTATTCCTTTATTATTTTTAGGTTGTTTTGTTGTGAATTCTTTTTTATTATTATTATTTTTTTTTTTTGGAGAGGTTTTCGCTATAGAGGGCACGTGTGCTCGCCAGACAGACAGAGAGAGACATAGAGACAGAAAGCAAGAAATCACCTCCCAGGGGGGATGGTCACACCACAATCCCTTCTCCTCCATTCTCCTCTCGGGATCTTGGGCATGCACACACACGTGTCCGGCGTGAGTTTTAAGCCACCGGGTCCGGGACGCAAACCGCGGTCGACTACATGGGAATCCAGCGACATAGCCATGATGCTAACTGCTGGTTCCCTTTTTTCTTATTTTTATTTTGTTTCTCCTTGGAGCCTTTTCTCTTTGGATTAGTACCTGTAATAGTCTTTTGCTCTTTTTTTATTATTTTAATTTATTTTATACATTCAATCATTGTACATCACCCAAAATTGATAAATTAATTACCCAACATGAATACACTTCACACCAGTCCTGTTAAAGGTATCATACATGTCATTATCAACAGACAATCCTCCATTTCTGTGTCCCTAAATGTCTTCCCTCTATATTTTCTCCTTGATTTCTTTCCTCTCACCCTCCCCCATCTTTCTTCCTCTTCCCTTACAGTATCTTTAAACTTTAATTCTCCATGCTTCTATATCCTCCAGTATTTCAGTTTCTGCCATAGAATATGGACAGTCAGTATATATTACGTGGAGATATGCAATGTCTCTCCTTAGCCTGGCTTGCTACACTCAGCAATAGAACTTCCGTATCAGTCCACTTCCTATTTAATTCCAGGGTCTTATTTTTTATGCCTGCAGTATAGTGTATAGTATATGTACCACTTTTTCAATCAATTTATCTGTTTGTGAACATTTGTATTGTTTCCATGTTCTAGCAATTGTTAATAATGCCACAATAAACATAGGTGTGCAAGCATTTTTATGACTGAGCATTTTCCAGTCCTTCGTGTAGATACCCAGGAGTGGAATTGCTGGATCATATGGTAGTTCTATTTGTATATCTTTGAGGAACCTACATATTGATATCCACAGTGGCTGTACTAATTTATATTCCAACAAAAGTGTAGGAGAGTTCCCCTTTTATCACAGCCTTGACAGCTCTTATCATTTTATGTATTTTGAATCTTAGCCATTCTGACTAGTGTTAGGTGGTATCTCATTGTAGTTTTGATTTGCATCTCCCTTACGATGAGGGATGTTGAGCCTTTTTTTCATTGATTTTTTTGGCTATTCATGTCTTCCTTAGAGAGTTGTTTGTTTATCTCATTTTCCTATCTTTAATTGAGCTGATCTTTTATTTGGGGGGTGTTTAAGTTGCTTGAATTTCCTGTGTATTCTGATTATAAGTCTCTTGTCTGAGACATAGTTTACAAAAATATCCTCCCATCCTGATGATTGTTGATTCACACTAACTCTAATTTTTTTCTTTTAAATAATTTATTTATTTATAGCCATTCACTGTATATTAATATAGTCTTAAAAATGAGATTTGCCATCCAGTATATATTGTATATTGGCTCAATCAAGGATATTACCATACATGTTATCATCAACAAATAATTTTCTATTTCTTGTTTCTTATATATTTTGCTTTTTGTTTTTCTCCCCCTTGATTCCCTACCTCTCACCGTCTACCAACTCTCTGCCCCTTCTCCCACACTGTCTCTGGTATATACAATTTTTTCCATGCAATTTTTTCACATTTTATTGGTTCAATAAAGATCAAAATTAATTTAAAAACTTTCAATAGAAAGCACAGCTGATATGTACATATTTAAGGACGCATGTCTGACTTTAGGCACAAACCTCAGTGAGTAAAGTGAACATAATATAAAGTAGCACCTCACTGGGGCTATATTGCTTACTGCAGTCATTAAATATGTATTAATAGGTTTTTAATACATTTTTTAATTTCAAGAAAAACAGTTTTAACTTTAATTGATCAAAATAAAAAAAAAAGTTAAGAGAAATTTGCTTAAAACCTAAAGGTAGGAAAAAGGTTAGGATTCAGTTCAAATAATAGGTAGATGAACCTATACAGTTCAAGAGAAGACAAAAGTCATTAAATATGGAAATCAAAGCATTGAAAAAATCAGTAATGTTTTAGTCTGAAGTAAAAAAATTATATTTCACTAGTTCAGACTCATGTAATTAATCTCACATCTATTGAATTTGCATTGTTAATGTGGTCTGATCTTTCCATTTAAACTCTGGAAGTTAACATTTGACTCTGGACTTGTTCCTGCCATTAGGCTGCACATTCTCTGACTTGTTTCTTGTACTCTTATTTCTGTGTGTCTGACCTTAGTTTTCCTGGTATAGCACTCCTCTCAGCACTTTCTGGAGAACTGGTATGGTGTCAGTAAATTTTTTCAGGTTTCGTTTTCCTGAAAAAGTTTTTGTCTTTTTTTCCCATATAAAAGATAATCTTGCTGGATATAGTATTCTTCATTGAAATTGTTTTACACTTAATACTTTAAATATATTTTCCAATTCTTTTCTTGCTTGGATTGTTTCCGATGAGAGGTCTGATGTTAGCCTTAGGGGTTATCCTTTGAAAGTAACTAGATGTTTCTTGCTTGCCAATTTTAGTATCTTGTCTCTGACTATGGTTTTGGTCACTCTGGCTATGATATGACTCAAGGAAAATTTTCATGGGTTGATTCTATGTGGGATTCTTTGTATTTCTTGGGTCTGGATATTTGAATGCCTCTCTAGGTTTGGAAAGTTTTCTTACACGACTTCATGGGATAGATTTTTTATATCCTTATTAGTTTCTTCACCTTTGGGAATACCATTGATACATATGTTTGGGCATTTAATGGTATCTAGTATAACTCATATATTATTCCTATTTTTTTTTGGGGGGGGGGGGGTTCTTTTCTCAGTCTTTTTGGTGAATTTTTCTATGCCAGAGGTTCTGTCTTCTATATCTGATATTCAGTCTTCTCCATGGTCTAATCTACTTTTGAGACTTTCAATGGAAGTTTTGATTTCCTGTATTACAGCCTTTATATCTAACAATTCCATTTGATTCTTTTCTATGATGTGTATCTCATCTTTTAGATTGTGCAAGAATTTCCTTACCTCCTGGAACTCAGTGTCTCTTTACTCCTGCATCTTCTGAAGTTTGCTGTATCTATTCTTTTATATCTCTGTTAGCTTTGTCACTATGAATATTTATCTGTGTCCCACAAGTGTCTTACCTCTCCATTTTCCCACCAAATTTCCTTTCCTACAGTCCGCTCTTCCCCTCCCACACTCTCTTTCCACTTTGTCTCTAGTGTCCATTACAATTTTTAATACTTTTATGTTCTCCAGTCTTTCTGTCCAATATGTGCACGTGTTCCCTTGTATTCTTTGTGGAGGAAGAGGAATTATTATTTTCCATTAGAAGGGAGATATTTTCTTCGTTTCTCATATTTCATGTGCCTCTGTGGTGGTTTCTGGCCATCTGATAGATTATATGTTTTGTTCCTATTTTTTAGAGTTAAATCTGAGCAATCAGAGTAATGCAGAAGGAGATGACCTACAGTCTGTAAAAAGTACAATTTTTATGCTTTTGCACAATTGATGAAAACTGAGGATTGATCTGACCCTGAAAGTATTCAGATATTTGCCTACTGAACACCTAGCCCAGTCTAGAAAATCAGTGTATGGATTCTAAGCATAAAAGTGAGAACAGGAAAAAGAAAATGAAAAGGAATAGAAAAGAAAAGGGAGAAAAAAACAAAACACAAACAATAAGAAAAAGAGAAGAAAAAAATTTCAGTCAAAAAATGAAAAAGGACCACGATTAAATGAGATGTAGAAGGCTGCTGATTGGCTTGTCCTATGAGGAAAGGGGAAAGGTAAGAATTAAAAGGATGAAAGAGCAGCAGAGAGCTAGGTTCAAAACTAAATGAAAAATTAAAGTAGAGAGAGATGGAAAGAGACAGAGAGAATAAGTAGAGTGTTCTAAGGGGGAGAGAGGGAAGCCGGGCCAGAGTCTTTGGTGGTTGAAATCCCTGAAAGAGAAAAGGAATAGAAAAAAAAAAAAAAGAATAGAAAATAAAAGACACAAAAAATTTTAAAAAAAGAAGAAAAAATTTTGGCATAAAATGAAAATGGATATATTATTTACACATTAAATCACAATACATCATTTAGATTATGAAGACACTTTACCCAGCATGATATACACCTCAGTCCAACCTAGTTGAGAATATTATACACATCGTGTCAACAGATAATAAACTTTATCTGTGTCCCACAAGTGCCTTGCCTCTTCATTTTCCCACCAAATTTCCTTTCCTATGCTCTTCCCCTCCCACACTCCCTGTCTCTAGTGTCCATTAAAATCTTTAATTCTTTTAAGTTCTCCAGTCTTTCACTCTCTATCATAGAGTGAGGACAGTCGGTATAAGTTAAGTGGAGACATACAATGTCTCTCTTTCATAGCCTGACTTGCTTCACTCAGCAACAAATCTTCCATATTCATCCGCTTTCTAACAAATTCCAGGGCCTGGTTTTTTTTAATGGCTGAATAGTATTCCATGGAATACCCATGCCACAGTTTTTCAATCCATTCATCTGTTTGCGGAAATTTGGGTTGGTTCCATATCTAAGCAATTGTAAATAATGCCGCATGAAAATAGTTGTGCAAGCGCATTTCCAGCTGAGTGCTCTCCTGTCCATTGGGTAGATACCAATGAGTGGAATTGCTAGATCATATGGTAGTTCTATTTGAAGGTCTTTGAGGAAGTTCCATATTGTTCTCCAGAGGTGCTGGACCAGGGAAGTAGAGCATTTTTCCATATGCTTTTTGGCTGTTTGTATGTCTTCCTTAAAGAGTTGTTTATTTAGCTCATTTCCCATCTTTTAATCAGATTAATCATTTTCTTCCAGGTAAGCTGCTTGAGTTCCCTGTGTATGCTGGTTATTGGTCCCTTATCTGAGACACAGATAACAAAGATTCTCTCCCATTCCAAGGATTGTCAATTCACACTAATTCTGGTGTCCTTTGCTATGCAGAAACTCCTTAATCTGATGTAATTCCACCTGTCTATTTGGGAGATTATTGCCTGTGCTTTGAGAGTCTTGCTTAACAAGTCTTTGCCTACCCCAATGTCTCCCCTATTTTCCCCAGTGTTTTCCACCAGTAGTTTTATAGTTTGTGATCTTAGGTTAAGATGTTTGATCCACCTTGCGTTGATTTTTGTTAATGGTGACAGATAGGGGTTCAGATTCATCTTTCTGTAGGTGGATACCCACTGTTTCAATACTGTTTGCTAAAGTAGTTTCTCTTTTTCCACTGGATTGACTGGTACCGTTTGTCAAAGATGAGTTGACTGTATGTTTTGGGGTTTATTTATGGAGTCTGTACTCTGTTTCATTGTTCCTCATGTCTATTTTTGTGCCAATACCATGCTGTTTTGATTATCACAGCATTGTAATATATTTTGGGGTCAGGAAGTGAGATGCCACCTACTCCAGTCTTTTTGTGCAGGATGGCTTTAGCAAAACAGGGTCTTTTATGGTTCCAGACAAATTCCATGATTGTCTTTTCTAGTTCTGTGAAGAATGTCTCTTGTAATTGTATAGGGATTGCATTAAACAAGTAGATTAATTTGGGTAGGATTGCCATTTTGATTATATTGATTCTGCCATTCCAGGAACATGGGATGTCCTTTCATTTTTTAGTGTCCTTTTCGATTTCCTTTTTAAGTTTTTCATAGTTTTCCTTGTAAAGGTCTTTCATTTCCTTGGTTATTTTTATTCATAAGTATCTTATACTTCTTGTGGCTATGGCAAATGGAATTACATTCTTCAGTTGTTTCTCTGCTTGTTGTTTGCATGCTATAGATTTTTGTAAGTTATGTTTGTATTCTGCCACTTTACTGTGTGCATGTATTACTTCAAGAAGTTTTTTCATGGATACTATGTAGTCTTCTATGTATACAATCATGTCATCTGCAAACAGACATAATTTCAGCTCTTCTTTCCTTATTAGAATGCCTTTTATTTCCTTCTCTTATCTGATTGCATTGACTAGAAGTTCCAGTACTGTATTAAATAGAAGTAGAGAAAGTGAGCAGCCTTGTCTTGTACATGTTTTCAGTAGAAAAGCTTTCAGCTTTTTCCCATTCAGTATAATGTTAGCTGTAGGTTTTTCACAAATGGCTTTTATTATGCCAATTTTCCTTAGAGTCTTGATCATAAAGGCATGTTGTATTTTGTCAAATGCTTTTTCAGCATCAATTGAAATGATCATTGGGTTTTGATCTTTCTTTCTGTTAATATGGTGTATTACATTTATGGTTTTACATGTATTGAACCCACCTTGCATCCCTGGAATAAAGTCTACCTTTTGGTCATGACTAACCTTCTTTATATGCTATTGAATAAGGTTAGCAAGTATCTTTTTGAGAACGTTTGCATCTATATTTATCAGGAATATAGGACTGTAGTTTTCCTTTGTTGTCATAACCTTATCCATTTTGGGAATGAGGGTAATGCAGGCTTCATAGAATTAATTTGGAAAGGTTCCTTCCTTTTGGATCTCTAGAAACAGTGTGAGTAGAATGGGGGTTGTCTCTTCTTTAAAAGTATTGTAAAATTCGGCAGTGAAGCCATGGAGCCTGGACTTTTCTTTGTTGGGAGGTTATTTATTACTGATTAAATCTCATTGCTTGTTATAGGTCTATTTAGCCTTTCTATGTCCTCCTGAGTCAATTGTGGTAGATTATTTGTGTCTAGGAATTTATACATCTCATCCAGAATTTTTTCTTGGTTGGCATAGAATCACTCATAGTACCCTCTAATGTTATTTTGTATTTCTCTTATGTTTGTTGTAATGTTGCCTGATTTGTGAATTTGATTTATCTGGTTACCTTTTCTCTTCTTCTTAATTAGTTTGCCTAATGGTGTGTCAATCTTGTTTCTCTTTTCAAATAACCAGATTTGCTTTCATTTATTTTCCATATATTTTGCTCATTTTATATTTATTTATTTCTGCTTGAATCTTTATTATTTCTTTTCTCCTGGCATTAAATTTTTTTTTTTTTTTGGTGTTCCACCTCCCTGAGACATGATGTTAGGTTGTCCTTTTGCCACCTTTCTATCTTTTTCTCGTGCGCACTAGTTGCTATGAACTTTCCTCTTAAGACTGCTTTTGCAGTATTCTATATATTATGGAAACTTGTGTATTCATTATCATTAGTTTCCATGAATCTTTTGATTTCCATCTAAATCTCTGCAGTAGTCATGAAGTCATTCAGAAGTAGGTTACTTAGTTTCCATGTATTTGTATATTTTCAAGAGCTTTTCCTGAGATTAATATCCAGTTTAATCCCATCATGATTGGAGAAGATACTGAACATAGTTTCTATGCCTTTGAATCTGTGAAGTCTGGTTTTGTGCCCTATCATGTGATCATTCTTTGAGAAAGTAGCATACGGGGCTGGGAAAGATGTATATTTTATAAATTTGGGGTGGAAAGTTCTATAGGTGTCTATGTATGTCTTTATCCATAAGATGGGTTTCTTGTAGGCAGCAGATGGAGGGTTTCTGATTTTTAATCAATTCAACCAGTCTGTGTCTCTTGATCAGACAATTTAATCCATTGAGATACAATGTTATTATTGATATTTTCAGCCTTGTCCCTACCATTGAGTTGGCCATATTCCTGGTTGTTTTTGTTCTCTTACTGCTGTCTGTCTCTCTTTAGTTTTCCTGGTATAGTACTTCTTTTTTTTTTTGGAGAGATTTTCACTGTAAGGCGCGTGCGCTCGCCAGACAGACAGAGAGAGACATAGAGACAGAAAGCGAGAAATCACCCCCCAGGGGGGATGGTCACGCCGCAATCCCTTCTCCTCCGTTCTCCTCTCGGGATCTTGGGCACGCACGCACACGCGCCCAGCATGAGTTTTAAGCCACCGGGTCCGGGACACGAACCGCGGTTGACTACGTGGGAGTCCAGCAACATAGCCATTACACTAAATGCTGGTTCCCAGTACTTCTTTCAGAATTTCTTAAAGAGCTGGTCTGGAGTTGGTAAATTCTATCAGGTTTTGTTTATCCGAGAATGTTTTTATTTTCTTTTCCTATATGAAGGATAATCTTGCTGGGTATAGTATTCTTGGTTGCTATTGTTTTCCATTTAACACTTTTAATATATTTCCCCATTCTTTCCTTGCTTGCATTGTTTCCAGTCAGAGGTCCAATATTAGTCTGATGCGATAGCCTTTGTAAGTGATTGAATGTTTCTCTCTTGCCAATCTTAGTATCTTGTCCTTGTCTGTCATTTTGGTCAATATAGCTATAATGTGGTATGAAGAGATTCTTCTTGCATTGATTCCATTTGGGATCCTTTGTATTTCTTGGGTCTGGATGTTTGAATGCCTCTCTAGACTTGGAAAGTTTTCTTCCAGGATTTTGTGGAATATATTATCAATATCCTTATTAGTTTCTTCACCTTCTGGGATACCAATTATTCATATATTTGGGCATTTAATGATATCTAGTATTTCTCATGTATTATCCTTGGTTTTCTTGGCTGTTTTCTCAGTATTTTTAATTTTTCTTCTTGGTGATTGGTTTTATGTTCTACTTCTGAAATTCAATCTTCTGCATGGTCTAGCTTGCTTTTGATACTTTCAAGGGAGGTTTTAATTTCCTGTATTATAGCCTTCATGTCTAAAAATTCCATGTGATTCTTTTTTATGGTTTCAAATCCTTCTTTCACTCAACAGTACTGCTGAGTGAAGCAAGCCAGGCTATGAAGGAGAGACATTATATGTCCCCACTTAGTATATACCGAGTGTCTGCACTCTGTGACTGAAACTGATTGACTAAAAAACATACAAACACAAGAGATGAGTGTGAATGCCAAATGTGGTGTGTGTGGAGGAGTGGGACCTATGGAAGGACATTTGGAGGAGGGATACAGAGGCAGAGCATTGATGGGATGGGGAGGTGTGGTGTTATCTGTTGAAGATATTTTGATCAACTGGACTGGAGAGAATTGTTCACATATTAAAATGTTCACTTTGTAAGCTAAACAATGTGATTAAATGTATATAAAAATAAATAAAAGTTTTAAAAAATTCTTTCATATAGTGGAAAGGTTTCCTCACCTCTTGGAGCTCAACATCTCTTTTCTTTTGCATCTCATAGAATTTTGTTACCCTAAATATTCTAAATTCTATTTTTGACATTTCAGCAAAATGTACTAAATTTTCTCTACTTGGAGACAGGTTACATTCTTCCCTTGGTGGATAAGCACTATTTGATTCTTTCATCTTTGAAACTTCCCTTTGATTTTTAGTCATTTGGTAATGCATTCACTTCTGGTCAATTTGTTGGAGATTCTGTGACTGTGACCTTGTGTGTTTCCCCCACTGTGAAGCAATTTAGTGCTATTTTCTCTCTTCTACTAAGTCCTCAATTGTGGGAATCACAGGAGGAGTTTTACAATTGGATTTTTAAGGGGAATTAACTATTTTTGCAACCACAACAGTGATGTGCAAAAGAATTCTCCAAAATTCCCAATGTTCAGATAGTTAGCTACTACACACCTAATCTTCTCTAGCTAGAGGGTAAGGGCTTAGAATTAAAACATAAAAGTAAGGTAAAGTGAAAGAAAGTAGGAAATAGAAATAGGGAGAGAGGGCAAAGAAAAAAGTATAAAATTACTAGTAGGAAAAGGGGTGGGGGAGGAAAAAAATCACTTCGTGAAAAATAAAATTGGGATGAAAATAGAAAACAATGTGCTGTGTGAAGGCCCAAAACAGGCAAAGATGGAGATGCCTAGCGGCTTTCTGCCCTCAATGAGAAAAAAGACAGATATTCACAAGAGAAAGGGCCAGGGGGGACAGAAAGCTGTTTTTC
>NW_006206422.1:383826-399639 GCF_000334495.1 Tupaia belangeri chinensis | reverse complement strand
AAAGAGGAGAGGAAGATGGAGCAAAGCAGTTATCCTACCTGGCTGCTGCTGGGTCTGGGATTGGGGACACTAGCTGAGGGAGACTTCACAGCTGTGTAGGTGAGCCCCAAGGCCAAAAGCAGGCAAAGGTGGAGATGGCTAGTAGCTTTCTACCCTGGTTGATCGTTGGGTCTGAGAGTGCACAAATGTTTAGATGTATTATATCTTGGTAAGCAAGTAAGTTTAATACTATATAATGTCCTTCTTTGTCTCTTTTTACAGTTTTCATCTTAAAGTCTATTTGGTCTGATACCAGTATTGCAACTCCAGCCTTATTTTGTTTTCTATTTGCATGCAATATCTTTTTCCAGTCCTTCACTTTTAGACAATACGTATATTTATCAGTGAGGTGTGTTCTTTTCTTTTCTTTTCTTTTCTTTTTTTTTGAGAGGTTTTTGCTATAGGGCGTGTGTGCTCTCCAGAGAGAGAGAGAGAGAGAGAGAGAAAGTGAGAAATCACCCCCTGGGGGGATGGCCACACCACAATCCCTTCTCCATTCTCCTCTTGGGATCTTGGGCACGCACACACATGCACCCGGCGTGAGTTTAAGCCACCGGGTCCAGGACTTGAACTGCAGTCGACTACATGGGAGTTCAGTGACATAGCTATTATGCTAACTGCTGGTCCCTGAGGTGTGTTTTTTAAAAGCAACATATGGATGGCTTCTGTTTTATAATCCATTTATTCATTCTGTGATTTTCTTCTAAAACATTTTTGCTATAGGGCACCTGCACTCACCAGAGAGACAGAGAGAGACAGAAAGAAAGCAGGAAATTACCCCCTGTGGAATTGGCTCTGCTGAAATCCTTTCTCCTTTCTCCTCTTGGAATTTTGGGCATACATGCAACTGGCACCTGGCATGAATTTGAATTTACTGGGTCTGGAACATGAACTCTTCTTTTCTCCGACACTACAGAATCAACAACAAAAAAGTAGGAAGTGTATAATTCATCAGATGACAAGAGACCAGCACAGAGGCATAGATATTATAAGGAAATATCTCTCTCTGAAGGGAACAGAAAATGTTTTCCTCAACCACAGAAGCATAAAAGAATTGACAGAAATGTTAGAAAAAGAATTCAAAATATGCATAGTGAGAAAACTGATTGATGAGACTAGCAGTTAGCGTAATGGCTATGTCACTGGACTCCCACGTAGTCGACCGCAGTTCGAGTCCCAGACCCAGTGGCTTAAACTCACGCTGGGTGCGTGTGCATGCGTGCCCAGGATCCCAAGAGGAGAATGGAGGAGAGGGAATTGCAGCATGGCCATCCCCCCTGGGGGTGTGATTTCTCGCTTTCTGTCTCTCTGTCTCTCTCTGTCTGTCTGGTGAGCGCATACACCCTATAGCAAAAACCTCTCAAAAAAAATAAAGAAAACTGATTGAAATGCAAGATAAAACAGAACTTGGACAACTTGAACAAGGAAATAGACATCATAAAAACATAAAACAGAACTTCTAAACATGAAGACTATCATACAGGAAATTAAGACCTCCCATGAAAGTGCTAATAGCATATAGAACAGCACCAAATACTTATATTAGAATCTCTGATTTGGAAGACAAAAATCTCTGACTGAGATAAAGCCACCAAATGGAATGAAAAAATAACAAGAAAAAAAATACAAGAAATGCTAGACACTATTAAGCACTCAAATATGCAAATAATAGGCATTTCAGAAGGCAAAAAAATCGGACAAGGGTATAGAAGATCTATTCCATGAAATGCAGAAAAATTTTCAAATATACATAAACATTCAGGCATTTAAACCCTATAAATACAAAAATCCCCCAATGAGAATCAACCTAAGAAAATCCTCTTCATGGCACATCATAACCAAATTGTTAAAAATCAAAGACAATACTCAAAGATGACAAGAGAGAAACACCAAGTTACAAAAATTATCCTATTAGGCTACTACCATCAGACCTCTTGACTTAAAGAATGTAGTCAAGGGACCAGCAGTTAGCATATTGATTATGTCGCTGGACTCCCATGTAGTTGACCACGGTTCGCGTCCCGGACCCGGTGGCTTAAAACTCACACCAAGCGCGCTTGCGTGCGTGCCCAAGATCCCGGGAAGAGAACGGAAGAGAAGGAATTGCAGCATGGCCATCCCCCTGGGGGGGGGATGATTTCTCGCTTTCTGTCTCTCTGTCTTTCTCTGTTTGTCTAGTGAGCACACGCACCCTATAGCAAAAAAAACTCTCAAAAAAATGTAGGCAAGAGATTTTCAGGGACTGGCATCATGGCTGAGAAGCCTCCAACTGGTCCTATTCCCTTTCCAGATCCCCAAAAGCTTGAAAGTTATGGGAATCTATCTCCTTTTTTCATTTTTTAAAAAGTATTTTTAATTAATTTTTTTCCTCTTCTTTTCCATTCTTTTCTCCTGCTAATTTTTCTCTCTTCCAGCCACAGAGGACATGGGAAATGCAGGCCTTATTCATATGGCATTTTCATCTGATATGTTCCCTGCTTGGTTTTTTGTTGTTGTTTTCTCCATTTTTCTTTTATTTCCTCTGTTTCTCTTCCGTTTTCTGTATTCTATTATCTTTTGCTTTTGCTTTATTTTCTCATTTTGCTGCTCAGACTCCACCTACTGTCTAGACAGGTCTAGGTGCATAGTACCCAAACATCTCAATACTGCGAGGTTCAGAGAAATACACACACACACACACACACACACACACACACTCACACACTAAACTCCCTGCAAAAAGGGAGAAATTCCTCTTTATAAATCTGAACTCAAAACTCCTGTAGATACCATGTTGCAAAACACAATAGAAGAGAGAAATTGGCACATAAGTACTTCACAGTAAAGGGAAACATAAGAGCTCACGGTTGCAGAAACCAACAAATTAGGCAAAACTGAGTACATGACCAAATGACTGAAAAATGGAAGAGAGCCTCAAGAATGAGAAACCAAGCAATACATCTCCAACAAAGGAACACAGTAACTTATCTCCAATCCAAATATGGAAAACATAGAAGAAATTACTGAAATGTCAAATAAATATTCCGACAAAACTATGAGGTGCAAAAGAAAACAGACATTGAACTTCAGGAAATGAGGCTGTCTTCTCATGACTCACAAAAAGAGTCAATGACAATATAAAGAAGAATCAAATAGAACTTCTAGAGTTGAAAGCTGTGGAGAAAGAGATCAACCCCCCCCCCCGTGAAAGAATTAAAAGCAGATTATCATGCAGAAGATTGAATCTCAGATCTAGAAGAAAAACTTCTGACTTAGAAAAGATCACCAGGAAGAATGAAAAAATAACCCCAGGAATGAAGATAATATATGGGAAATACTAGATACCACCAAATGCCCAAATATCTGAATAATTGGTATCTTAGAAGGTGAAGAAAATAATAAGGACATTGATAATATATTATATGAAATCATGGAAGAAAACTTTCTAAACCTAGAGAAACATTCCAACATACAGACCCAAGAAATACAAAGGACCACAAATAAGACCCCAGTAAGATCCACTCCATGGCACATCATAGCCAGATTGGTCAAAAATCACAAATGAAAATAAGATTCTAAAAATGGCAAGAGAGGGACATCAAGTTATTTACAAAGGTTTTCCCATCAGGCTAACATCGGACCTCTCAGCGCAAACAGTGAAAGCCAGGAAAGATGGGAATATGTATTCAAAACATTAAAGGAGAAACAATTTCAACCAAGATTACTATATCCAGAAATATTATCCTTAATATGGGAAGAAAAGATAAAATATTCTCAGATAAACAAAGTCTGAATTTACCAACACCAGTACAGATCTTCAAGAAGTTCTAGAGGGAGTGCTATACCAAGAAAACTAAAGAGAGACAAACGGAAATAAGAGAGAAGAGAAGAAGAAAAAAAAAAAAACAAGAAAATGACTAACATAATGGCAAGAACAAGTCCAGAAATATCGATAATAACGTTGAATGTTAATGGATTAAATTCTCCAATTGAGAGCTATAGATTGGCTGAAAGGATTAAAAAAAAAAAAAAAAACAACAGAAACCCTCTATCTATTGCCTATAAGAAACACACTTCATGGACAAAGATATACATAGACTAAAAGTGAAGGGCTGGAAAAAGGTATTCCATACAAACAGAATCCAAAAAATGGCTAAAGTTGTGATATGAATTTCATACAAAATAGGCTTTAAGTCAAAAAACTGTAAAAAGAGCCAAAAAATGTCATTATATAGTAATTAAATGGCTAATTCTTCAAGAAGATATAACACTTATTAACTCTTCAGTATAATAAAAAAAAGAATTTTGTGTGCATTCTGCTGTCTTCATCAGGTTATTTAACTACTGTAGTTAAAAAGTTTGATGCTACTCTATTAAAGAGTAAAGTTTTTTTTAATGCTTAGCTTTGATTTTTTTAAATTGTCACTTTGGTTATAAAATGACACTCACAGTGACCTGATGATGTTTTGATCCAGCGTTGTAAAACTCTGATGATTGGCACACTTCTCAAGTCAAATTTCAGTTTCAATTTAAATTTTGGGGGCCTCGAACTAATTTTTGGAAATTCTTATCTGGACCCTTGGATGTCAAAGAAAGACAGATTAGACTTTCTGACAGTTTATAATTATATGGGAAACATTCTCAAATATAAAATAATGTTTAGCTCTCTGTATAGAAATTTGTGTCAATGGGTGGTCCAAAATTGTATGATATTCTTAAATATCTGTTATGTGTTAGTATGTTATTAATGCTAAATAGTTCTAATGTAGTTTGTCATAGAAATAATCAAATTTGTCAATTTTGCATTATGGTAAAATCATATCTCAAACCATGGCCATTTTAAGTTTCATTGTTCATAGTTAATTGCTTTGTTCTGATGCTCTTTCTAAAACATTTTGTAATAGGCTACAATCCAAAAATTGCCTGTTTTGAAGAGACTCTGATAAGTACTCTTGAATATAGGATTTTGGTAACTTTGAGATCATATTTCCAAACTTCCAGGATTTAAACAGAAAAATCAGATCACAGTAACACTGCAAACTCAACAGGAGAGAGATTAATTTCATGAGACTGAGCTGTTGATGTAGAATTTTATGACTTTTAACTAAAACATTACTGATTTTCATCTATGTTTTGTTTCCCAGATTTAAGGATTTGTGTGTGTGTGTGTGTGTGTGTGTGTGTGGCGTGTGTGTGTGTGTTTGTGTGTGTGTGTGTGTGTGTTTCTTTTTGAGCTGTTGATAGTTTTAGCAATTCATTAAAAACTTTTTGAAAGCTGAATTGAAACAAACTTTTCTCCCTTCCTGACCCCTCCAGAATTGAAAACTATTTATGAGTATTCTTATTTTATGGCAGTATGGTTATTTGTATAAGTACAATGATGCCTGTTGCCTTGCATCAGAAATTGGAAACATTGATTATTGTCATGACTTTTACTGGAATGTTATATCTGATGATATGACCAGAAAGCTAAAGTAATTAAAATTGATATCAAGAAAGTGAACAGAAGCTCTTGGAAAGATTACCTGGTATCATAAACCGTTCTGCCTGACAGGTAAGTGAAGAATATTGCTTCCTTAAAATTTTCCATGTTTATTCACTTACATAGTTTTATAAAAGTAGGATACAGTGAGCATTATTTAATAGCATTTTTCCTTCTGTGTGTGTGTATATTTCGAAGAGTTTTTACCCCCATAGACAGCTCTTTTCTATTCCTCCTCCCCACTAATAGGTTGCTTATGGCCATGGCTGCAAATGACATGCCCATCTATACCTTGTCTCCACATGTATGATTTGCATCAGATAAGGGACTGATAACCAGAATACACAAGGAACTAAAAAACCTGTTTGGAAGAAAAGATGATCAACCCTATTAAAAGATGGGAGAAGGAGATGAAAAAAACACTCTCTAAAGATGACATACAAATGGCCAAAAGGCATATGAAAAAATGTTCAACCTCCCTCATCATAAGGGAAATGCAGATAAAAACAACAATGAGGTACCACCTAACCCCAGTCAAAATATCTAATATTAAAAAAGAAAAATCGATAAGTGTTGGCGGGGGTGTGGTGAAAGGGGAACTCTTTTACACTGCTGGTGGGAATGTAGATTGGTCCAACCACTCTGGAGAATAATTTGGAGATTCCTCAAAAATCTACAGATAGATCTGCCATATGATCCAGGGATCCCACTCCTCGGTATCTACCCAAAGGACAGAAGAATTCTTCATTGGAAAAGTGCTTGCACATCGATGTTTATTGCGGCACTATTCAGAATTGCTAAGTCATGGAACCAACCCAAATGCTCCCATATGGAGGAATGGATTGAAAAACTGTAGCACATATACTCTATGGAATACTACTCAGCCATAAAAACCAACAGAACCCTGGCTTTTGACAGAAAGTGGAAGAATATGGAAGATGTACTGCTGAGTGAGGCAAGTCAGGCTATGAAGGAGAGACATTGTATGTCCCCACTTAACATATACCGTATGTCTGCATTCTATGACTGAAACTGATCGACTAATGGTTGAACAAACACAAGAGATGGTTGTGAATGTCAGATGAGGTGTATGTGGAGGAGTGGGGCCTTCAAGGACATTTGGAGAAGGGATACAGATGTAGAGCATTGACGGGATGGGAAGGTGTGGTGTTATCTGTTAAAGATATTTTGATCAACAGGTCTGGGGAGAAATGTGCACATATCGAAATGGTATCATAGTAAGCCAAACAATATGATTGAAAGTATATACAAAAAATAATAATAATAAATAATGTGGGAACAAAAAGAGTCTAATCTGAAGTTCCTTATAAAAGGTTCAAGCAAGTCAACTAAATCAATCAGTATTCTTATGGGGCTTTGTGCAAATAACAGAACAAATTGAGACTAAACTTTTTTTTTTGCAAATAAGTTAGTTTATGATTCTCTTTGGTAAAAGGGGGAATGGAGAGAGAAAAATGTTTGAGAAGAAAACTTGTTACTAGGTTTTAGCTCTGTCCATATATTTTTTTCTAGAGAGATGTTTGCTATAGGGCATGTGTGCTCGCTGGAGAGAGACAGAAAGCAAGAAATCACTCCCCAGGAGTGATGGCCACACTACAATCCCTTCTCTCTCAGTCTCCTCTTGGAATCTTGGGCATGCATGCACACACAAGCAGTCTGAGTTTAAGCCGCAAAGGCATGGGATCCAGGACTCGATGTAAGATCAACTATGTGGGAGTCCAGCAATGTAATCATTATGCCATCTGCTGGTCCCTGTCCATATTTGTTTTTTGAATTTTTAATATCTACCTACTGTTTGAACAAAATCCTAACTTTTTTCCTGGCTTTAAGTCTTAAGCAAGTTTTTCTTATTATTTAAATGTTTTGATTCTTTAAAGCTAAAACTGCTTTTCTTGAAATTAAAATATTATAATAAAACAGCAAACTAAAGACATCTCAGCAGAAAGGTGAACAATAGGGATGGGGGAGGGAATCAATGGGGAAAAAAGCAAAACATACAATGAACAAAAAAATGGAAAACTCTTTTATTAATAATGTGTGATAATATCTTTGAGTGGACTGATATGTAGTATATATTAGATGGCAAAATTAATTCTGTATGCTGTAAAGATGTATAGTACTTAAATGTAAAAAAGGCTATGAAAAATAAATAAAATAAAAATAAATACCAAATTAAAATAAATTAAAAATAAAAAGATGCAGCCAAGATTATCCTTAAAATGGGAAGAACAAATAAAATCACTCTCAGACAAACAAAGAATGAAAGAATTTATCAACACTAGACTAGTTCTTCAAGAGGTACTGAAAGGAGTACTATATTAAAAAAATTAAACAGAAACAAAAAGAAATAGAGAACCAAAAACAACCAAGAAGATGGCTAATATGACAGGATAAGAACAGAAATATTGATAATAACTTTGAATGTGAATAGTTTAAATTCTTTAATTAAAAGACACAGATTGACTGAATGGAAAACAAACAAACAAACCCAGGAGCCCTCTATATGTTGTCTGCAAGAAATGTGCCTCGTGAATAAATACCTACATATACTGAAAGTGAAGAACTGGAAAAATATATACCTGTGAATGTAAATCAAGAGAAATCTGGAGTTATAATATTGATAGCAGACAAAATAGACTTAAAGAGAAAAACTAGTTTTTCCAGCACCATTTGCTAAAGTTTCCCTACTGAATTGACTGGTGTGCTTTGTCAAAAATAAGTTGACTCCACGTTTTGGGGTCTATTTCTGGATTTTTTTTTTTTTGAGAAGTTTTTGCTATAGGGTGCATGAATTTCCAACTTGGCTCAGTAGCCTTGGGAGCCTTTTTAAAGAGTCTAATCTGAAGTTCCTCACCAGAAAGACAGAAGCAAAGAGACAGAAAGTGAGAAATCATCGCCCAGGGTGGATGGCCACAACTCATTCTCTTCTCCTCCATTCTCCTCTCAGGATCTTGGGCACACATGCACGATCTTGGGCGTGAGTTCAAGCCACTGAGTCTGGGACTTGAATCCGCGGTCGACTACAAGGGAGTCCAGCAACATAGTCATTATGCCAAATTCTGGTCCCAGTTTCTGGATTCTTTATTCCATTTCATTGGCCCACAATCCTGTTTTTGGGTAGTACCATGCTATTTTTTTTTTTTGAGAGGTTTTTGCTATAGAGCGCGTGCGCTCGCCAGACAGACAGAGAGATAGAAAGTGAGAAATCACCCCCCAGGGGGGATGGCCACGCTGCAATCCCTTCTCCTCCATTCTCCTCTTGGGATCTTGGTCATGCACGCACACGTGCCCGGTGTGAGTTTAAGCCACCGGGTCTGGGACTCGAACCACGGTCAACTACGTGGGAGTCCAGCGACATAGCCATTATGCTAACTGCTGGTCCCAGTACCATGCTATTTTGATTATCACAGATTTTTAATATATTTTGTGGTCAGGAAGTGAGATCTCTCCTAATCTACTCTTCTTGTGCAGAATTGCTATGGTAAATACAGGGTCATTTATGATTCCTGTCAAATTCTATGATTGTTTTTTAAAGAATGTCTCTGATAATTTGATTGGGATTCCATTAAATATGTGGATCAATTTGGGTAGAATTACCATTTTGATTATATTAATTCTTACAATCCAGGAGCATGGGCTGTCCTTTCACTTTTTTGTGGAAGAAAAAATTTTCAACTTCTTTTTTTAGATTTTCATAATTTTCCTTGCAGAAGTCATTGACTTGTTTTGGCTTAAGTTTGTTCCTAGATATCTTACACTTTTTGTGGTTATTGTAAATGGGATTGCTTTATTTATACCTCAGTCTGCTCATTATTGGGGTGTAGAAATGCTATCTATTTTTATATGCTGACTTTGTATCCTGCCATTTTACCATATTTATTTAACACTTCCAGAGAGTTTTTTCGGTAGATTATTTTGGATTTTCTATTTATATAATCATGCCATGCGCAAATAGAAATAATTTTACTTCTTTTTTCCTTATATGAATGCTTTTTATTTTATTCTTTTGTCTGATTGCATTGGCTAGGACTTACATTATTATTCTGAAAAGGAGTGGACTAAATGAGCAGCCTTGTTTATAAGAAAATACAGAGAAGGGCACTATATAGTACTAAAAGGCGTAAGTCACCAACAAGATACAGCCCTTTTACATATCTATGTACCCAACAATGAAGCACCCAAATATGTGAAAGACTGTTAGATTCAAAGGGAGAGATAGACTGCAACACAGTAACCATAGCAATCTCACCACTCCACTGTGTCCTTTGTACAGGTCTAGACAAAAAACAAGCAAAGACATCTAGGCTATAAATTATACCATAAAGTAAATGGACGTGACAGACATCTATCAAATTTTCTACCCAATGACCACAAAAATATACATTTTTCTCACCCCAAAATGGAACACTTTCAAATATTGACCACACTACAGGGCACAAAACAAGCCTTTACAAATTCAAATGTATAGAAACTTTATTCATAATCTTCTTTGACCACAATGGAATTAAACTTGAAATGAACTACAGACAAAACTCTCAAAAATACAAGACATATGGAAATCAAACAATCTACTCTAGAATGACTTCACAACCACTGAAAGAATAAGTCTGAATTTTTTAAACTCTATTAAAATCTATGATAATGAGCACATGAGTTTTCATGAACTATGGAACACAGTAAAAGCAGTCATAAGGAAGAAGTACATAGCAATTGGTGTTCAAAAAAAAAATGACAAAAAGACAACCTAACAACACACCTCAGGGAACTGTAAAAATAAACTAACAGAAATACCAGGAGGAAAGAAATAATAAAGACTCTAGTCAAAAATCAGTGAAATAGAGAATAAGAAACCTATACAGAAAATAAATAAAACCAAAAGCTGGTTTTCTTTTTTGAGAAGATAAACAAAATTGATAAAATGTTAGCTAGACAAATTAAAAAGAACAGAAAAATTAAAAGAACAAATTAAGAAAAACAAATAAATCTAATCAACATTGAAGGTGGCACTTTTATAATAGACATAACAGAAATACAAAAGTCATCATAGAATATTACAAGCAACTATGTACCAACAAACAAGAAAACCTGGATGAGATAGACAAATTTCTGGACACATATAATCTGCTAAGATTGAGCCAGGAAGATACAGAAAGCCTGAATAGAACAATAACAATCAATGAGATTGAAACAGTAGTAAATAACCTTCCAACAAATAATAGCCCAGATCTCAAATGGTTTCACTTCTAAATTCTGCAAAACTTTTAAAGAAGAGCTAACTCAGGAACGAGCAGTTAGCATAATGGCTATGTCGCTGGACTCCCATGTAGTCAACCACGGTTCACGTCCCGGACCCAGTGGCTTAAAATTCACGCTGGGCACGTGTGCATGTGTGCCCAAGATCCCGAGAGGAGAATGGAGGAGAAGGGATTGCGGCGTGACCATCCCCCCTGGGGGGTGATTTCTCGCTTTCTGTCTCTATGTCTCTCTCTATCTGTCTGGCGAGTGCACGTGCCCTATAGCGAAAAACCTCTCCAAAAAAAAAAAAAGAAGAGCTAACCCCATTCTACTCAAACTATTTCCAGCGATCCCAGAGGAAGAAACCATCTTAAATTTATTTTACAAAGCCTCCATTACCCCCATCCCCCAAATTGACCAGAACATAACAAATAAATAAATCTATAGACTAATAACTTCGATGAATATAGATGCAAAAATTTTCAGCGAGAGGGGCCAGCAGATGGTATAGTGTTAACAGTGTTGTAATTCTACATAGTGACTGCAGTTTGAGTCCTTTATTCAATGGCTTGAAATCACACAGGGTGCTTGTGTGTGCATGTGCAAAATCTCAGGATGAGCACAGAGGAGAATGGATTGGAGTGTGGCCAACACCCCTTGGGAATAATTTTTTACTTTCCCTCTCACTTTCTTTCTCTGTTTCTCTCAGGTTGGCACCTACCTATGTGGTGTGTGTGTGTGTGTGTGTGTGTGTGTGTGTGTGTGTGTGTTGGGGGGGACCTTAATTTTTTTTTAGCAAAACACTAGTAAATTTTGTCAACCAAGAAATTTTAAAAGATTATATACCGCAATCAGGTAGACTTTATTCCAGGGAAGCAAATGTGGTTTAACATACACAAAACCATAAATAGAATACATCATTTTAACAAGAGAAAAGATAAAAAACCACATGATCATATCAATTGGTGCAAAAGAAATTTCATAAAACACCATACCCCTTCAACCTTAAGACTCTCAGAAAAATCAACACAGCAGGGACATAACACAATGAAAGCCATATATGAAAAACCCATCGGTAGCATCATACTGAATGGAAATAAACTGAATGCTTTTCCACTAAAACTTGAAACAAGACAAAGCTGCCCACTCCTTCCACTCCTTTCCAATATAATACTGAAAGTCCTAGTCAATGCAATCAGAAAAAAGAACAGGGGCCTCCAGTTGGTGTAATGGCTATGTCACTGGAATCCCATGTACTTGCCCACAGTTTGAGTCCTGGACCCGGTGCCTTAAACTCATGCTGGGTGCATGTGCGTGCATGCCCAAGATCCCAAGGGGAGAAGGGTTTGTGGCATGGCCATTCCCCCTTGGGGGGTGATATATCTCTTTCTGTCTTTCTGGCAAGCACACACTCCCTATAGCAAAAACCTCTCAAAAAGTGGAAGATTATGGAAGATTTACTGCTGAGTGAAGCAAGCCAGGCTATGAAGGAGAGACACTGTATGTCCCCACTTAATATATACCAAGTGTGTGCACTCTATAACTGAAGCTGAGGAGCTAAAGGATGTACAAACACAAGAGATGGGTGTGAATGCCAGATGTGGTGTGTGTGGAGGAGTGGGGTCTGGGGATAAATATTTGGAAGAGGAATACAGAGACAACATTGTTGAGACAGGGAGGTGGTATCATTATATTTTGATCAACTGGACCAGGGAGAAATGTTCACATATTGAAATGATCACCTTGTAAGCTAAAAAATGTGATTGAATGTATTTTTAAAAATGTAAAAAAATAAAATAAAATAAAAATAAAAAATCAGGAAATTTAATATTGAAAAAAAATTTAAAAAGGAATAGAATAAGAGGCATACAAATTGGGATAGATGAAGTGCATTATCTCTATTTGCAAACAGCATGATTATATACATAGAAAACCCAGAAGAATTCACAAAACTAATGGAAGTGTAAATGAATACACTAAAGTGTTAGGATACAAAGTTAACATACAAAAGCCTATATAGCACTTCTGCACACCAACGATGAGCAATTTAAGGTAGAATTGGGAAAAAAAAAAGCAATCTCATTTACAATGGCCACAAAAAGAATAAGATATTTAGGAATGAACCTAACCAAAGAAATCACAGACCTCTACAAGAAAAACTATGAAAACCTAAAAAGAGGAATTGAGAATGACACAAAAAAGTGGAAAGAAATTCCATGTCTCTGGATTGGAAGAATTAATATACTCAACATTCAATTATTCCCAAATTAATCTATGAATTTCATGGAATCCCCATCAAATTACCAAAGATATTCTTCATAGATTTAGAAAAAAATTCATAGAATTTTCTGAGATCATAAAAGATCCTGTATTGCCAAAGCAATTCTGTGGAAGAAGAGTGGAGTAGGAGATATATCACTCCCTGACCCCGAAATATATTACAAAGCTGTGATAATCAAAACAGTTTGGTATTGACACAAAAAACAGACAACCAAAGGAACAGAGTAGACACCTCAGAAATAAACCCCAAAACATACAGCCAAATGGTTTCTGGTTTTCGACAAAAGGCACGAGACAATTCACTGGAGAAAAGAACATCTCTTCATCAAACGCTACTGGAAATACTGGATGACCAATGGCAAAAACAAACAAACAAACAAACAAAAAAAACTGGATCCCTATCTGTCACCAATATCAAAAATCAACTCAAAAATGGGCCAAAGACTTAAACATAGCCTTCAAAGTATGAAAATACTGGTGGAAAACACAGGGGAAAATTGGATACACTGGAGTACATAAAGATATCTTTAATATGACCCCGAAGAAATGATAAATGAATACACTAAAGTGTTAGGATACAAAGTCAGCATACAAAAATGAATCAATTAATACACTAAAATGTTAGGATATAAAGTCAGCATACAAAAATCTGAAATAGATTTCACTGATGGAAAACAGGAAAATTAGATACACTGGAGTACATAAAACATTTCAAATACAACCCAAAAAATTCTAAAAGTGGTATTACATCAGGTTAAATAGCATATGCACAACAGAAGAAACAATAATTAGAGTGAAGGGACAACCCTCAGAATGGGAGAAAATATTTGCAAAATCTCCCTCGGATAAGGGACTGAACCAAAATATACAGGGAACTCAAAACAGGTACAGAGACAGGAGCTCTGGAAAGGGTCTTCCTACCACACGAGTTTTCTGTGCTGGAGGCCGAATTATCAGTGGGAAGTTTTGAGTTCTGTTTCCCCAAAATGACTAGTTTGCAGGATCCATGAAGCTGTCTTCAAGAAGGCCTCTTCCCTTTGTCTCTCCTGGGTTGGGAGAGGGAGAGGGAGTTATTTAAAAAAAATAAAGAGGTAGGAGCGGCAGAAACCACATAAAGTGCTTTACCTTAAACAATTCTATAAATCAAAAATTAAAAATAAAGAGAGGAGACAGAGTGAGAGGTAGAGAGAGAGACAAAGACAGGTACAGAGACAGAAGGCCTGGAAGGGGTACTCCTACCAAGCAGGTGTTGTGTGCTGGAGGCCGAATTATCAGTGGGAAGTTTTGAGTTCTGTTTCCCCAAAATGACTAGTTTGCAGGATCCATGAGCCTGTGACTTCAAAAAGGCCTTTTCCTTGTGCCTCACATGCGTTGTGAGGGAGAGGGAGAATTATTTTAACTAAATAAAGGTGTAGGAGGGTCCAGAAAGCACAGAAAATGCTTTACCTTAAAAAATTCTAAAAATCAAAAATTACAAAATAGAGGAGACAGAGACAGAGGTAGCGAGAGACAAAGACAGGTACAGAGACAGGAGGCCTGGTAGGGGTCTTACTGCCACGCGTTTTTTTGTGTGCTGGAGGCCGAATTATCAGTGAGAAGTCTTGAGTTCTGTTTCCCCAAAATGGCTAGTTTGCAGAATCCATGTGGCTGTGTTAGGCCTCTTCCCTTTGCCCCTCCTGGGTATATAGGGGGAGAGGGAGTTATTTTAACAAAATAAAGGTGTAGGAGGGGCCAGAATGGGCAGAAAATGCTTTATCTTAAAATATTGTAAAAATCAAAAATTACAAAATAGAGGAGACAGAGACAGAGGTAGCAAGAGACAAAGACAGGTATAGAGTCAAGAGGCATGGAAGGGGTCTCCCTACCACATGAGTATTGTGTGCTGGAGGCCAAAATATCAGTGGGAAGTCTTGATTTCTGTTTCCCAAAAATGGCTAGTTTGCAGAATCCATGTGCCAGTGATGTCAAGAAGGCCCCTTCCCTTTGCCCCTCCTGGGTTCAGAGGGGGAGAGGGAGTTATTTTAACAAAACAAAGGCATAGGAGGGGCCACAAAGCTCAGAAAATGCTTTAACTTAAAAATTCTAAAAATCAAATATTAAAAAAATAGAGAGGAGACAGAGACAGAGGTAGAGAGAGACAAAGACAGGTACAGAGACAGGAGTCCTGGTAGGGGTCTTACTGCCACGTGTTTTTTGTGTGCTGGAGGCCAAATTATCAGTGGGAAGTCTTGATTTCTGTTTCCCCAAAATGGCTAGTTTGCAGAATCTATGATGCTATGACTTTAAGAAGGCCTCTTCCCTGTGTCTCTCCTGGGTTGGGAACAGGAGAGGGAGATTTTTTTTTTTAACAAAATAAAGGCGTAGGAGGGGCCAGCAAGAGCAGAAAATGCTTTACTGTAAAAAATTCTAAAAATCAAAAATTTAAAAAAAGAGAGGAGACAGAGACAGAAATAGAGAGAGACAGAGACATGCTGGGGGTCCAGCCTCGGTGGGGATGGGTTGACTCGACAGAGGCGGCGCAGGTGAAGAAGAAGACTAAGGCCTCGGTGCCTTTTTCATGCCCGTCCTTAGCGAGACACCCTTTAGAGATCGCTCTCTGAAGAGTGATAACTGCTAGGAAACATCTTGCGTTTTTATTGAAAATGTGTTAAATGCAATTAAGCAGGAGAGGGGCTACGTGTTCCAATTATCAGCTCATAAAGTTTTTAATAATAAGGTACAAAAGTTCCATTCAGGATTGGATTAAAGGTGGGTCTAGTGTAGTTCCGCAATTGTTC
>NW_006206422.1:378698-383332 GCF_000334495.1 Tupaia belangeri chinensis | reverse complement strand
ATTGTAATTAACAGTAGGTGGTCAGAGCAAAGGGGAGCGGTCGGGGACTTTTTTGGGAAATTTTATCATATACTCAGGATGTATAAGAGAGCAATGTAACTCTTTTATAGTAGTATATTGGGGAGTCAGAGGGGGGTCACTTCCCAGCAAGGCTGCCACAGTTTCTGGAGCAAAATTCTAGGTTGGGGGGGCACACAATAGTGGCCTTGCCAATGTACTGAACCGACCGGAAGCGTAGGGGCTCAGACAGATCCTGGGGCCCCACCGGGTCGGACTCCTCCAAAGACAGGTACAGAGACAGGGGCCAGAAAGAGCAGAAAATGCTTTACCTTGAAAAATTCTAAAGATTAAAAATTAAAAAAAAGAGGAGACAGAGAGAGAGGTAGAGAGAGACAAAGACAGGTACAGAGATGGGTGGCCTGGAAGGGGTCTTCCTACCACGCCAATTTTGTGTGCTTGAGGCTGAATTATCAGTGGGAAGTCTTCATTTCTGTTTCCCCCAAATGGCTATTTTGCAGGATCCATGAACCTGTGACTTCAAGAAGGCCTCTTCCATTTTCCTCTCCTGGTTTGGGAGGGGGAGAGGGAGTTATTTTAACAAAATAAAGAGGTAGGAGGGGCCAGAAAGGGCAGAAAATGCTCTACCTTAAAAAATTCTAAAAATAAAAAATTTAAAAAAAGAGAGGAGACAAAGACAGAGGTAGAAAGAGACAAAGACAGGTACAGAGACAGGAGGCCTGGAAGAGGTCTTCCTACTATGCGAGTTTTGTGTGCTGGAGGGCGAATTATCAGGGGGAAGTCTTGATTTCTCTTTCCCCAAAATGGCTAGTTTGCAGAATCCATGAGCCTGTGACTCCAAGAAGGCCTCTTCCCTTTGCCTCTCCTCGGGGAATTTTGTTCGCTGGAGGCCAAATTTTCAGTGGGAAGTCTTGATTTCTGTTTTCCCAAATGGCTTGTTTGCAGAATCCATGAGGCTCTCTCATTGTTGTTTTGATCGGCATTTCCCTTACAACGAATGATGTTGATCATATTTTCATATGCTTTTTGACTATTCTTATGTCATCCATAGACAGTGGTTTTTTCAACTCATTCTCTCATCTTTTAAGTGGGTTGGTCATCTTTATTCAAGACAGCTACTTGAGTTTCTTGCGTATTCTGGTTATCAACCCCTTATCTGACACACAGTTTACAAAAATATTTTCCCATTCCAAAGGCTGTCAATTTGGACTTATTACTGTGTCTTTTACCATACAAAAACTTTTCAGTCTGATGTAATCTCACTTGTCTATTTGGGGGATTATTGTCTCTACTTTGACTGTCTTATTTAGGAAGTCTTTGTCTACCTCAATGTCTCCCAGAGTTTCCCCTGTGTTTTCTTGGAGCAGTATTATAGTTTGAGGTCTTAGGCTTACACCTTTGACCCACCTTGAGTTGATTTTTGTTAATGGTGAGAGGTAGGGGTTCAGATTCATCTTTCTGCAAGTGGATATCCAGTTTTTCCAGAACCATTTGCTGAAGAGGTTTACCTTTTCCCACTGGATTGACTGGTACCCCTTGTCAAAAATTAGTTGACTGTATGTTTTGGAATATATTTCTGGGGATTCTATTCTGTTCCATTGGTCCACATGTCTGTTTCTGTGCCAGTACCATGTGGTTTAGATTACCACAGCTTAGTAATATATTTTGGGGGCAGGGAGTGAGATGCTGCCCACTCCACTCTTCTTGTGCAGGATTGCTTTAGTAATACGAGATCTTTTATGATTCCAGACAAATTTTATGATAGTCTTTTCTAGACCTGTGAAGAATGTGTCTGGTACTTTGATTGGCATTGCATTAAATATGTAAATTAATTTGGGTAGAATTGCCATTTTGATTATATTAATTCTTCCAATCCAGAGACAGAAATGTCTTCCATTTTTGGGTTAATTTCAATTTCTTTTTTTTTTTTTTAGCTTTTTATAGGTTTCCTTGATGAAGTCTTTATCTCTTTGGTTAGATTTATTCCTAGATATCTTATACTTTTTGTGACTATGGTAAATGGAATTACTTTTTTCAGTTCTATCTTAGTCTACCTGTTGTTCGTGTATATAAATGCTATAGATTTCTGTGTGTCAATTTTGTATCCTGCAACTTTATTGTATTCTTGTATTACTTTCATGAATTTGTTCATGGATACTATTATGTCATCTACGCATGCAATCATGTCATCCTAAAATGGAGAGAGTTTCACTTCTATTTTTCCTATTTGAATGCCTTTTATTTTATCCTCTTTTCTGATTGCATTAGCAAGGACTTCCAGTACTATACTGAAAAGGAGTGGAGAAAGTGGGTATCCATGTCTTGTACTAGTTTTAAGTGGAAAAACTTTCAGCTTTTCTCCATTCAGTGTGACGTTCTCTGTGGGTTTTTCATAGATAGCTTTTATTGTGTTGAGAAATGACCCTTCTATGCCGATATTGCTGAGACTCTTGATCATGAAGGGATGATGTTTCTTATCAAATGCTTTTTCTGCATTAAATGATATGACCATTAGGTTTTTATCTTTCTTTCTACTGATATGGTGTATTACATTTATGGTCATGCGTATGTTGAACCAACGTTGTGTTCCTGGAATAAAGCCTACCTAATCATGACATATAATCTTCTTTTATAATTGATTGACTACGATTTGCTAGTATTTTGTTGAGAATCTTAGCATCTATATTCATCAGAAATATTGATCAGGACCAGGGGTTGGCATAATGGCTGTATCGCTGGACTCCCATGTTGTCGACCGTGGTTCGCGTCCCGGACCTGGTGGCTTAAAACTCACGCGGGGCATGTGTGTGTGCATGCCCAGGATTCCTAGAGGAGAATGGAGGAGAAGGGATTGCGGTGTGGCCATCCCCCCTTGGGGGGGAGATTTCTCGCTTTCTGTCTCTCTGTCTATTTGGCAAGCGCATGTGCCCTATAGCAAGAACCCCTCCAAAAAAAAAAAAAAAAAAAAGAAATATTGATCTATAGTTTTCCTTTTTGTTATGCCCTTATCTGTTTTAAGAGTAAGGGTGATGGAGACTTCATATAATGAATTAGGGAGACATTCACCCTTTTGAATCTTTAGCAATAACATGAGCAGTATGGAGGTTAACTCTTTTTTTGTAAAGTTTTGTAGAATTCAGAGATGAAGCCATCAGGACCAGGACTTTTCTTTGTTGGGAAGTTATTTATTACTGATTCTATCTCCTGGCTTGTTATGAGCCTATTCAGACTTTCTACATATTCCTGGCTCAATCTTGGTACATTATGTGTGTTCACGAATTTGTCCCTCTCATCCAGGTTTTCTTGTTTCTTAGTATATAGTTGTTCATAGTATTCTCCAATGATGCTTTTGTATTTTTCCTATGTCTGCTGTTATTTTGCCTGCTTTATTGCAGATATGATTCACCTGGGTCCTTTCTCTCTTCTTAGTATGTCTCACTAGTAGTCTATCAATTCTATTTATCTTTTCAAAGAACCAGCTTTTACTTTCATTTATTTTTCTTTATAGTTCCATTATTTTTTATTTTATTTAACTCTGTTTGAATCTTTATTATTTCTCTTCTCCTGATGTTTTTTGGATTTTTTTACTGTTGCTATTCCAATTATCTGAGGCACAATGTTAGGTGACACATTGGCCTTCTTTCTGTCATCTCCTTATGTGCACTAATTGGTATGAACTTCTCACTTATGACTGCTTTAGCAGTGTTCCAATGATTATAGAAACTCGTGTCCTCATTGTCATTGGCTTCCATAAATCTTTTTTTAAATTTATTTTTTATTCTAATCATAATCTTGTTTATAATACATTGGACTGCATATAACTTTGCAGTGTATTACATTGCTTTTTCAAAATGCCCTGCATGTCAGTCAATACGGAGACATTAATCTCCTCAGTCCATCATTCAATATTTTTTCAATGTTCTTCCCAATCATTATTATTATTCTAATTAATTTTAAACAGTCAATCACTATTTCTCATGCTTGTAAAAAGACTTTACCCATCATAAAATACTTCTTAGACCAATCCAGTTGAGAATACTATACATGCCATCGTCAATAGGTAAAAAGCCATATCTGTTTCTCACTAACGTCCTGCCTCTCTATTTGTTCTCTTACTTTCTTTCTCTATCCTCTTCTCTTCACCTCCCCATTCCCCATTGTCTTATTCTCATTGAGTACTTTGACTGTTTTCATGTCCTCCAATATATCACTCTCTACCATAGAGGACAGATAGTCGGTATATGTTAAGTGGATACATACAATATCTTTTTTTCATAGCCTGGCTTACTTCACTCAGCAATAGATCCTCCATATCTGACCACTTTCTATCAAATGCCAGGGTCTTGTTATTTTTTATAGCTGAGTAGTACTACATAGAGTATATATGCCACACTTTTCCAAACTATTCATCAGTTTGTGGACATTTAGATTGGTTCCATGTCTTGACAAATTGTGAATAATGCTGCAATTAACATTGATGTGCAAGCACTTTTCTGACTGAGTGCTCTCCTGTCCTTTGGGAAGATACCCAGAAGTGGGATTGATGGATCAAATGGTAGTTCTAGGCCCCGGCGCGCAGCAGCCGCGCCCGCCGGACGGCCCCGGGCTCACGCCCC
>NW_006206422.1:373827-375536 GCF_000334495.1 Tupaia belangeri chinensis | reverse complement strand
TAAGACTTCCAGTACTATATTAAAGAGCAGTGGAGAAAGTGGGCAGCCATGCATAATACCCTTTTTTAGAGAAAAAGCTTTCAGCTTTTCCCCATTCAGTATAATGTTGGCTGCAGGTTTTTCATAGATGGCTTTTATTGGGTTAAGTAATGACTCTTCTATACCAATCTTACTGAGGGTCTTAGGCATAAAAGGATGTTGTATTTTATCAAATGCTTTCTCTGCATCAATTGAAATGATCATATGGTTTTTATCTTTTTTTCTGTTAATGTGGTTTATTACATTTATGGTCTTGCATATGTTGAACCACTTTTGCATCCCTGGGATAAAGCCTACCTGGTCGTGATGAACAATCTTTGTTATATGTTGTTGGATACGATTTGGGAGTATCTTGTTGAGAATTCTTGCATCTATATTCATCAATGATATTGTTCTGTAGTTTTCCTTTCTTGTCATGTCCTTATCTCTTTTGGGGATGAGAATGATGGAGGCTTCATAAAATGTATTTGGAAGATTTCCACCCTTTTGAATCTTTAGAAATAATTTTAGTAGGATAGAGGTTAACTCTTCCCTGAAAGTTTTGTAGAATTCAGAAGGGAAGCCATCTGGACCTGGGCTTTTTTTGTCGGGAGGTTATTTATTACTGATTCAATATCCTGGCTTGTTATGGGTCTATTCAGTTTCTCTATGTCCCTCGATTCAATCTCGGTAGATTATATGCATCTAGGAATTTGTTCATCTCCTCCAAGTTATCTTGTTTGTTGACATATAGTCTCTCATAGTATCCTCTAATGATATTTTGTATTTCTGCTATGCTTCTTGTAATATAGTCTGTTTCATCACATATTTGATTAATCTGGTTTCCTTCTTTCTTCTTTTTGATCAGTCTAGCCAATGGTTTGTCGATCTTGTTAATCTTTTCAAAGAACCCGCTTTTGCTTTCATTTATTTTCTGTATGGTTTGTTTATTTTCTATTTCATTTATTTCTCTTCAAACCTTTATTATTTCTTTTTGCCTGGCATATTTGGGGTTCGTTTGTTTTTGTTTTTCCAATGCCCTGAGGCACGATGATATGTTATCTATTTGCCATCTTTCCATCCTTTTCTTATGTGCACTAATTGCTATGAATTTCCCTCTTATGACTGCTTTTGCTGTGTCCCACAGATTATGAACACTTTTGTACTCATTATCATTTGTTTCCATAAATTTTTTGATTTCAGCATTAATTTCTTCAGTAGTGAAGAAGTCATTCAGAAGTAGGTTGTTCAGTTTCCATGTGTTTGTTTATTTTTTGGTGTTGTTTTTTGAAATTAATCTTGAGTTTAATTCCATCATGGTCAGAGAAGATGCTTGATACAGTTTCTATGCCTTTGAATCTGTAAAGGCTTGATTTGTGTCCTAACATATGATCAATCTTTGCAAAGGTTCCATGCTGGGGTGAGAAAAATGTACATGTTGTGTATTTAGGGTGGAAAGTTCTATAGATATCTGTTAAGCCCATTCAGTTTATAGTATCATTTAAATCCTGCATCTCTCTATTTATTTTCTGTCTTGATCTGTCTAAAGCAGATAATGGGGAGTTGAGATCTCCAACAATTATAGTATTTCTCCCTATCTCTCCTTTTAGCTCCAGCAGTCTTTCCTTCACATATTTAGGTGCACCTGAGTTGGGTGCATAGATATTTATAAGGGTTATGTCTTCTTGCTG
>NW_006206422.1:352341-373701 GCF_000334495.1 Tupaia belangeri chinensis | reverse complement strand
TTGGAATATCTTTTTCCAGCCCTTTACTTTTAGTCTATGTATGTCTTTATCCATAAGGTGAGTTTCTTGTAGGCAACAGATAGAGGGTTTCTACTTTTTTATCCATTTGGCCAGTCTATGTCTCTTAATTGGAGAATTTAATCCATTGACATTCAATGTAGTTATCGGTATTTCTGTACCTGATCCTATCGTTAAGTGAGCCATTTTCTTGGTTGTGTTATGTTCTCATATAACTCTATGTCTGACGTTTTAGTTTTCCTGGTATAGTCATCCCTTCAGAACCTCTTGAAGAGCTGGTAAATTTCTTCAAATTTTGTGTATCCGAGGATGTTTTCATCTTTTTTTTCCCCATAAGAAAGATCATTTTGCCATATATAGTATTCTTGGTTGAAATTGTTTTTCACTCAATACTTTGACTATGTTTCCCCATTCTTTTCTCGCCTGCATTGTTTCCGCTGAGAGATCTTATGTTAGCCTGATGGAGTGACCTTTGTAAGTAACTTGACGTTTTCCTCTTGCCAACTTTAGTATCTTGTCTTTGTGTGTTGTTTTAGCCAGTCTGGCTATGATGTGCCCTGGAGAGGATCTTCTTGGGTTAATTCTAGTTGGGGTCCTATGTATTTCTTGGGTCTGGATATTTTAATGCCTTTCTAGGTTTGGAAAGTTTTCTTCCATGATTTTATTGAATAAATTATCTAGACCCTTATTATCTTCTTTCTCTTCTGGAATACCAATTATCTAGGTGTTGGGGCACTTGATAGTATCCAGTATTCCTCAGATATTATCTTCATTTTTCATGGTTGTTTTCTCAATCTTCTTGATGCTTTTTTCTAGGTCAGATGTTTTGTCTTTTACATTGGAGATTCGATCTTCTGCCTGGTCTAACCTACTTTTAATACTTTCAAGGGAGGTTTTTATTTCCTGTATCACATTATTCAACCCTAGATGTTCCATCTGGTTCTTGTTAAAGTATCCATTTCTTCTTTCAAGTCATAAAAGGACTCCCTCATCTCCTGGAGCTCCTTGTCTCTTTTCTTTTCCATCTCAGCTAGTTTGGTCACAACAAATATTCTGAATTCCTCATCAGACATGTCCACAGCGTCCATTGTGTTGATTCTGGGTGATGTAGGCTTGAGGATTTCCCATGAGGGAGAGGCCTTTTGTTGGTTGCTCATATTTCTTGAGCCTCTGTGATTGTTCCTAGTCATCAAGGTAATCTATATGTTGCTACCTAACTTATTAAAGGTATCTCTGAGTGTTAAATATTGTACAGGATTAGAAAATTGATTATTTCTCTTATGGTTGTCCTACCTGTTGCTCATAATTACCATTAACTGTTGCCACTAGTCCTGGATGGTGCAAAGTCCTCCCTGTTTATAAGGAGTAGTGAGCCTCCAACCGACCTAATAAGCAACACCTCAAGAGCAAAGAATAACAAAACAAAAAAAGAAATCGCACAGGTTTCAAATCACTAAAATTCAGAGAGTCCAAAGGCAAGTGGTGAAGGACCAGAGGATGAGTGACAGGTCCAGTGTGGTCGGGTCTGCAGCCTCAGGCCACCTAGTGTCCAGATCTTCTGGCCAGCTCAATCCAATTTGCAGGTGGGGTGGGGTGCAAGTTCGTCTTAAAGTTGCATGCAATCAACCTCGGATCCAAGGAGGAGTAGGAATGGGGATGTGCGAAGGCCTGGGTGGTCCTCCAGGAATCTTTTGGTTCCAGTCTTTATTTCTTCAGTAGTTGTGGATTCATTTAGGAGTAGGTTATTTAGTTTCCATGTATTTGTGTATTTTTGAGGATTTCTCTTGAAATTATACTCAAGTCTAATTTCATTATGGTCAGAGAAGATGCTGGATATAGTTTCTAAGCCTTTGAATCTATACAGGCTTGCTTGTGCCCTATCATATGGTCAATCTTTGAAAAATTTCTATGTGGGGGGTGAGAAAAAAGTGTATCTTATAGTTTTTGGATGAAAAGTTCTTTAGATGTCTGTAAAGTCTATTTGATTTATGGTATCATTTAGATCCTTTAGCTCTTTACCTAATTTTTATCTAGATGATCTGTCCAGTGGGAATAATAAGGTGTTGAGGTCTCCAACAATTAGTGTGTTGCAGACTATCTCTCCTTTTAGATCTAACAGTCTTTCCTTCAAGTATTTGGGTGCTCCTTTGTTAGGTGCATAAATGATTATAAGTGTTTTGTCTTCTTGATTGATTGACCTTTTCACTACAACATAGTATCCTTCTTTGTCTCTTTGAATAGGTTTTGTTTTAAAATCTATTTTGTTAGAAATTAGAATCATGATTCCAGCTCTTTTTTTTTTCCCATTTGCATGTAAAACCTTTTTCCAAGTCTTCACTTTTAGCCTATGTATGTACTTATCTATGAGATGGGAATGTTTTTTTTTTTTTTTTTTTTTTTTTTTTTTTTTTTTTTTTTTTTTTTTTTTTTTTTTTTTTTTTTTACCCATTCAGCCAGTGTATGTCTCTTCATCAGATAATTTAACCCATTAACATTCAATGTTGTTATGAATATTTCCTGATCTGTCCCGATGTTTAAGTTGGCCATTGTCTTGGTTGCCTTTTATTCCTTTGTTTCTGGCTATTTATTCTTTAGTTTTCCTGAAACAGTACTCTCTTCAGGGTTTCTTGAAGAGCTGGTCTGGTGTTGGCAAATTCTTTCAGGTTCCATTAGTCTCAAAAGATTTTATTCTTTTTTTCCCATATGAAGGATAATCTTGCAGGATATAATAATCTTGGTTGAAATTGTTTCTCTCTTAATACTTTCAATACGTCTTCCCATTCTTTCGTTGCTTCCATTGTTTTCATTGAAAGTTCCTGTGTTATCCTGATGGGATGACTTTTGTAAGCCTCTTGTCTTTTCTCTCTTGCCAACGTTAGTATCTTGTCTTTATCTGTGGTCTTAGGCAGTCTGGCTAGATATGCCTTGGGGAAGATCTTGGGTTGATTCTATTTTGGGTTCTTTGTATTTCTTGGGTCTTGATGTTTGAGTGCCTCTCTAGTCTTGGGAACGTTCCTTGAAGGATTTCATGGAATAGATTTTCCATGCCTTTAGTTTCTTCACCTTCTGGAATGCCAATTCTTTAGATGTTTGTGAGTCTAATGGTATCTAGTATTTCTTGTATATTATCTTTGTGGTTTTTTTGTTGTTGTTATTTTCTCTATCTTTTTGTTCATTTCTTTTCTAGGCCAGAGGTTTTATCTTCTGCATTGGAAATTTGATCTTCAGCATGGTCTAATCAACTTTTATTACTTTCAAGAGAGTTTTTGATTTCCTGTATTACAGACTTCATCTCTAATAGTTCCATCTGATTGTTTCTCAGAGCGTCTATTTCTTCTTTCATATCATAGAAGTATTTCTCAGTCTCCTGTAGTTCCTTGTTTCTTTTCTGTTCCAACTCATGAAATTGTCTCACCACAAATGTTCTAAATTCTTTCTCTGACATTTTGATAACTTCCTTTGTTTTTTCAAAAGATGGAGTGGAGGTATGGTGTTCTTTTGATGGAGACATTTTTCCTGGTTTATTCAGACCTGAGGCTCTTCTACTTCACTTCCATTAGTGAATATTAATGTCCCTAGGACAAAAAAGGGTGAAAGGATAGGGGCATGGGACTCACTAGCAAGGAGAGCAAAGAGCTACAGATGCATGCTGGTGATGAAGATGTTAAGTGTTGTGGTTAACTGCTGAGCCAAAAGGATGAAGAATAGAAGACTGGAAAGAAAGCCCTGTGACAATCTGAGAGACAGGAACAGGGTGTTTGCACAGAGTTACTCCCCTAGGTGAAAGTCCCCAAAAAAAAAGCCACTAAAATGTTATTTGGTCTGTGTCACAGGCTGTGAAAAAATTCACAGACTCAGATTAATTGGATAGAATATGTTTATTATTCACTTCCCAAAAGGGAAGAAAGAGGCCAAATGTGAGAGTTGCATCAGCCTACTTAATTCTTTCATGATTTTCCTCCTTTTTTCTTAGACAGTATAATCTCAATCCTATCTTCAAATGTGTTTCTTTTGTTTCTAGCTAGTGAATTCATTATGATGATGATTATTATTTTAATTTCCTTTATACATTCAATCACAATACATCACCACAGCTCGTATAGTGAATTTTTCCAACATGAATGCACTTCACACGAGTCCAGATGAAGAATCTGTACACATTGTCATCAGCACATAATCATCCATTTCTGTGTCCAGTAACTGTCTTACCTCTCTATTTTTCTCCTTGATTCTGTTCCTCACACTCTCCCAGTTATTTTAATTTTTAAACTTCAACATTTCTATTTGATTTCTTCTATAATTTCTCTTTATTGACGTCCTCAATTTGGTAAAGACAAAATTCTTAAACTTTATTTATTTAGACAGTGTTTCTTTTACCTTATCAAATATATTTAAAATAATTTAAAAACTTTGTCAAGAAATCCCAATATCTGGGCTGCCTCAAGTACAGTCTATGTTGATTTCAGTTTTGCTTTACACAGACAATATTTTATTTCACTGTATGCTTTTAATTTTTTGATGAAAGATATATTGAATATTATATTATGGCAGTTCTGGATATCAACCTCTGTCCCATGCATGGCTTTATTATTTTTGTTGCTTAGCTCAGTAGTAGTTTTTGTTTAACTACTTTTATGAACTAATTTTTATTATTCCTATATCACTGAGGGTTTTGTTCCTTAGATTAGTGGCTAGCTAATGATTACACAAATATTTCTTTAAATACCTGAAAACTGCAAACCTTCTAATTTTATCCAAGTGATCTATGTATGCATTGTAGCACAACATCAATGTGTGTACATAGTAGTTTTTTGAGAACTCTTTTTTAGTTATTACTTCATAATTTTGAAGAACTTCAAGATCAGCAGCAGATGACAGGCTTAAGATAACCCTCTCAAGTCTTTCCTGAGTATATATAAAGCCTGGGCATGCAAATTACTTTGTGTAATTTCAAGAATGTGTCAGAACTTTTCAAAGCCTTTAACGAGATATCTTGCATCTCATTTCACTTTTCTTTCCATCAACTCTCCCCTCACTTTCTTTTTTGTTTTTCTTTGAAGAGGTTTTTGCTAAAGGCACGTGCACTTGCCAGACAGACAGAGAGAGACAGAGAGACAGAAAGTGAGAAATCACCCCCCAAGGGGGATGACCACACCACAATCCCTTCACCTTCATTCTCCTCTTGGGATCTTGGGCACGCACACACACATGCCCGATGTGAGTTTTAAGTCACCGGGTCCGGGATGCGAACTGCAGTCGACTACATGGGAATCCAGCGACATAGCCATTATGCTAACTGCTGGTCCCAACACTTTCTCTTTTTTTTTGAATGGCAGAGCCTTGTTATGTTGCCAAGACTGGACTCAAACTCAAAATCCTCCTACTTCAACCTTCCCAAGCCGCGGTCACTGATACCTGCCATAACCACCATGACCAGCTGCTTCCCACACTTTTGATTAATCAATCTATTGTTTGCTCTGTTATTTATTACTGCAAGTAATGGTAACCTGAGATATTATCTATAAATATCTTTAATAAACAATGCTTGTGGGAACCAGCAGTTAGCGTAATGGCTATGTCACTGGACTCCCACGTAGTCGACCGCAGTTCGCGTCCCGGACCCCGTGACTTTAAACTCACACAGGGCGCGTGTGCATGCGTGCCCAAGATCCTGAGAGGAGAATGGAGGAGAAGGGATTGCGGCATGACCATCCCCCCTGGGGGGCCTTGGAAGGTGATTTCTCACTTTCTGTCTCTATGTCTCTCTCTGTCTGTCTGGCGAGCGCACACAGCCTATAGCAAAAACCTCTAAAAAAAATGCTTGTCTCTGCATCCTATAACTGTATTAGTATTTTCACAGTTCTAAATGAGGTAAAATAAAGACAAGCCTTTTGAACTGGTGGCCTTTAGGCCAGTCAGAACAAATAATTCCTAGCAGATGTCTGTTCTGCTCCTCTGGATCTGAGAATGGAGGCTTTTATTTTCATAGCTACCACTGAGCTGGGAAGTGGAAATGGGATTGGGATAAGTCACTGTTCTTACAAATAATCAACCATTGATTCTGAATAAATAGTCTGGGCTTTATTCAAACCATTTTTTTCATTTTCAGAATTCTAAAAATTTCATTCTCACAATCTTTGCCTATTTTTTTCTACTGTTTCTGTGGAAAAGCAATGTTTGGAGCACCTTACTCTCCCATTTCTTTCTTTCTCTTTCATTTGCTTTCTCTTTCTTTATTTATCCTTCATTCTTTTTCTTTCTCTTTTCTTTTTCTTTTTCTTTTTTTTAACTTGCCAGTGTGCATGTACACTTCCCAGAGAAAGACAGGGACTAGGTGGGAGAAGTGATAAAGCACCCCCTAGAGGGGCCACAGTTAAGCGGCCTTCCTTTCTCACTAATTATTTAGATCTTCTTTAATTTCTCTCAATAGTGTTTTGTAGATTAATTGTACCAGTGTTAAAAGAGTTTTGTCATATTTTTCCTTTAATATTTTATTTTCAATTTTTTTAGCAGAAGAAGAACTTTATTTCTACCAAATTGAAAAGTATGCATTCATCTACAAGCAAGATAATCAAAATAATCAATAATACAATGAAAAGTTAGAATAGCACATATAGATCAAACTATCAATTTAGATACTTAGAATTAAGTACATACACCAAACTTAAGAGAGTCAACAGCTCTAACACTGAGAGAAAGCACTTTGACTCATCTTAAACACATATCTTCTGGGAAACTGAAGATGACATTTCACAGGACAATAAACCAAAGAGACAGGTACTGATTGGATGAAAGGGATCATAGTGAAATGCCATTGTAACTCAACAATTTCCTCAGAGAGCTGTTCATCTCAAACACAAGGATTAAAATAAAATCAGTAGTACAAATTCTCATAAAACTAGAAAAGCCCTCTTAGCTCTAATATCCCTAGAGCTTATGGAAAGACTGAGTTTTCATTTTTCTTCCCTTTACTCTTCTCTAAATTAAGTACAAAATAGTTTGTTTTTATTTAGTCCATTTCTGACTCTATAGCTAAAGCTTTAAAATGAAGAAAAGATAGGTTTTATGAAATGAGTTCAACACACACAAAAACTCAGGGAGAATCTTCAAGGTGGTCTGCTCCTTTGAAAAATTTTAAATGGGAAAAATTTAATTTAAAGAATGACAATGTGGGGGACCAGCAGTTAGTATAATGGCTATGTCGCTGGACTCCCATGTAGTCGACCATGGCTCAAGTCCTGGACTGGTGGCTTAAACTCATGCCAGGCACGTGTGCGTGCGTGCCCAAGATCCCGAGAGGAGAATGGAGGAGAAGGGACTGTGGCATGGCCATCCCCCGGGGGGTGATTTTTTGCTTTCTGTCTCTCTGTCTCTCTCTGTCTTTCTGGCGAGCGCACCACCCACCCCCCAAAAAAAAAAACCCCCAAAAAAAAAAAAAAAAAAAAAAGAATGACAATGTGCTTCCGGGAAAAGCCCAAATTTTAGCAAAATAAGGAATCTTCACCTGTCCAAGAGCTTTTATTTGGCCTTTTGGAAGTGTTTTACTATCTCTCACACACACCACACAAACACAACATTATCTTGATGCTATTGTTATTATCTTTCATTTCAAATTCTACTTGTGTTTTGTAACTATATGCAGTTGATCCTTCTGCATTGATCTTGTACTTGCAACCTTGTTAAACTATTTATTAATTCTAGTAATCTTTTTGAAAATTCCAACTTTTGACTAAAACATTACTGATCTTCTATGCTTTGTTTTCTGGTTTGTCTTCTCTTGAGCTGTGGACAGGTCCATGTGCCTACTATTTGAACAGAATCCTGTTTCCTAGTTTTAAGTATTAAGCAAAGTTTTCTTAACATTTTTTGATTTTGGTTTATTAAAACTAAAGCTGCCTTTCTTGAAATTAAAAAATATATATATTAAAAAAATACCTATTTAATGACCACAGTATGCTATTACCTCAGCTAGGTGCTACTTTGTAGTATATTCATTGTACTCACAGAGTTTCATGCTTAAAGTCAAACATGTGTTCACAGATATGTATATATCAGCTGAACTTGCTATTGAAAGTAGTTAGATTAATTGCCACATGTATTCTGAACTTCAGCTGTGAAATATTGCTTTCAGAGACTTAAAATGAAGATTTTCTACTGAGCCTTTTTCCTCACTTATTTCTAGTGGGTAATGTTACCTGTCTCTTTCTCTCCATTTCTCTCTGTCTCTCTGTGTCTCCCTGAGTCTTTTAATTTTTAATTTTTTTAAGGAAAAGTATCTCTGGGCTTTCAAGGCCCTTTATTGTGCTAATAAGTGCCTCTCCCCTTTGTGTTTTGGAAAGGCAGAAATCCAGGCCATCTCCACATGGATCCTGAACTTCAGCTGTGAAATATTGCTTTCATGTAGCACTCAAGCATGCCACATGGTTTTCTATTTTTGCTTAAAATTAAAATCTATAGCTTTTTATTATCTTTTTTCTTTTTTTTATGTTTTCTTCTTTCCTTTTATCTAATTCTTTTCTTTTTCTTTATCTTTACTCATTGGCTTCTCAACTCCTACAAATTAAGTGTCTAGACAGGTCCAAGTGAACAGAATCTAAACATCTGAATACAACTAATGTTAGAATATTTCTATATTCCCACTGATTCTAATTCACAAGGAATGAGAACCGAATGGAAGAGAGATTGCAGATCACCTCCTCCTGCATGCCTCTGAACACTCAGATTGAACTTCAAGAATTAGTAAGAAATGCACCATGTATTAGATGACTAGAAATCACTGCAGGGTAATGAGAAATATGGGAAAACAAGAAAATACCTCTCCTTCAAGGAAAAATGATAATTCCTCTTCCTCCTGAGACAATATGATGAAATTCGTGGAAATGTCAGATAAAAAAAACTTAGAATTTTCATGGTGAAAAGCTCACAGAGATCAAAGAGAAGAGAGACAATGAACTGCTGAAGAGGCAGAGGAAAGGAACTGATGAGATTCAGGAGGTGAGGAAATTCTTTCAAGATCTAAAAGAGGAAATTCGCACTATAAAAAAGAATCAAATGAACCTGTTAGACATGAAGACTATAATACAGGAAATCAAAACCTCTCTTGGAAGTATTAAAAGCAGACTAGATCATACCAAAAATCGAATCTTAGATGTAGAAGAGAGAATTACTGGCCTAGAAAAATCCACCATTGAGACTGAGAAAATTACCCCAAAAATGAGAATACTATATGAGAAATACTAGATACCATCAAACATCTAAACATCCAGATAATTGGTATCCCAGAAGGGGAAGAGACTCATAAGGGCATTTCTATTCCATGAAATCTTAGAAGAAAATTTTCCAAATCTAGAGAGGCATTCAAAGATCCAGTCCCAAAAATACAAAGGACCCTCAGTAGAATCAACCCAAGAAGATCTTCTCCAAGACACATTATAGCCAGATTGACCAAAACCACACAGACAAGATACTAAAACTGGCAAGAAAAAAATGGCAAGTTAACTACAAAGGATATCCCATCAGGCTGATAGTGGATCTCTCATCAGAAACTATGCGAGTGAAAAAAGAATGGGAAAATATATTCAAAGTGTTGAGGGAAAAGCAATTTCAACCAAGAGTACTGTACCAAGCAAGATTATCCTTCATATGGGAAGAATTTAATTAGAAACTGTTACCAAAATTTAAAGAAAAAACTGTGTATTTGATGACCACAGTAAGCTATATAGCATCAGCTAGGTGCTACCTTATAGTATATTCCTTCTACTCAGAGTTTCATGCCTAAAATCAGACATGTATTCATAGATATGTATATGTCAGCAGAGCTTGCTATTAAAAGTAGTTAGATTATTTAATTATATGAAACTAGAAATGGAAAATTATTGATGATAATATGTATAATTAAGACACTATGCAATATATTCTGGATGAGAAATCACATTTTGTATGCCATGACAATGCTCAGTGATTGAATGTAAATTAATCAAAAACAACAACAACAACAACAAAAAGAAAGCAGTTAGATTAAGATATTTTGTGAATCAATAAAATTTGGAGAAAAAAGAAATGGAAAGCAACCTAGATACCAGACACAGTTTGAGAGGAGGGTGGGAAATAGCAGAAGGTGAGAAATAGGAGCTATATATATATATATATTAGTAAGAAATGTAAAACTATTTGTTGGCGATAATATGTATGATTAAGCCACTATCCAGTGTATTCTGGATGGGAAATCACATTTTGTATCCTGTGATGATGTTCAGTGTATGAATGTTAAATAAATAAATAAATAAATCACCACCACCCTCCCGGGACCAGCAGTTGCCATGATGGCTATGTTGCTGGACTCCCATGTAGTCGACCACGGTTTGAGTCCCAGACCCAGTGGTTTAAACTCATTCTGGGCATGTGTGCGTGTGTACTCAAGATCCCAAGTGGAGAATAAAGGAAAAGAGATTGCATCATGGCCATCCCCTCTGGGTGGTGATTTCTTGCTTTCTGTCTCTCTCTGTCTCTGTGTCTGTCTTTCTGGCAAGTGCACACACCCTATAGCAAAAAAACCTCTCCAAAAAAGAATCCTCTCCCCAAAATAAATTTATTAGAAAATAAAACGAAAATTCCAACAGTTTCTACAAAGATGGTTTTGCTTTCAAATTAAATAAATAATTTTCCCCTTTGTGATTTGGATACTTTTTGTTTATTTTTTTATATCTAATCACATGGGGCATAACCTCCAATAAAATCTTGAATAGAAAAAAGAAATCTTGAATAGAGATGGTATAAGCTACATCTGTTCCTGTTACTGGGGGAAAACATTCAGTATTTCATTCTTAAAATGTTACCTATTCATTGTTTATAGATGACATTTATTATATTTCAAAAGTTCAGTGCTATACCTAGTTTGCTGGGACTATTTTCAAGAATGCTTACTAGATTTCTAGATTTTGTCAAATGCCTTTTCTACATCTACTGAGATGATCTTCGGTTTTGCTTTTACAGTTTATTAATATGGTGAATTATATTGATTTGTTTGAATCCTAAACCAATCTTGCATTTATCGTATAAACCCAACTTGGTAATGATGTATTATCTGTTTTGTATATTGTTAGATTGTAATGCTAAAAGTTCATTCAAAATTTTTGCATATATGTTCATGAGGCATATTGACTGAATTTTCTTTTAGTGTCGTATCTTTGTCTGCTTTAAGTTTTAGGGCAGTACCTGGCCTCATAAAATGACTTTAGAGAATAATCTCTTCTTTAATTTTTTCCAAGAGTTCATACAGTATTGGCATTATTTCATTCTTGACTAGTAGAATTCACACCGAACCTATCGGGACATAGAATTTCATTGTGGGAATGTATTAATCTACAGGTTCAAGTTCTTGAATAGAAATAGTGTTATTTATGTTACTTATTTATTCTTGAATAAGCTTTCTTAGATTGTGTCCCAGTGGAAATTTATTTATTTAAGTTCTTAAATTTAATTGCATAAAGTTTTTCATAATGTTCCCACATTTTCCTTTTAATATCTGTAGACTGTATAATATTGTGTAATAATTTCCACTCGATAGTTCTTGATGTTTATTATCTGGATATTTTCTCTGCTTTTCTTTTTCTTTTTAAGTTGAAAGTGATTTTAGTAGCCTTACTGGCCTATATAATATAAATGAAATCATTTCATATTTTTGAGTATACATGGATAAGTCACAAGTGATGACTCATTAACCTAATTTTGTTTTCTTTTCATTTTAATTTATTTTACACATTCAACCAGTGTACATTACTGCAGGTTTTAAAGTGAATTTACCCAACATGAATATGCTTCACACCAGTACAGTTAATGATAGCACACACATTATCATCAACAAATAAGTGTCCCATAAATGTCTTTCCTCTCTGTTTTCTTCTTAACTCCTTACCTCTCACTCTACCCTATCTCCCCCTCTTCCCATACAGCCTTTGGTATCCATAACCATTTTCCATGTTTCTATTTCACTTTCCACCATAGAGTACAGAAAGTCAGTATATATTAAGCTTAGACATACAGTGCCTCTTTTTCATAGCCTAGTTTTCTTCACTCAACAATAAATATTCTTTGTTTGTTTGTTTGTTTTTTATAGCTGAGTAGTATCCATAAATATGTGCCACACTTTTTCAATCCATTCATCTGTTCATAGACATTTGAGTTGGTTCTATGTCTTAGCAATTGTAAATAATGTCACAATAAACATAGATATGCAAGTACTTCTCTGACTGAGCATTCTCCTATCATTTGGGTATATATCCAGAAGTATAATTGCTGGATCATATGGTAGTGCTATTTTTAGACATTTGAGGACCTGCATATTTTCCTCACAGCGACTGTACCAACGTACATTCCCAAACAACAGTGCCACAGACTCTCATTGTAGTTGATAAGGGATGTTGAACATTTTTCATATGCTTTTAGGCTGTTTGTATGTCTTCCTTAAAGTGTTGTTTGTTCAGTTCATTTTCCCATCTTTTAATTGAGTTTTTTTTTTTTGGGGGGGGGAATGAGTAAGAAGCTTGAGTTTCCTATATATTCTAGTTATCGGTCCCTTATCTGAGGCATATTTTACAAATATATTCTCCCTTTCTGAGAGTTGTCTATTTACATTAATTATTGTATTTTTTGCTGTGCAGAAATTTCTTAATTTGATGTAATTCCACTTGTCTATTTTTTGGGATTATTGCCTGTACTCTACGGGTCTTATTTTAGATGACTTTGCATATTCCTACATCTCTAGAGTTTCCCCAGTGTTTTACATGAGTAATTTTATAGTTTGAGGTCTAAGGTTTAGACTTTGATTCATATTGAGTTGATTTGTGTTAATGGTTGCAGATAGGAGTTCCACTTTTTTGGTATCTCGTTCTATTTCTTTTTTAGACTTTCTAAGTTTTCCCTATAGAGACCCTTGGCTTCTTTGATTAGATTTAATTTCGGTAGGGACCAACAAATGACAAAATGGTTATGTCACTGAACTCCCACACAGTTGACTGCAATTTGAGTTCCAAATCCAGAGGTTTAAAACTCATAAATGGTGCATGTGCATGCCCCAAATCTCAAAATGATAATTGGGAATGTGGTGTGGCCATCACCCCAGGGTATGAAAGAAAAGATTTATTCCTAGGTATTTTATACTTTTTGTGGTTATTCAGTTTTAGCTCAGTCTCCTTGTTGTTCGTATACAGAAATGCTATAAATTGTTGTATGTTGATTTTGTATCCTGCAAATTTCTTTATTTATTACTTCCAGTATTTTCTTTGTGGATACCTTTGGTCTTCTATGTATACAATCATGTCATTTTCAAGTAGAGACAATTTCCCTTATTTTTTTCCTATTTGAATACCTTTTATTTTATTCTCTTTTCTGATTAAATTGGCTAGGATTTCTAGCACTATTTTGAAATGGTGAGAAGAAAGTGAGAAGCTTTGGCTTGTTCCAATACATTATAATATATAATGAGATAATAAGGAAATTTGAAGTTGTCTCAGAGATACTTTTTTTTTTCTTGTTTTTTGAAAGGTTTTTGCCATAGGGTGCGTGCGCTCACCAGACAGACAGAGACATAGAGACAGAAAGCAAGAAATCCCCCAGGGGTGATGGTCACACCGCAATCTCTTCTCCTCCATTCTCCTCTTGAGATCTTGGGCACACACGCACACACTCCCGGCGTGAGTTATAAGTCACCGGGTCCGGGACACGAACCACAGTCGACTATGTGGGAGTCCAGTGACATAGCCATTACGCTAACTGCTGGTTCCCAACTATGGTTTTTTATAACTTACCTTTGTTGTGTTGAGAAATTACTCTTTTATGCAATTTTTCCTGAGAGTCTTAGTCATGAAGGGATGGTGTGTTTTATCAAATGTTTTTCTTGCATAGATTTATATAATTATATGTTTTTTATCTTTTTTTGTTAATATAGTGTATTACATTTATGGCTTTGGATATGTTAAGCCACTCTTGCATCTCTGGAATAAAGCCTACCTGGTTGTAATGTATAATCTTTTTAATATGTTGTTGTTTAACATTTACTAGTATTTTGCTGAGAATTTTTGTATCAATAATCATCAGAGATACTGTCTCTATTTTTTAAATCTTTATTTTATTTTATACATTCAATCACTATACATTACTTAGCTTATAGTTAATTCTCCTAACATGATATACTTTACACCAGTTCTGTTGAGTAGCTTTTCTTTTTTGTCATATCCTTATCTCTTTTAGGGATAAAATTATGGAGGCTTCATAGAATGAATTTAGGAGAGTTCCTTCCTATGAATCTTTAGAAATAATTTGAATTAACTGAGGCTAACTCTTTTTTTTAAAGTTTGAGAAGTCAGAAGTGAAGCCATCAGAACCTGGGCTTTTCTTTGTTGGGAGGCTATTTGTTACTGATTCAATTTCATTGCTTCTTATGGGTCTACTCCAGCTTTCTATGTCTTCTTGATTCAATCTTGGTAGATTATATGTCCAATAATTTGTCCATCTCATCCATATTTTCTTTGTTGTTGTATAGTTACTCGTAGTATTCTCTAATGTTGTTTTTTTGCTTTTTGTTGTAATAATGCCTGTTTCATTGCTAATTAGATTTTTCTGGTTTCTGTCTTTCTTCTTAATTAGTCTAGATAATGGTGTGTGAACTTTGTTTATCTTTTCAAAAAACCACCTTTACTGGGACCAGCAGTTAGCATAATGGCTATGTCCCTGGACTCCCACGTAGTCGACCGTGGTTTGAGTCCTGGACCCAGTGGCTTAAACTCACACCGGGCGCGTGTGTGTGCATGCCCAAGATCCCAGGAGAATGAGGAGAAGGGATTGCGGAGTGGCCATCCCCCTTGGGGGGTGATTTCTCGCTTTCTATCTCTCTGTCTCTGTCTGTCTGGTGAGCGCGCACGCCCTATAGCAAAAACCTCTCAAAAATACAAAAACAAAAACAAAAACAAAAACAAACATCTTTACTTTCATTTATTTTCTGTATATTTTGTTTATTTTCTGTATAGTTCATTTATTTATGCTTGAATCTTTATTTTTTCTATTCACTTGGCATTATTTTATTCTGTTGTTATTGTTGTTGTTTCAGTTCCCTGAATCATGATATTAGGTTATGAATTTGCCACCTTTGCATCTTTTTCTTATGCACACTAATCGCTATAAACTTCCCTCTTATGATTGCTTTTGCTGTGTCCCATAGGTTATAGAAATTTGTGTGATCATTATCGTTGGTTTCAATTAATCTTTTGATTCGGTCTTAATTTCTTCAGTAGTTGTGAAGTCATTCAGTGGTATACAATTTAGTTTCCATTTATTTGTGTATTTTTATTTTTTAAAAAATTAATACCAAGTGTAATTTCATTAGGTCATTAAAGATGCTGGGTATAGAAATATGTTTGAATATGTAAAGGTTTATTTTCTGCCCTGTCATGTGCTTAACCTTTGAAAAGGTTACATGTGGGAATGAGAAAAATGTATATTTCGTGGTTTTCAGGTGGAATATTCTATAGAAGTCTGTCAAGTCCTTTTGATTTGTTATGTCTTTTAGATCCTGTATCTCTTTACTTATTTTTTGTCTAGATGATCTGTCCAAAGGAGATAGTAGGGTGTTGAGATCTCCAACAATTAGTGTGATGCACTTAATCTTTTCTTTTAGATCTTGCATAATTTCCCTCATGTATCTGGGTGTTCTTGAATTGGGTACATATATTTATTAGTATTATATTTTCTTGATGAATTAGCCCTTTTATGACTTTATAATGGCCTTTTTATGTTTCCTTTTACAACTTTTGTTTTAAAGTCTATTTTGTCTGAAATCAGTATCATGACTCCTATTCTTTTTTGGTTTCCATTTGCATGGAATACCTTTTTCCAGTTTCTCACTTTTAGTCTATGTTGTCTTTATCCATGAGGTGGATTTCCTGTAAGCAACACATAGAGGGTATTTTAATGCTTTGAGCTAGTATGTATCTCTTGATTGGAGAATTTAATCTGTTTAACATTCAACATTATTATTGATATTTCTGGATTTGTCCCTATCTTTAAGTTAGCCATTTTCTTGTTTTTCCCCCCCCCCTTATTATTTTTTTTTGGAGAGATTTTCACTGTAGGGTGCGTGCGCTCGCCAGACAGACAGAGAGAGACATAGAGACAGAAAGCGAGAAATCACCTCCCAGGGGGGATGGTCACGCCGCAATCCCTTCTCCTCCATTCTCCTCTCCGGATCTTGGGCACGCACGCACACGCGCCCGGCGTGAGTTTTAAGCCACCGGGTCCAGGACATGAACCATGGTCGACTACGTGGGAGTCCAGCGACATAGCCATTACGCTAACTGCTGGTTCCCCCCCACCCCCTTATTTTTGTCTGTCTTTAGTTTTCCTGAAATAGCACTCCCTTCAGAACTTCTTGGACAGCTGGTGTGGTGTTGGTAAATTCTTTCAAGTTTTGTTTATCTGAGAATATTTTAAACATTTTTTCTAATTGAAGAATAATTTTGCTGGGTGTAGTCGTGTTGGTTGATTGTTTTTTTCTTTTAACACTTGGAATATATCTCCCCATTCTTTCTTTGCTTGCCTTGTTTTTGAGAGAAGATCCAATGTTAATCTGATGAGTCAACTTTTGTAAGTATCTTGATGTTTCTTCTTGTCATTTTTAACATCTTGTCTATCTGTGATTTTGACTAGTCTGGTTATGAAGTTTATTGTCCTCATTTTTTGGTATCCTTTTGTTCTTTTTGGTGATTTTTTTCCTAGGTCAGATATTTTGTCTGCTAGATTTGAGATTTGATCTTCTGTATGATCTAGTCTGCTTCTAATATTTTCAAGGGTGGTTTTGATTTCCTATATAATAGCCTTCATCTCTAACAGTTCCCTTTGATTTTTTTATGGTGTCTATTTCTTTTTCCAAATCATGAAAGGACTCCCTCATTCCTGGAGTGTGTCTCTTTGTCTTGCATATCATTTAGTTTTGTCACTATGAATATTCTGAATTGTTTATCTGACATTTCTATGAGTTATATTGTACAGTCTGTGGATGATGAGGAATTATTTTTTTTCCCTTGTGGGAGAGAGATTTTCTTGGTTTCTCATATTTCATGTGCCTCTGCACTGGTTTCTGATCATCTAATGGATTATATTTTTCCTAATTTCTTGGAGTTAATTCTGAGAGTTCAAAGACAAACAGGAGGAATTGAGACATGGTCTATCTGCAGCATTATTACTCTAATGCTCACCCTGCAACTTGCACTGTTGTCATTGGAGCTGGGTACTCCAGTAACCTCCAATTTTCTTGAGAACAGTCCACCTGGGGCTGAGCTGCAACGTTTCAACTGGGAAAAAAAAGTAGGGATCATAAGGCATGCAACACATATCACATGTTTCAGGAAACTATGAAGTCTGAAATTATTTCTGAGTGGGCAAAAGGCAGCTAGAGGTCTAAAGTGGTCTCCTGTCTCAGTTGTTTTCACTTACTTCCACTGCATGGTTTCTGAGATAATGGCAGATGGGGGAGGTGGGAGCAGGATAATTTGGGCTCCTGGAACATCCAGGAGACAGTGGAAGTCCCAAGGCAATCTCTGGCCTCAGTTTTTTTACTAGCTGCCACTGCACAGGTTCTAGAATTAATGACTGATTGGGAGGTTGAAATGGGAAGGTCTTGGCACCTAGAACAGTCAGGAGATAGTGGAGATCCTAAAGCAATCTCTGGCCTCAATTTACTCACTGGCTGCCACCACACAGGTTCCAGGACTAATTCTCTATGCTCTTTCTAATTAGACCAAATAGAGGTTTACTGATTTTAGTAAAATCTCATGAAACCAGCTATTAAGTTCTTTGGTTTTACTTTTTGTTTTTAATTCATTTTCCCCTTGACAGTAATATTTTAGTTCTTATGTTTACATTGAGTTTAATTCACTTTTTTAAAAGAGGTTTTTGCTATAGTGTGTGTGTGTGCTAGCTAGCAAGACAGAGAGAGACAGAGAGATAGAGAGCAAGAAATCACTCCCCAGGGGTGTGGCCACACCTCAATCCCTTTTCCTCCATTCTCCTCTCAGGATCTTGGGTATGCATGCACATGCACTCGGTGTGAGTTTAAGCCACCAGGTCTAGGACTCGAACTGTGATCACTACATGAGAGTCCAGCGACATAGCCATTATTCCAACTGCTGGTTCCTAATTCACCTTTCAGTTGCTAGCTTTTTAAGTTTATTGCTGACATTATTTATTTAATTTCTTTCTTCTTTTCTGATGTGATGTTATAAAATTTCCTTAAGTACTACTTCAGTGGACCCCACAAATGTTGATATGCAATGTTTGCATTTCCATTCAAATGAAAATATGTTCCCCTTTCCTCTTTGTTTTTTTTCTTTTATCCTCACACTACTTGTAAGTGTGTTATTCAGTTTTGAAATGCTTACAAATTCTCCAAACCTATGTCTGATTTTTCTATATAGTATAAATTCTTTTATTTTCTTAGTTTTTACATTTAATCATTATGTCTTATTTTTATTTTATACATTTAATAACTATACCTACTTTGTTTTCAAGTTGAATTTACCCAACATGAATATACTTCACACCAGTACAGTTGAAGATATAAAACATATTATTATCAACAGATAATAACTCATTTTTGTTTCCCATAAATGTCTTGCCTCTCCATTTTTCTCCTTATTTTTTCCCCTTACACTCTCCCCCTTCTCCCACTCACTTCTCATGTTGTCTCCAGAATGTATAACCATTTTCAATTGAATATATTATATGTGCCACACTTTTCCAATCCACTTATTTGTTCATGAACATTTGGGTTTGTTCTATATTTTATCAATCTGAATAATGCTAAATTAAGCATAGATGTGCAAGCACTCTTCCAACTGAGTGTTCTCTTTTGTGTCGATGCCCAGGACTGGAATTGTTGCATCATATGGTAGTTCTATTTGTAGGTCTTAGAAGAACCTCCATATTGTTCTCCACAGTGGCTGGACCAATTTACATTCCCACCAGCAGTGTAGGAGTGTTCTCTACAGTATATGCAGAAATCCTTCAAAGATTTGAAAGAATAAATAGATACCATAAAAAAAATCAAACGGAGTTGCTAGAGATGAAAACTGTAAAACAGGAGACCAAAAACTCCCTTGAAAGTATTAAAAAATAGATTACATTATCCAGAAGATCAACTCTTGGATGTAGAAGACAAAAACCTTTAACTTAGAAAAAAAAAAGGATAGAAAAAATAACCAAGAGAAGAATGAAAGAGAAGGGATTGCAGTGTGGCCATCCCCCCTGGAGGGTGATTTCTCACTTTCTGTCTCTCTGTCTCTCTCTCTGTCTTCCTGGTGAGCATACATACCCTATAGAAAAAGCTCTAAAAAAATGAGAATAATATATGAGACATACTAGATACCATGAAAAGCCCAAACATCCAAATAATTGGTATCTCAGAGGGTGAAGAAATCAATAAGGGCATTGATAATCTATTCCAAAAATTCCAAAAGAAAACTTTCCAAGTTTAGAGAGGCACTGAAATATCTAGACCCAAGAAATACAAAGAACCCCAAGTAGAATCAATCCAAAAATATCTTCTCCAGGGCACATCATCACTACATTGGCCAAAACCACAGACAAAGACAAGACCGAAGACAGAAATGTCAAGTCACTTACTGGTTGAATGGATTAAAAATCAGAAACACTCCATCTGCTGCCTACAAGAAACCCATCTCATGGATAAAGACATAAATAGACTAAAAGTGAAGTGCTGGGTAAAGGTATTCCATGAAAATGGAAATAACAAAAGAGTGTGAGTCACTTTAGTGATTTTGGACAAAATAGGCTTTAAGACAAAAAACATAAGAACAGAGAAAGAAAGGCATTATATAGTAGTAAAAGGATTAATTCACTAAGAAGATATAACACTTATAAATATCTATGCACCCAACTCAGGAGCACCGAAATATGTAAAGGAGAGATTGCTAGATCTAAAAGTAGAGATAGACTGTAACACAATAATTGTTCGAGATCTAAACACACCATTATCTCCTTTAGACAGGTCAACGAGACAAAAAATAAGCAAAGAGTTTCTGGACATAAATGAAAACATAAATTAGATGGCCTTGACAGACATATATAGAACTTTCCACCTGAAAAACACAAAATATGTATCTTTTTAATGCCAGCATGGTACTTTTTCAAAGACTGACCATATAATAGGGCACAAAACCAGCCTTTACAGATACAAAGGCATAGAAACTATATCCAGCATCTTCTCCAATCATGATAGAACTAAACTTGACATTAGTCTCAGGAAAACCCTCAAAAATACACAAAGACATGGAAACTAAATAACCTATTTTTGAATGATTTTATGACTACTGAAGGGATTAAGTCTGAAATTAAAAGATTCATGGAAACAAATGATAATGAGTACACAAGTTTACATAATATATGGGATATTTCAAAAGCAGTCATAAGAGGGAAGTTCATAGAAATTAGTGAACACAAGAAAAAGATGGAAAGGTCACAAAAAGATAACCTAACATCAAGCCTCAGGGAATTGGGGAGGAAAGAACAATCCAAAAAATGCCAGGAAAAAAGAAAAAATAAAGATTCAAGCAGAAATAAATTAAATAGAAAATAAGCAAACTATACAGAAAATAAATGAGAGCAAATATTGGTTCTTTGAAAAGATGAGCAAGATTGAAACACTATTAGCTGAGGCAGACTGAGGCTGCAGGCCCAACCCTTCCGAATCTCCACACATCCCCACCATTCTTCCTTCTGGGACCCCAGGTTGGTTGTCTGCAGACCCCCCCCCCACCTCACCCGCAATCCGGATCGAGACGGCCAGCAGTTCCAGGCACCAGGTGGACTGAGGCTACAGGCCTGACCAACCTGGTCCTGTCACTCATCTTCTGACCCTTTTCCACTAGCCTTTGAACTCTTTGAATTTGGGTGATTTGAATAGCGCATGGCACGCACCACATGATTTCTTTCTTTCATTTTGTTTTTTGTTGCTCTTGGGGTGTTGCATATTAGGTCAGTTGAAGGCTCACCACTCCTAAGAAACAGTGAGGACTTCGGGCCATTCAGGGCTAGCGGCAACTGTTAATGGTAATTGTGAGCAATAGGTAGACCAACCATAAGAAAAATAATCAATTTTCTAAGCCTGTTCAACTTTTAACAATCAGAGATACCTTAAATAAGTTAGGAAGAAACATATAGATTACCTGATGACTAGGAACAATTGCAAAGGCTCAAGAAATATGAGCAACCAACAAAAGGCCTCTCCCTCAAGGGAAATCATCAAGCCTACATCACCCACAGTCAATACAATAG
>NW_006206422.1:344479-347297 GCF_000334495.1 Tupaia belangeri chinensis | reverse complement strand
GACTGACATGCATGGCATTCCCTTTTGAAAAAGCAATGTAATACACTTTAAAATTATATGTAATCCAATGTAATATAAAGAAGATTATGATGATAATAAAAAATAAAAAAGAAACACTATTAGCTAAACTAATTAAGAAGAGAAACAGGAATCAAATTAATCAAATTTGCAATGAATCAGGCAACATTACAACAGACATAACTGAAATACAAAACATCATTAGAGGATACTATGAGCGACTCTATGCCAACAAAGAAGAAAACCTGGATGAAATGGACAAATTCCTGGACACATATTACCTACCAGGATTGATTCAGGAGGACATAGAGAGCCTGAATAGACCTATTACAATTAAATAAATTGAATCAGTTATAAATAACAACCAACAAGTAAAGTCCATGTTTTGATGGCTTCATTGCTGAATTTTACAAAACCTTTAAAGAAGAGGTAATCCCCATTCTCCTCACACTATTTCTAAAGATTCAAAAGGAATGAATCCTTCTAAAGTTGCTCTGAAATCCAGACCTTTCCGAATGCCAATGTAACCCTACAAGTGGGAAATTCCACACGTAGTCTCAGGTGACAGTTTGCAGTCAAAATGCTGCAATAAAAAAATATCATATAAAAGTACCTTCAGGCGGGACCAGCAGTTAGCGTAACGGCTATGTTGCTGGGCTCCCACTTAGTCGACAGTGGTTCGAGTCCCGGACCCGGTGGCTTAAACTCACACTGGGAGCGTGTGCGTGCGTGCCCTAGATTCCAAGAGGAGAATGGAGGAGAAGGGATGGCGGCGTGGCCATCCCCCTTGGGGGGTGATTTCTCGCTTTCTATCTCTCTGTCTCTCTCTGTCTTTCTGTCGAGCACACGTGGCCTATAGCTAACACCTCTCAAAAAAAAAAAAAAAAAAGGTTATTCATTATGACCAGATTATACATCATGATCAGGTAGGCTTTACTGCAGGGATGCCAGGTGGTTCAACATATGCAAAACCATAAGTGTAATACATCATATTAACAGAAAGAAAGATCAAAACTATATGATCATATCAATTGATGCAGAAAAGGCATTTGACAAAATACCACTTTCCCTTGAGATTAAGACTCTCAGGAAATTTGGCAGATAAGGATTCTTTTCAGCATAGTGAAAGCCATCTATGAATTACCAATAGGTAACATTATACTGAATGGGGAAAAGCTGAAAACTTTTCCACTAAAAACTGGTACATGACAAGGCTCCCCACTTTCTCTACTCCTATTCAATATAGTACTGGAAGCCCTAGCCAATGCTATCAGACAAGAGAAGAAAATAAAAGGCATTCCAAGAGGAAGAAAAGAGCAAAAAATTATCTCCATTTGCAGACCACATGATTGTATAAATAGAAGACCTAATAGTGTCGATGAAAAAGCTCCTTGAAGTAATATATGCATATATTAATGTGGTAGGATACAATATTAACTTAAAAAGTCTATAGTATCTGTATGTACAATCAACAAGCAGTCAGAGACAGAACTGAAGGAAGTAATCACATTTACTATAGCCAGAAAAAGTATAAGATTCCTAGTTTTATTTCAAGGAAGTCAAAGACCTCTATAAGGAAAACTATAAAAATCTTACAAAGGAAATCAAAAAGGACACAAAAAAGTGGAAGGATATCCCCTGTTCCTGGATTGACCGAATTAGTATAATCAAAATGGCGATCTTACCCAAATTAATCTACATATTGAATGTGGTCCCTGTAAAATTACAAGAGACATTCTTCACAGATCTAGAAAAGATAATCATAGAATTTGTCTGGAACTAAAAAAGACCCATATTGCCAAAGCCATCATGCATTAGAAGAGTGGAGTGAGTGGCATCTCACTCCCTGACCCCAAAATGTATTAGAAAGGTGTGATAATCAAAACAGCATGGTATTGGCACAAAAACAGACATGAGGACCAATGGAACGGAGTAGAGACCCCAGAAATAACCCCCCAAACATACAGCCAACTTATATTTGACAAAGGGTACCAGTCAATCCAGTGGTAAAAGGAAAACCTGTCTATCAAATGATGCTGGAAAAACTGAATATCCACCTGCAAAAATGAATTTGAACCCCTATCAGTCACCATTAACAAAAATCATCTCAAAGATGTTCAGAGAACTTCACCTAAGACAACAAGATATAAAACTATTGGTGGAAAACACTGGAGAAACTCTGGGATACATTGGGGTAAGATTAGACAAATATTTTTAAGCAAGAGCCACAAAGCACAGGCAATAATCCCCAAAATACACAGGTTAGATTACACCAGATTAAGAAATTTCTGCACAGCAAAGGACACAGTAATTAGTGTGAATTGACAGCCCTTGGGAGTGAGAGAGAATTTTTGTTAAGTGTGCCTCAGATAAGTAACTGATAACCAGAATACACAGAGTACTCAATTGACTTTCCCAGAAGAAAATGATCAACCCAATTAAAAGATGGGAAAATGAGTTGAATAAACAGCTCTCTAAGGAAAACATATGAGTAGCAAAAGAGCATATGAAATAATGTTCAATATCTCTCATCATAACGGAGATGTGGATCAAAACCATAATGAGATACCACCTAACCCCAGTCAGAATTACAAAGATTAAAACAACAAAAAATGATGAGTGCTGGAGGGGATGTGGTGAAAGAACAACCCTGCATTGTTGGTGGGAATCTGTATTGGTCTAGTCACTGTGGAGAACAATACCGAGGTTCCTCAAAGACCTTCAAAGAGAACTACTGCAGTATATTCTGGATGGGAAATCACATTTTGTATGCTGTGATGATGCTTAGGGAAGGAATGTA
>NW_006206422.1:334262-343549 GCF_000334495.1 Tupaia belangeri chinensis | reverse complement strand
GATAGAAACTGGACGAATATGGAAGATTTGTCTATTTTCCACAGTTGTTCTCTGTGCTTTTATACCTTCTAATTTTTTTATTTCTTCCATTGAGTGCAGACATTCAGTACATATATGTATATATAGATATAGATATAGATGATATAGATATAGATATAGATATAGATATAGATATAGATATATGATGCCATCCTTTCACAGTCAGTATTTCTTCACTTAGCATTAAATCTTCCATATGCATTCACTTTCTTTCAAATGTCAGAGTCTCATTATTTCTATGCCTGAGTAGTATTCTTTAATGTATATGGGCCACACTTTTTCAATTCATTCATTTGTTATTGGATATTGTGTTTACTCCATGTCTGAGCACTTGTAAATAATGTACAATAAAAAAGACTATGCACGTTTTTCCAAATAAGTGTATTCCTATCCTATGGGTTGATACCCAGGAGTGAAATTACTAGATCTCATAATAGTTCTATTTGTAAGTTTTGGAGGAACTTCTACATTGTTCTCCACAGCGGTGTACTAATTTACCTTCTGACCAACAGTGTTTGAGAGTTCCCTTTTTCGTGCAGCCTTGTGAGTACTTATCATTTTTTATTTCATTTTATTTATTTATTATTTTTTTAAGAGAGAGATTTAGGGTGTGTGCAGTTGCTGGAGTGTCAGAGAGAGGCAGAGAGTCAAAGTGAAAATCACTCCCAGGGGGGATGACCACTCGGTGTGAGTTTTAAGTCTCCAGGTCAAGTATTCAAATTGTGTTTTACTATGTGGAAGTTGACTGACAAAACTTTGCACTATCTACTGGTCCCATCATTTTTTTTTTTAATCTTAGCCATTCTGATTGGAGTTAGGTTAGGTTAGGTTAGGTGGTATCTCATTGTGGTTTTAACATTTATCTCCCTTAGTGAGAGATGTTGAGCATTTTTTCATATGCTTTTTGACTATTTATATATCTTCCTTGGAGAGTTCTTTGTTTTAGCTCATTTTGCCAAAATTACTTTTTTTTTTTACTTTATGCTTTTTAAATATTACTTATTTTTTTGAGAGGTTTTTGCTATAGGGCGCGTGCACTTGCCAGCCAGACAGAGAGAGCCAAAGAGATAGAAAGCGAGAAATCACCCCCCAGGGAGGATGGCCACACCACAATCCCTTCTCCTCCATTCTCCTCTCGGGATCTTGGGCACACACGTACACGCACCCAGAGTGAGTTTTAAGCCACTGGGTCCTAGATGCGAACCATGGTCGACTACATGTGAGTCCAGCAACATAGCCTTTATGTTAACTGCTGGTCCCAATATTACTTATTTTTAATATATTATTTTTATTTATTTATTTTGATTATTATTCTAATTTATTTTATACATTTAATCATTGTCCATCACTAAAGCTTGTTAAATGAATTACCCCACATGAATACACTTCACACTAGTCCAGTTGAAGATATCATACATGTTATCATTAACAGTCTTTGATTTCTATGTCCCCTAAATGCCTTCCCTCTATTTTTTCTCCTTGATTCCCTTTTTATCACTCTCCCATACCCTATCCTCTTCCCAAACTGTCTCCAGTATTCATAACCATTCTCAATGCTTCTATATTCTCCAATATTACAGTTTCCACCATAGAGTGCGTGTGGTCATTACATATTAAGTGAAAACATACAGTGTCTATCCTTCATTGCCTGGCTTGCTTCATTCAGCAGTAAATCTTCCATTTTGGTCCCTTTTCTATCAAATGCCAAGTTCCTGTTGTTTTTTATAGCTGAGTAGTGTTCCATAGAGTACATGTGTCACACTGTTCCAATCCATTCATCTGTTCATGGACATTTGGATTGGTTTCACACCCTAGCAATTGTGACTAATGCCACAATAAACATAGATGTATAAGCACTTTTCCAACTCAGCATTTTCCTATCCTCCGGACAGATATTCCAGGAGTGGACTTGCTGGATCATATACTAGTTCTCTCTGTAAACCTTTGAGGAACCTTTATATTGATTTCCACAGTGATTGTACTAATTTGCAAATGTGGAAATGTGTAGAACAGTTCCCTGTTCACCACAGCTCTGCCAGCACTTACTGTTTTTTTTGTTGTTGTTGTTGTTAAACTTAGCCATTGTAACTGGGGTTAGGTAGTATGTCATTGTGGTTTTGATCTGTATCTCTCTTATCATGAGGGATGTTGAGCATTTCTTCATTTGCTTTTTGGCTGTTCATATGTCTTCTTTAGAGAGTTATTTGTTCAGTTCATTTACCCATTTTTTGAGCAAGTTGCTTGAGTTCCCTGTGTATTCTGGTTATTAGTCCCTTGCCTGAGGCATAGTTTGCAAAAATTGGTTTGAATATATTTTTTCAGGTAAGATAGTTGAATTTCTGGTCATAAGTTCCTTACTGAGGGAGAGCTTGCAAATATATTCTCCCATTCTAAGGATTGTCTTCTCACTCTAATCATTGTTTATTCTACCATGCAGAGACTTCTTAACCTAATATAATCCCACTGGTCTATTTTCAGGGTGATTTCCTGTGCTGGGGAGGTCTCTGATGTCTCCAAGAGTTCCCCCTGTGTTTTCTTTTAGTAGTTTTATTTTTTTTTTTTTTTGGGAGTTTTTTTTTTTTTTTTTTTTTTTTTTTTTTTTTTTTTTCTGATATAGAGCATGTGTGCTCACCAGAAAGCCAGAGAGACAGAAAGTGAGAAATCACCCCCCAAAGGGGATGGCCATGCTGCAATCCCTTTTCCTCCATTCTCCTCTCAGGATCTTGGGCACGCACGCCCATGCATCTGGCGTGAGTTTAAGCCACCGGGTCCGGGACTTGAACTGTGGTCGACTACATGGGAGTCCAGTGACATAGCCATTATGCCAACTGCTAGTCCCTCCCCTGTTTTCTATGAGTAGTTTTATAGTGTGAGGTATTATTTTTAGATCTTTGGTCCATTTTGAGTTGCGATTGGTTAATTGCCAGAGATAGGGTTGCAGTTTAATTTTTCTGTGGGTGGATATCCAATTTTTTTCAGTACTATTTGCAAAAGATATTTTCTTTTCCCCATTAGATTGTCTTTTGCCCACTATTAAAGATCAGTTGACTGTATGTTTTGAGTCATTTTTTGGATTCTGGATTCTGTTCCATTGCCTGTGTTTGTTTGTTTTTGCCAGTACCATGCTGTTTTGATTATTACAGATTTATAGCATATTTTCAGGTCAGGAAGAGAGATGCTTCCTACTTTTTTCTTTCTGTGCAGTAATTCTCTGGAAGTTTGGATTCCAGACAAATTTTATGACTGCTTTTTATAATTTTGTAAAGATTACCTCTGGTAAATTGATTGAGATTGCATTAAATTGGAAATTAATGTAGGTAGAATCAACATTTTGATTATATATCTTTTTCCATTCCAGGAGAATGAGATATCTTTCCACATTTTTGTGTGTTATTTTTTTTTTCAGTTTTTCATAGTTTTCCTTTAGTGGTCTTAGACTTTTTTGATCAGCTTTATATCTACATATCTTATATTTTTGGCAGCTATTTTAAATAGAACAGCTTCTTCAATTCTACCTCAGTCTGCTCATTGTTGGTGTATAGAAATGCTACAGAATTTTCCATGTTGCTTTTGTATCCTGCCAATTTACTGTATTCATGTATTACTTCCAGAAGTGCTTTTATGGATTCTTTTGGATTTCTTTATGTATATAATTATGACATCTACAAATAGAGATAATTTCCCCTTTTTCATATTTAAATTCTTTTTATTTTATTATCCTACCTGATTGCATTGGCTAGAACTTTCAGTAATATATTGAAAAGGAGTGGAGAATGTGGGTAGCCTTGCTTTGTTACAGTTTTTAGTGGAATATCTTTCAGCTTGTTCCCATTCTTTATGAGGTTAGCTGTGGGTTTTTCATATGTGTTTTTTTTTGTGTGTGTGTTGAGAAATTTTTGTCCTATGCTCATTGTGCTGAGTCTTTTTTTTATGTTGACTTATTTATTATTTATTTATTTTAATTTAGATTTTATCACGTCTTTACAGTATACATTTTTTTCCAACACAAAAACCATGCATGTCAACCAAGACAAGGATATTACTATATACATTATCATCAGCAAGTAGCTTCTCATTTTTTTGTCAAGTAAGTATAATTTTATCAGTTTTTTCCTTCCTTTTTCCCCTCTCTCCATTCCATACTAAACTTTTTTTCACATTTTATTTATTCACAAAAGATCTTAAAGTATAGACAAAGCTAGTATCTAATGATTCCCTAGTTATTCCCTAGTGACAAATGCACTGTAATTTTCTTCTGAAACAATTTGGTTTTCCTCTCTCTCCATTCCCGCTTTTACTAAAGAGAGGTATAAGGTAACTTATTTGAAAAAAAAAATTAAGTTAATCTCAATTTGGTCTGTTATTTGCACTAAGCCCCATAAGAATTCAATTTCTGATGTCAGGCAACAGATACTATTGTATTACTGAACTTATGTAAATAACCATTCTGCTGCTGAGAGTCTTAATCATGAAGGGATGTTGTATTTTATCAAATGCTCTTTCTGCATTAATTGATGTGATCATATGACCTTTATCTTTTACTTTGTTAATATGATTAATTACATTTATTATTTTGCATATGTCAAACCACCCTTGTATGAATATTCATTAGTGATATTGGTGTGTACTTTTCTTTTTTTTTTTTTTTCTTTTTGGAGAGGTTTTCGCTATAGGGTGCGTGCACTCGCCAGACAGACAGAGACATAGAGACAGAAAGCGAGAAATCACCCCCCAGGGGAGATGGTCACACCGCAATCCCTTCTCCATTCTCTTCTCGGGATCTTGGGCACACACACACACGCGCCTGGCGTGCGTTTTAAGCCACCGGGTCCAGGATGTGAACCGCAGTCGACTACGTGGGAGTCCAGCGACATAGCCATTATGCTGACTGCTGGTTCCTGGTGTGTACTTTTCTTTGTTTGTTATGCTATTGTATGTTTTTGGGATCATGGTGAGGGACTCTTCATAGAATAAATTTGGGAGGATTCCTACCTTTTGGATCTTTAGAAATAATTTTAGTAGAATTGGGATTAGCTTTTTTAAAAAACGTTTTGTAGAATTCAGTAGTGAAGTCATTGGGCCCTGAACACTTCTTAGTAGGGAATATATTTATTAGTTATTCAATTTTTTTTGTCTATTCAGGTTCTCTAAGTTTTCCTGGTTTAGTCTTGGTAGATTATATGTGTCCCGTAATTTTTCTATCTAATCCAAATTTTCTTGGTTGTTGGAGTATAGTCACTCAGTATTCTCTCTCTCTCTCTTTTTTTTTTTTTTTTTGGAGAGGTTTTCACTATAGGGCGCGTGCACTCGCCAGACAGACAGAGAGAGAGACATAGAGACAGAAAGCGAGAAATCACCCCCCCCAGGGGGGATGGTCATGCCGCAATCCCTTCTCCTTCATTCTCCTCTCGGGATCTTGGGCACGCCCGGTGTGAGTTTTAAGCCACCGGGTCCGGGATGCGAACCGCAGTCGACTACATGGCAGTCCAGCGACATAGCCATTATGTTAACTACTGGTTCCCAGTCATTCAGTATTCTCTGATGATCTTTTGTATTTTGTTGTGTCTGTTTTAATATCTCCTGTTTCATTGCTGATTTTAATTATGCAGTCTTTTCCTCTGTTCTTAGTCTATCTAATATATGTTAATTTTGTTTATGTTGAGACCCATCATTTGGTTCATTTGTTGTGTAATTCATTTATTCTCTATCTCATTTATTTCTACTCTGATCTTTATTATTTCTTTTTTGCCACTATATTTTGAGCTTTTAATTTTTTTTATTTCTTTGAGATGTTTTGTTGTCTACTACCATTTTATCTTTTTCTTATGCAAACTAATAGTTATGAACTTCCCTCTTATGATGGCTTTTGTTGTGTCCCATAGGTTTTGAAAACTACTGTGCTAATTATCATTGATTTCAATGAATCTTTTGAAATTGGACTTAATTTCTTCAGTGGTTGTAAAGTCATTTAGAAGCAAATTGCTTAGTTTCTATGTGTTCATGTATTTTCAAAGTTTTTTTATGTACTTTATTTCCATTTCAATTCAATTGTGTTTGGAGGAGATGCTGGATCTAGTTTCTATGCCTTTGAATTACTAAAGGCTTGTATTATGCTCTCTCATGTGCTCAGTCTTTGAAATCACCTCCATGTGGGGGTGAAAAATATGTGTCCTTTTTCCCTTGGGTGAAAAGTTGTATATATATCCATCACGTCAATTAAATTTATGGTATTATTTAGATCCTGTATCTCTTTGCTTATTCATTCTCTAGATAATCTGTCCAAAGGAGAAAGAGGGATGATGCAGTCTATGTCTTCTTTTAGTTATAGCAGTCACATATTTGGGTTCTCCAGTGTTGGGTGCATAGATATTTATAAGTGTTATATCTTCTTGGCAGACTAGCCCTTTTGGTGCTATATAGTGTCCATCATTGTCTCTTCTTTAAAAATGAATTATTTTATTTAACTTTCTTTATTTATTTTGATTTGACCAGAGAGGAGGGACAAAGTGAGAGAAAGAGAGAGAGAGAGAGGCAAAGAAAGCAAGCTGCCAGGTCCAGGACTTGAACTGTGGTTGACCATTTGGGAGTCAGTGCCCTTAATCACCACACCACCTGCAGGCTCCACAACTGTCCTCTTAAAATATATTTTGTGTGATTTTAGCATTAAGACTTCCTTCAATTTCCATTTCCATTTTTGCAGCCCTTCACTTTCTTTTTTCTTTTTTTATTATTTTACTTTATTTTATACATTCCATCACAGTACATCACTACAGCTAGTAAAATGAATTTACCCAACCTGAATACACTTCACACCAGTCCAGTTGAAGATATCATACGTTATCATAAACAATCATCCATTTCTGTGTCCCTTAATTGTCTTGCCTTTCTTTTTTTCTCCTTGATTCCTTTCCTCTCATTCTCTCCCCATTTCCAACTCTCTTCCCACACTGTCACCAATATCTATAATCATTTTTCATGCTTTGACATCCTCTATTCATTCAGTTTTCACCATAGAGTACAGTCAGTATATAATAAGTGGAGACATACAGTGTTTCTCTTTCATAGCCAGGCTTGCTTCACTCTGCAATAAATATTCCACTTTCTATCAAATTCATCCACTTTCTATCAAATGCTGGGGCCGTGTTTTTTTTTAAGGCTGAGTAGAATCAGATGAGTGATGGATAATCAGAATACACAAGGAACTCAATGACTTATCCCAAAATAAAATGATCAACTCAATTAAAAGATGAGAAAACAAGCTGAACAAACAACTCTTTAAGGAATACATGTGAACAGTCAAAAAGCATATGAAAAAATGTTCAACATCCCTCATCATAAGGTAGATACAAATCCCAAAATCACAATGAGAGACTACCTAACACTAGTCAGAATGGGTAAGATTTAAAAATACTGAACAATGATAAGTGCTGGCGGGGGGTGTGATGTAAAGGGAACTCTCCTACATTGTTGGTGGGAATACAAAGTAGTATAGCCACTTTGGATAACAATGTGAAGGTTCTTCAAATGTCTACAGATAGAACTATCATATAATTCAGCAATTACACTTCTTGGTATCTACCCAAAGGATATAGCTTTTGTCTTAAAGCTTATTTTGTCTGAATCAGTATGGCAACTCCAGCACCTTTCTGGTTTCCATTTGCATGGAATACCTTTTTCCAGTCCTTCACTTTTAGTCTGTGTGTGTCTTTATTCATGAAGGGCATTTCTTATAGGCAGCAGATAGAGGATTTATGTGTTTTTTTTTTTAAATCCATTCAGATAGTCTTGTCTCTTGATTGGAGAAATTTATCTACTAATATTCAATGTTATTATTGTTATTTCTGGACTTGTCCCTGCTATTTTGTTAGCCATTTTTCAATTTATGCATTTTTTAAGTTTTTTCTTTTTCTTTTTTTTTTTTTTTTTGCTATATGTTACATGTGCCCACCCAAGAAACAGAGAGAGACAGAGAGGCAGAAAGTGAGAAGTTACCCGCCAGAAGGGATGGTCACACTACAATCCCTTCTCCATTCTCCCCTTGGGATTCTGGGCACACATGCAGTGTGTGTTTCAAGCCTCCAGGCCTGAGACTAGAACCATGGTCAACTATGTGGGCAATCAGTGATGTAACCATTACACCATCAGCTATTCCTATCAATTTATGTCTTTCTTCCTTTGTGAGGTTCATTTTTTGTAGGTAGTATATACAGAGCACCTCTTTTTTTTAGAAATCCATTTAGCAAGTCTGCGTCCTTTGATTGGAGAATATAATCCATTGACATTCAACATTATTATCAATATTTCCTACTTTTCCCTATCATTTTGTTAGCCTTTTTCTTTTTCTCTCTCTTATGTTAGTTTCTTTTTAGTTTTCCTAATATAGTACTTTTTCTTTACATCTTGAAGAACTGGATTAGTGTTGGTGAAATTTTTGTTTGTCTAAGAATGACTTTATTTATTCTTCTCATTTGAAGTGTAATCTTACCAGACATAGTATTCTCAGTTTAATTATTTTTCTTTTAGTGCTTCAATTATATCTTCCCATTTTTTTTTCTCACTGGGTTTGTTTCAGTTGAGAGGTCTGATGTTAACCCAATAGGATAGTCTTTATAAGTAAATTGATGTTTGATGTTTCTCTCTTAGCATTTTTAAAATCTTGCCTTTGTCTTTGATTTTGACGAATCTAGTATGATGTATCTTGGAAACAGTCCTCTTAGGTTAATTTGATTTGCAGTCCTTTGTCTATCTTGGTTATGGATATCTGAACGTTTTTCCAGCTTTGGAAAATTTTCTGCAAGTGTTTCATGGGATATAGTTTTTATGCCCTCATTGAATTCCTCACTTTCTGTAGTACCTGTTGTTTAGATATTTGAACATTTAATGATACATAATATTTCCCATATGTTTCCCTCATTTTTGGTGATTTTGTCTAAATCAACATCTTTGTCCCCCAGATCAGAGATCCTGTCCACTTTTGAGTGAGGTTTTTATTTTTTTGTATTACAGTCCTCCTCACCAGGAGTTCTATTTTTTTTTTAATAGAGTCTTTCCATTTGTAGAGTTCTTCTTTTAAATCATGGAATAATTTTCTCATCTTCTGAAGCTCAACGTCTGTTTTCTCTTGCATCTCATTGTGTTTAGTTACGATAAATATACTATTTTTTTGATATTTCAGTTATTTTCTCTGCTTTTTTCATTATTGTTGATGAGTTCTTATATCCCTTGGGGATGTCACCCCAAGTATTTTT
>NW_006206422.1:331554-334242 GCF_000334495.1 Tupaia belangeri chinensis | reverse complement strand
GAGAGGTTTTTTGCTATAGGTTACATGTGCCCACCCAAGAAACAGAGAGAGACAGAGAGGCAGAAAGTGAGAAGTTACCCGCCAGAAGGGATGGTCACACTACAATCCCTTCTCCATTCTCCCCTTGGGATTCTGGGCACACATGCAGTGTGTGTTTCAAGCCTCCAGGCCTGAGACTAGAACCATGGTCAACTATGTGGGCAATCAGTGATGTAACCATTACACCATCAGCTATTCCTATCAATTTATGTCTTTCTTCCTTTGTGAGGTTCATTTTTTGTAGGTAGTATATACAGAGCACCTCTTTTTTTTAGAAATCCATTTAGCAAGTCTGCGTCCTTTGATTGGAGAATATAATCCATTGACATTCAACATTATTATCAATATTTCCTACTTTTCCCTATCATTTTGTTAGCCTTTTTCTTTTTCTCTCTCTTATGTTAGTTTCTTTTTAGTTTTCCTAATATAGTACTTTTTCTTTACATCTTGAAGAACTGGATTAGTGTTGGTGAAATTTTTGTTTGTCTAAGAATGATTTTATTTATTCTTCTCATTTGAAGTTTAATTTTACCAGACATAGTATTCTCAGTTTAATTATTTTTCTTTTAGTGCTTCAATTATATCTTCCCATTTTTTTTTCTCACTGGGTTTGTTTCAGTTGAGAGGTCTGATGTTAACCCAATAGGATAGTCTTTATAAGTAAATTGATGTTTGATGTTTCTCTCTTAGCATTTTTAAAATCTTGCCTTTGTCTTTGATTTTGACGAATCTAGTATGATGTATCTTGGAAACAGTCCTCTTAGGTTAATTTGATTTGCAGTCCTTTGTCTATCTTGGTTATGGATATCTGAACGTTTTTCCAGCTTTGGAAAATTTTCTGCAAGTGTTTCATGGGATATAGTTTTTATGCCCTCATTGAATTCCTCACTTTCTGTAGTACCTGTTGTTTAGATATTTGAACATTTAATGATAAATAATATTTCCCATATGTTTCCCTCATTTTTGGTGATTTTGTCTAAATCAACATCTTTGTCCCCCAGATCAGAGATCCTGTCCACTTTTGAGTGAGGTTTTTATTTTTTTGTATTACAGTCCTCCTCACCAGGAGTTCTATTTTTTTTTTAATAGAGTCTTTCCATTTGTAGAGTTCTTCTTTTAAATCATGGAATAATTTTCTCATCTTCTGAAGCTCAACGTCTGTTTTCTCTTGCATCTCATTGTGTTTATTTAAGATAAATATACTATTTTTTTGATATTTCAGTTATTTTCTCTGCTTTTTTCATTATTGTTGATGAGTTCTTATATCCCTTGGGGATGTCACCCCAAGTATTTTTGAATTTCTCACATTTCTTTTTTTATGGGTCTATTCTGTTGAATTTATATATTCAATGACTGTATATTATTACAGCTTGTAAAATAAATTTTTCCAGCACAAGTACAGTTTATATTATTCCAGTTAAAAATGTTATACACATTGTCAACAACATAATTTTCCATTTTTGTGTCCCTTACATGTTTTGCTTCTTTTTCCTTTGATTCCCTTCCTCTCACATACCCATTTACCACCCTTCTCCCACACTGTCTGTGGTATCCACAGTTGTTCTCCATGCTTTTATATCTTCTAGTCTTTCAGTTTCTGCCATATAGTGCAGATATTCAGTATATAATTAATGTCCCTCTTTCATATTCTGGTTTGCTTTACTTAGCAGTAAATAGTCGATATTTGTCTCATACTTCTTGAGGCTTTGAATCTAGTTTTAGTTATCATCTGGTGATTTATTCACTTTTCCTTTCTTCTTTGGAGTGGATTTCTGTAACTGTGTGCACCTGTGCTTGTCTTTTATCTGAATTAGCTATGTGCCAGTTTCCCTCTTCTATTGTAGCAGTGTGGTATCCATAGCTGGAGTTTTGGGTAGCTAATGTGAGTGAGGAAGAGAACTCTTCCATAGTCCCATGGTGTTCAGATGTTTGGCTCCTATATACCTAGATTGCCATGAGAGATAAAATGTAGGGGGATAATCAAAAATTAGGCAGAAATCTGCCTTCCTGCAGTCAGTCCTGCTTTCATTCTGCTCCTTTCACTGTGGCTACAGGAATGGAGAGGATAGGTCTTAAAGGTCAAAACAAGACCTGGTCTCACACCCTAACTTATTTAATTTCATTGTTACCAGAGAACATACTTTGTATGACTTTACTACTGCTTAAATTTATTGATATTGTCTTTATTTCTCAAAACACGGCCCAACTTAATAAGTAATTTATGTGCACTAGAAAAGAATTTGTGTCGTGCCATGGAGTGAAGTGTTCTAGAATTTCAAAGGTTCAAATTTATCCACATCTTCATCATCAACTTTTATCTGCTTACATATATATTTATATGTACAATATAAATATATTTAATATATAAATATATAATATATATAAATATATATTAATGCACTTGACAATGATCTCTTTTTTCTTTAATTTTTTTATTTAAAATTTATTCTTTCTCTACATTAATTCACTATACCCCATCACAATACATAAATGAATTTTCCATCCAAAATACACTGTGCATTGGCTCAATTAAGCACATCAACATACATGTTCTCAGCAAATAATTTTCCAATTCTTATGTCCTGCATACCTTGCCTTTTGTTTTGCCATCCCTGATTCCCCATCCCCCACCCTCTGCCATGTCCCATC
>NW_006206422.1:321949-330547 GCF_000334495.1 Tupaia belangeri chinensis | reverse complement strand
CAATTTATATAAATTATATATTAATTATATTATAAATAAATAATATATATAAAATATATTATATATAGTAGCCATACTTAGTGTGAAGTGATATCTCATTGTTGTTTTGATTTGCATTTTTGTGATTAGTGACATTTAGCATCTTTGTTATAGTTATTGACCATTCGTATATCATCTTTAGACAAATCTATTCATCTTTTGGGTTGAGGTTTCTTTCAGCATGCATGCTATATTTATTTTTTAGATATTCTGAATATTAATCTCAGATATATGATTTGTAACTATTTTCTCCCATTATTTATATCGCCTTTCATTCTGTTGAAGCATAAAAGTTTTTAGGTTGATGTCATCTTATTTGCCTATATTTTACTTTTGTCACCTTGGCTTTTACTGTAATAGTCAAGAAATCATTGTTGGGAACCAGCAGTTAGCGTAATGGCTATGTCGCTGGACTCCCACGTAGTCGACCATGGTTCGTGTTCTGGACCCAGTGGCTTAAAATTCACACCAGGTGCATGTGCGTGCGTGCCCAAGATCCTGAGAGGAGAATGGAGGAGAAGGGATTGTGGCGTGACCATCACCCCTGGAGGGTGATTTCTCACTTTCTGTCTCTATGTCTCTCTCTGTCTGGCGAGCGCACGCCCCCTATGGTGAAAACCTCTCCAAAAAAAAAAAAAAAACAAAAGGAATCATTGTTAAGTGCAATACCACTTAGAATTTCCCCAATGCTTTCTTCTAGGCATTTTAGTTTTATACCTTCTATTTAGATCTTTAGCCCATTTTGAGTTTATTATTATGTATGGTGTAAGATATGGATTCAATTTAACTCTTATGTGCAAATATTAAATTTTTCTAATACCATTGGTAGAAATGGCTGTCCATTAAAAATACTGTCTTCATTAAGTGGTTTTAAAACTCATGCCAAAGACCTTTTTGTGTTTGTTTGTTTTAAAGATATTTTTGCTATAGGGTGCATGTGCTTACCAGAAAGAAAGTGAGATATCAAGAGAAAATCTGGATCAACTGGATATATCATAAAGTGCTTTTGACAATGTAGAATTTTACAACTTTTGTATTACTCTTTATTAGTTTGGTAAAAAGTTAAATATCTGCTTACTATAGGACCCAGCCTTTCTACACCTAAGCATTTATCATGGAGAAATGACAACTTAATCTCATATAGACTTTATTTATTTATTTATTTTTGGAGAAATTTTCACTATAGGGTGTGTGCACTCACCACAAAGACAGAGATAGACAGAGAGAGAGAGAGAGAAAGCGAGAACTCATTCCCCCAGGGGGGATGGCCACGCCACAATCCCTTCTCCTCCGTTCTCCTCTTGAGATCTTGGGCACACACACACATGTGCCTGGCATGAGTTTAAGCCACTGGGTCCAGTACTCAAACCGTGGTCAACTACATGGGAGTCCAGTGACATAGCTGTTACATTAACTGCTGGTCCCCTCATATAGACTTTTGTACAACTATTCATAGCAGCAATATTTGTAATAGCCATAAACTGGAATCAACGGAACTTTTTTCTAACAAAAAAATTAGTATAAACAAATTTTTATATATCAGTACGATGTATTAGTATTCACCAATAAAATACATTGTAATAATATAATACATTATCAGAATGAACTACTGGTATATGCAGCAATATGCATGAATGCAAAAAATTATAATGAAAGAAGGTATCTGGACACAAAACAATACATAGTTCATAATCTCTTTAATTTTTAAAGTTCTATAAAACCCAGAATAACTTTTAGGTACAAAATCACATATCAATGGTTGCCATGTTTCAGTGACTGAGAAAGACATGAACTGCAAAGAGATCCAAGGAAACTTTTGATGATAATAGAAATGTTCCTTACCTTGATCTTTGTTTCATTGGTGTGTAAATATTTTAGAACTCATCAAATTACACTATTTAAATGGATGGAATATATTCTATATGAATCATGTTTCAATAAAGTTGATCAAAGATAAAGGACAATTAGCATTTATCCAAAGTTGACTCCATTCTACATCAAAACTAGAGGTGCATTCTTGATTCCACAGAGCTCAAACAAATGTTTGCTTTGTATAAAACTGGAATACCATTCTAGGAAAGATTTCTAAGCTATTATTGTCATATGGGCTCATACATTGTATAGTTTGATTAAATGAAGATGAGTAGATATCAGAGAAACATTTCAACATTCTATTCTTTTATGACAGCTCTTTATTTTATTCTGGTCATAAAATCTCCTATATATGTATTATATTTTTAGTTTTAAACATTTTTTACTATGATTAAAACAATTCAAGTGTCACTGGAAGTACCGAAATACAGAACTCCAGGACTTGGTGCTTCCTTAAAAGGAACCAGTCAGTTAAAAAAATTCACCAGAACATTTTCCTTAAAAGGAACCAGTCAGTTAAAAAAATCTACCAGAAAATGTGCAGATAGTTTGGATATAGACAAAAATTTAAGCTGCTGTACTGGAGTAAAAGAGTGCTGTGGTATTTTAAATTACCCACCTACCATCCCCTATAATCCAGGCTGGTGGCAACTATGAGGGCAGTCTGCCACAAGGATTACTATTGACTTATTCTTAACTAATTGTGGATTTTGACCTGTCTGGTAGCTCCCATAAATGTCTTCCCTGTGTTTACATCCTGGAGCAGTACCAGAACAGCAGCAAATTCCCAGCTTTTGCTGAAAATAGTTAAAGCTTAATGTATTAGCTGCAGGCACTTGGGCAAAGGACAACAGTTAATTCAAGTAATGGAAATACTGAAAATTCTGGAGAGAAAGATATTATAGTAGTAGATACTGGTGAAATGAGGGCTTTTTTTTTGTATATAAGGCACTTGAATAAACTACATGTATGCACAGACCTGATAAATTCTCAGAATAGGTATGAGAAGACCCTAATGATACACCTCTAGCTAGCCTTTAGTCTCTGCACAAAGAGGAAATAAAAACTAAGACATAATTGTAAATGGCTAGATCCATTTTCAAAGGAATGTATAGATGTTGATATCATCTGCAAATAACTGCAAGAATAAGTTTTTTAGCTGTTTTTGTTGTTATTGTCATTACAAAGCACTTTAGAAAATATTGTGAAGAAGCTAGCAAACCACCAAGCTGATGCAACACAGACTACAGTGACTCCACATGAAAAGAAATACAGATATTTTTGAAAACTTACAAAATAAGCAAACAGTAACAGCAAACTGCAGTAGCAAACAGAAAGGAGCGAGGGGAGTGTAATCTGATTTACAGAGCTGCCAGATTATAATATTAAAAATATTCAATTTTCAACAAAAAATTGGGAGTATAAAGAAACAAAATGTGGTCCCTTCATAGAGAGAAATATTAACAGAAACAATTTTTGAAAAATTCCAAGTATACTACACAGACTTTAAGTCAACTGATTTAAATATAAAATGAAAGTAAAAATGGATAAGGAGTAAAAGGAAACCAAGGAAATGATATGTGAACAAAATGAGAATATCACAAATGACAAATTATATGTATGTATGTGTGTGTGTGTGTGTGCATGTGTGTGTGCATGTGTATTTGAAATATATATGATATGCATTCTGGAACTGAGAACAATAAGCAACAAACTTGAGCAGGCATAAGAAATAATCATCTAATTAGAATTTAGGTTGTTTGAGATGTTTCAGAAAGAAAATCATGAAATAAAATGAATAGACCTGGAACAAACAGATGTTGTAATGGTTACATCACTGGATTCCCATGTAGTGGACGGTGATTCAACTACAGACTTGGTAGCTTAAAACTCATGCCAGGAAACTATGCATGAATGCCCAAAATTCCAAAAAGAGAGGTTGCAGCATGTCAACCCATTCTCCCTCTGTCTCTCTGTCTAGCACATACTCTCTATAGCAAAAAAAAAAAAAAAAAAAAAAAAAAAAAACCTAAGAGACCTGTGGGACAGTGCCAGTATACACATCATTATAGTTTCAGGAGAGTAAAGAGAGAAAAAAGTAGAATAATACTTGAATAATTAATGGTCTAAAATATCTAAAGTTTAATGAAAGACATGAATCTATACTTTAAAAATTCTCAAGGGAGTCAAGCAGAAAAAACTCAGAGATCTCCATCAAGACATATTACAGACAAATAGAGAATTTTGAAAGTATAGAGAAGTGACTTGTCAAATATAAGGGATCATTAATATATTTAGCATCTAATCTCTCTTCAGAAACTATGGATGACAGAAGTCATTGGAGTTAGATATGTAGGGACATCAAAAAGTCTGTGGAAAAAATGAAATTAAAGTAAAAGTTTGGTGAAAAATATTTAAAATTTATGCACAGTTTTTTTTGCTAAGATGCAATTTCCACAAGCTTTTTGAACACCCACCTCATATTTAAAATGCTGAAAGAAAATAAATCAACCAAAAATTTTATAGAAGGAAAAACTCAGTTTTAAAAATTATAAATTAAGACTTTTCCAGATAAAAAGTGCAACAATTTGTCACTAATAGACTTGTTCTAAAAGAAATGCTAAAGGAAGTCCTGCAGGGTGAAATGAAAGAATTAGACTAATTTGAAGCCATATGTATAAATGAAAGGCAACAATAAACATAGCTACAATGGTAAATATAAAAGCAAATATTGAATTTTTGGTCTGTAACTAACACCTTTTAGACCTTTGTTTGGTTCAAAAGACACATGAATTAAACAGTAATTATAAATCTGTGTTAATGGCCACACAATGCATAAGAATGTAACTTATGACAAAAACAACAGAGGAAGGTATACCTGTAAATATGCTATGTATTTATATACAATTGAAATTAGTTTGTATTAAAACTAGTTAGAAAGTGTAGATGTTAATGATAGTCCCCAAGGTAAACAAAAAGTGAAATAATGTTAAAAATACACCAAAAAATCATGTGGGAATTGCAAATGTTAAAATAGAAAAAGAAATTATTAATGAAGGCAGTAATTGAGGAATTTCTGTAACCGAACTCAAATAAGTTTTGCTTGTCCACGCGCTATAAAACTGAACTGTAAACACATGGTGTGATGAAGGAAAATACAGCTTTACTGCAGTGCGCAAAGCAAGGAGAGCGAGCAGCTCACACTGAAAAAACCCGGTCTCCTCGAGATGTTCCCCACAAGCATTTTTAAGGGCAAATTAGGGGTAGTAGTTCCAGGTGCATGGTTAGTTTAGTGATTGGTTCAAGAGGGTGTGATCATCTCTTCTGCATTCCTGATCCGTGAGGCCTTAGATGATCAATGTTCTGTTCCAGGAGGGGGTGGAACTCAGGTCTTTGGTGCATTTCAGCCTGGAAGTGATGTGGTCAATGACCATTGTCCTACAAAATATCTTAAGATATATGTTAAACAAAACTTCTACATCTTAATTCCTACAGTTAAGAAACCAATTTCTTTGACAAAGAGGGAAGTTACAAGCTTCTTTTTAGTACATTAAAGTGACAGACAGTTTTTAGATAAATGTCCTCTATTACTACAGGAAGGTGTGGTTTACTGTAACCTAGGGTATACATTCAAATAATTATCTCAGGGAGAGAGTGGGTGTAGTCAGGGTCAAGAGACTTGAATGTAACATCTACATTTAAATGGACCTCTCTTGTCCATCAATCTGGATAGATACTTTTAGTTCTAATCGGTTTTCATTTTGGGAACTTACATTTTCTTCTAAGAAAAATAATAAAAAGAAACTGAAGGTTCACTTCTTTTAGAGGGTCACAACTCAGTTTCATTTCTACTTAAAATTAAGAACAGAAGGAAAACTGGAATGTTCACAAATGTGTTGAGGTTAAATTATTATTATTATTGTTATTATTATTATTATTATTATTGGAGAGGTTTTTGCTATAGGGCACATGCCCTCACCAGAAAGACAGAGAGAGACAGAGAGACAGAAAGCGAGAAATCACCCCCAGGGGGGATGGCCATGCCGCAGTCCCTTCTCCTCCATTCTCCTCTCAAGATCTTGGGCACACACACATACATACCCAGCGTAAATTTTAAGCCACTGGGTCCTGGACACAAACCACAGTTGACTACATGGGAGTCCAGGGACATAGCCATTACGCTAACTGCTGGTCCCCAGGTTAAATGATTTACTCTTCAATACAAATAAACCAAAGAAGAAAATACTAAGTACCAGAAAATAAGAAAACCTTTCAAAGTGAATGAAAATAAAACCTCAACATGATTAGGGTCAGAATATTCCTCTATTCCCATAGAATCTGATGCACAAAGAGTGAAAACAGAATGGAAAAGAGATTGAAGATCACCTCCTTCTGCACGCCTCTAAACACTCAAAATGAACTTCAAGAATTAGAAAGAAACACACATCCATCAGATGACTAGAAATCACCACAGGACCGCAAGAAATATGGTAAAGCAAGACAATCCCTCTCTTCCAAGGGCAAATAATAACTCATCTTCATCCTCAGACAACTCACTAAAACCCATGGAGCTGTCTGATAAAGAATTTAGAATATTCATAGTGACAAAGATAACAGACATGGAAGAGAAGAGAGACAATGAACTGCAGAAGAGTCAGAAGAAAGGAGCTGATGAGTTCCAGGAGGTAAGGAAATTCTTGCAAGATCTAAAAGAGGAAATAAAAATTATAAAAAAGAATCAAATGGACCTGTTAGAGATGAAGGCTATAATACAGGAAATCAAAACCTCCCTTGAAAGTATTAAAAGCAGACTAGATCATACAGAAAAATGAATTTCAGATGTAGAAGACAGAATCACTGGCCTATAAAAATCCACCATGAAGGCAAAAAAATGGCCATAAAATGTGAGAATAATATAATATAAATACTGGTTACCATCAAATGTCCAAACATTTGGATAATTGGTATCCCAGAATGCAGAGAAACTCAATAGAACATTGATAATCTATTCCAGAAAGTCCTGGAAGAAAATTTTCCAAACCTAGAAGAGACATTCAAAGATCCAGTCCCAAGAAATACAAAGGATCCCCAATAGAATCAACCCAAGAAGATCTTCTCCAAGACACATTATAACCAGACTGACCAAAACCACAGACAAAGATAAGATACTAAAATTAGCAAGAGAGACAAGTCAAGTTACCTACTAAGGATATCCCATCAGGCTAACAGCGGATCTCTCATTGAGTGTGAGCAGAGCAAGGAAAGAATGGGAAAATATACTCAAAGTGTTAAAGGTAAAGCAATTTTGACCAAGAATACTGTACCTGGCTAGAAATATTATCCTTCATATGGGAAGAAAAGACAAGAACATTCTCAGATACACAAAACCTGAAAGAATTTACCAACACCTGACCAGATCTCCAAGAAGTTCTCAAGGGAGTGCTATATCAGGAAAATTAAATACAGACACACAGAAATGAGAGTTCAAATACTAAGCAAATGGACAACTTAATGGTATGGACAAGTTTGGAGTTGAATATTATATTCCAGAATGTAATTGGGTAGATCAAACCACAACAGAAGATTGATTAAGTATATGAGATTGAACTGGTGAAATCAAATTTTATGACTTTTAACTGAAACATTGCTGATTTTCTTCTAGGCTTTGTTTTCTGGTTTTAAGGACATTTTTTTTCTGTCTTGGGCTGCCTTGAGGTTCATGTACCTACTATTTCAACAGAATCCTAACCTGATTACTGGCTTTAAGTTTTTAAGCAAAGTTTCTTAGCATTTTTTTGATTTATTAAAGCTAAAACTGCTTTTCTTGAAATACCAAAATGTATTTAAAAATACCTATTTAATGATGAAAGTAAGCTATATAGCATAAGCTATGTGATACCTTATAGTATAGTCATTTTACTCAGAGTTTCACACTTAAAGTCAGAGATGTATTCACAGATATTTATATACCAGCTGAACTTGCTACTAAAGTAGTCAGATTAATTAAGATATTTGTGGATTAATAAAGTGTGGAGGGGGGAGGAATGGAAAACAACTGTAGACACATGAGATAGTGTAGGAGGAGGGTGGGAAATGGCAGAGGGTGAGAAATAGAGGTAAAAATTATATATGTGAAACTAGAAATGGAAAATTATTCATGATAAATTATATGATTAAGTCACTATGCAGTATATTCTGCATAGGAAATCACATTTTGTATGCTGTGATGGTGTTCAGGGAAGGAATGTAAATTAATTAATTTTTTAAGAAAATGTTTCAGAAGAAAATTACAGTGCACTTGGGACCAGCAGTTAGCGTATTGGCTATGTCACTGGACTCCCACATAGTCGACCATGGTGCAAGTCCCGGACCCGGTGGCTTGAACTCATGCCGGGCATGTGTGTGTGTGCATGCCCAAGATCCCGAAAGGAGAATGGAGGAGAAAGGATTGCAGCGTGGCCATCCACCCTGGGTGTGTGTGTGGGGGTGATTTCTTGCTTTCTATCTCTCTGTTCCTCTCTTTCTGTCTGGAGAGTGCACATGCCCTATAGTAAAACCTCTCCAAAAAAAAAGAGAAAATTACAGTGTACTTGTCACTAGATTCTAGCTTTGTCCATATTTTTAGTTTAAGGTATTTTGTGAATCAATAAAATGTGGAAAAAAATAAGGAGACAAACCATTAATGGG
>NW_006206422.1:321454-321912 GCF_000334495.1 Tupaia belangeri chinensis | reverse complement strand
ACATGTTATAGTTTCATCAATTGTAGTAGGAATAAATGTTCACCTGTTGAAATATTCATTTTGTAAGCTAAATAATGTGAATGTATAAAATAAAATAAAATGAAAAATGAAAAAAATTAAGAGAGAGAAGGGCAAGAAGGAAAAAATCAAGTAAAAATATCCTTAATTGACAAAAAAATGAGAAACTAGAGTAATATCTTTTACTTCACTGACATGCAGAGTATTTGTGCTGGAAAAAGAAAGGTACTCTGTAAAGATGTGATTAAATGTAAATTAATTAATTAAAAAATTTAAATATATGATCCTATTATATATAGATGATTTTAAAAATTCATATGCTATATACAATAATAAATAGTCAATATAAAAAAAAGCCTTAGCTAGATTGATGGGAAAAAAGAGAAATAATGCTTGTAACTTAAATCCAAAATAGAGGTGAGGCTATTACCACAAATCTT
>NW_006206422.1:316150-321212 GCF_000334495.1 Tupaia belangeri chinensis | reverse complement strand
CCAATGCATATTTTATTTTCCCAGCAATATTTCCTATTATAAAAGTTGTGTTTTTCTAAACAAAAGTCTGTATTACATTATCATTTTTTCTTTTTTCTTGTTTAGGTTTTTACCATACAGCATGTAGACTTGCTGAGACAGAGAGAGACAGTGAGAGGAACAGTAAGAGAACATACCCCAAGGAGGGGATGCTATAATCCATTCTTTATTCTCCTCTCAGGATTTTGGGCACAAGAATACACTAGCACCTAGTGTGATTTTTGAGCTGCCAGTCCTCAGACTTGAACCAGAGCCAACCATGTGGGATCCCAGCACTTTAACCACCAAGCCACCTGCTGGTCTCACATGAATCATTTTTTAAAGTAGTAGCCCAGAAAGGTGTAAAATCATATAATATTACTACAGTTCAAACTCAAAATAGTTTACTCACATTTCTGCAAAACAATTTATAAGGCCAGAATTACCATGTGGTGTGGTTTGAATGCTAAAGCTCATGTTGAAATGTAATTGTCAGTGTAACAGTATTGGGTGGTAGGATCTCTAAGAGATAATTAGGTCATTAGAGTTTGAACTTTAGAATGGATTAATGTCATTCATTATCTTGGGAATGGGTTAATTATTGGGAGTGTGGACTCCTGATAAAAGATGTTTGGCCCTTTTTTCTTTTGGACTTCTGCCATGGGATAAAGAATCAAAAAACTTTCACCAAATGTCCCTTGACCTTGAATTTTCCAGACTCTAAAACACTGAGACAAACAAACTTCTCCTTATAAATGACGCAGTCTGTGATATCCTGTCATCACAACAGAAATCAGATTAAAACACCATGATAACAAAACCAGGGAAAAAAAATCACAAGAAAATAAAACAAAAGAACATTATCTTTTATAAATATAAGTAGAAAAATACTCAATAAAAATGCTAATATATGGAATCCAGCAGCATATTAAATATGATTAATATCAGCACTTTTCCTTAAAAGGTGGCATTTATCTCAGGAATATTATGATGGTTTTAAAAATGACAACAGAGAAATACCAAGGTTAATTACAAAAGTTACTCATTAAACTAATAGTGGACCTCTCAACTGAAATAATGTAGGCTAGAAAAAAATGAGAAGGGGAGCTCAGTTCTATCTGCAGACTCCTAGCCAGTCAGGGAAACTGAAGCAGGGTCTTTCACTGGCCCTGGCCTCAGCTCCAGCCCCAGTCCAGCTCTACCCAAACCCAGCACCCCCCTCCCTGACACAAAGGGCAGCCCCAAGGTCTGCAATAGAGCTCAGTTCCACCTGAAAACTCCTGGACAGTCAGGGAAATTGAGGCAGGGCCTTTCACTGGCCCTGGCCACAGCTCCAGCTCCAGACCCAGCCCAGCTTGCCCAATCCCAGAAGCCCCCTCTCTGCCAGAAAAGGCAGACCCCAGCTCTCCAGCAGAGCCCAGTTCCATCTTCAGACCCCTGGCCAGTGAAGGAAACAGAGACAGGGCCTTTCATTGACTCTGGCCCCAGCTTCAGCTCCAGGTCCAACACAGCTGCCACAACCCCAGAGCCGGACTCCCTGCCAGAAAGGGTAGCCTCAGTTCTCCAGTAGAGCTCAGTTCCATCTGAAAACCCCTGGATAGTCAGGGAAACGGAAGCAGGACCTTTTCCTGGCCCTGGCCCCAGATCCAGCTTGAGCCACAGCCCAGCTCTCCCAACCCCACATCCCCCCTCCCTGCTAGGAAGGTAGGCTTTTTTTCTTCTTTATTTTGTTAATTTCCTTCTTCTTACCCCAAAGGGCAGCCCCCAGTCTCTTCAGCAGAGCCCAGTTCCATCTACAGACCCCTGGTGAAATTGCATGCCATGCTAGGGCATGGCACACAACTTGTTCTTTATTCTCTTGCATCATTTCTTTCCTCACGTTTATATTGTCATCTTTCTCTAATTCTCTACCCACTCAGAGGGACTAGACAGGTCTAGAATCATAGTCACAACCCTTGTATTGTGAGGTTCCCTGGAGTCCTCCCTTTTACTGATCCACCTGCATAAAAAGACAAACAGCTCTTCAGACACCTGATTAGAAGACTGCTCCTGTGGAGACCACATTGATAAACACAGCAAAAGAGAGACTTCAGTACACATCAGTCCACAGCAAAAGGGAAGCACACTTGTTTCCAGTCAAAGAAACATTCTCCAAAAAGATATCCAAAAGTGAATACATCATCAAAAGGCCAGAAGTAAAAAAGTCTCAGATTTGAAGAAACGAAGAAATATGGCTCCATCAAAAGAACACAATTACTCCCTCCCCTCCATCTCTTGAAAAAACAGAAATCAGTGAAATGTCAGAGAAAGAATTCAGAACATTTATAGTGACAAAACTCTAAGAGTTGGAACAGAAAAAAGACAATGAACTTCAGGGGATGAGGAAGTCCTTCCATGATTTGAAAGAAAGAAAAGACACTATAAGAAAGAATCAGATGGAACTATTAAATATGAAGTCTGTAACACAGAAAATCAAAAACTCTCTCAATTGTATTAAAAGCTTATTAGACCATGCTGAAGATCAAATCTCTGACATGGAAGATAAAATTCTGATCTAGGAAAAACCACCAATAAGAAAGAAAAAAATAACCAAAAAAAAAAAAATGAGGATAACATATGAGAAATACTAGGTCCCATTAAATGTCCAAATATCTGAATAATTGGTATCCCAGAAGGTAAAGAAACTAATAAGGGCATTAAAAATCTATTCCATTAAATCCTGGAAGACAACTTTCCAATTCTAGACAAGCACTCAAACATCCAGACCCAGGAAATACAAAGGAACTCAAATAGAATCAACCCAGAAAGATCCTCCCCAAGGCATATCTTAGCCAGACTTTGGAAAAAAGAAAAAGATGAAGACAAAATACTAAAACTGGCAAGAGAGAAACAACAAGTGACTTACAAAGGTCATCCCATCAGGCTAACACCAGACCTCTCAACCAAAGCAATGCAAGCAAGGAAAGAACGGGAAGACAAATTGAAAGCATTAAGAGAGAAACAATTTCAACCAAGATTATTATATCCAGTAAGATTATTCCTTATATGTGAAAAAAGATTAAAATCTTCTCAAACAAAATCTGAAAGAATTTGCCAACACTAGACCAGCTCTTCAAGAAACTCTGAAAAGAGTCTTGTATCAGGAAAACTAAAGAATAAACAGCCAGAAATAAGGGAATAAAAGTCAACCAAGAGAGTGGCCACCTTAAAGGTAGGGCTAACTCCAGAAATATCAATAATAACATTGAATGTTAATGGATTATACTCTCAAATCAAGAAATACAGACTGGCTGACTGGATTAAAAAACAGAAACCCTCTATCTGTTGCATACAAGAAATACATCTCATGGATAAAGACATACATGGACTAAAAGTGAAGGGCTGGAAAAATAGATTCCATGCAAATGGGAACTGAAAAAGAGCTGGATTCACGATACTAATTTCTGAGAAAATAGACTTTAAAAGAAAAAGTGTTTAAAGAGACGAATAAGGGCACTATATAGTAGTAAAAGGACTAATACATCAAGAAGATATAACATTCAGGGGCTGGCAGGTGGCATGGTGGTTAAGGGTGCTGGATTCCCACGTAGCCAACCACAGTTTGAGTCCTGGTCCTTGTGGCTTGCTTTCTCACTTTCTCTCTCTCTCTCATTCTTTTTTTTCGAGAGATTTTCGCTATAGGACACGTGCACTCGCCAGACAGACGGAGAGAGACATAGAGACAGAAAGTGAGAAATCACCCCCCAGGGGAATGGTCTTGCCACAATCCCTTCTCCTCCATTCTCCTCTCAGGATCTTGGGCACACACGCACACGTGCCCGGTGTGAGTTTTAAGCCACTGGGTCAGGGACGCAAGCCGCGGTAGACTATGTGGGAGCCCAGCGACATAGCCATTACGCTAACTGCTGGTTCCCACTCTCTCTCTCTCATTCTGTCCCTCTCTGGTCAAATTAAAATAAATGAAGTTAAGTAAAATAATTCTAAAGATATTTGAAAAAAAAGAAGCTATAATGCTTATAAATATCTATGCACCTAACTCAAGAGCACCCAAATACATGAAGAAAATACTGGTAGATCTAAAAGGAGAGATATACTGCAACATGCTAATTGTTGGATACCTCAACACCCCACTATCTCCTCTGGACTTATCATCTTGATAAAAAATAATTAAAGAGATAAAGGATCTAAATGATACCATAAATCAAATGGACCTAAAATGTATCTATAGAACTTTCCACCAAAAACCATTAGATACACGTTTTTCTCACACCCACATGGAACATTTTCAAAGATTGACCACATCATAGGGCACAAAACAAGTCTCTACAGATTCAAAGGCATAGAGATTATATCTAGTATATTTTCTGACCATGATGAAAAAAAAAACAAACTTGAGTTTGATTTCAAGAGAAATCCTCAAAAATACATAAATATATGGAAACTAAATAACCTGAATGATTTCACAACCATTGAAGAAATAAATACTGAAATAAAAAGATTCATGGAAGCCAATGACAATGAGGACATGAGTTTTCATAATCTTTGGGCACTGCAAAAGCAGTCATAAGAGAGTCGTTCATAGCAAGGAATACACATAAGAGGAAAAGAAGGCAAATGGACTACTTAACATCATGCCTCAGAAAATTGAGAAAGCAACAGCAAAAAATACAAAAAAAAACCTGAAGAAAAGAAATAATAAAGGTTAAGCAGAAATAAATGAAATAGATAAGAAGCAAACAATACAGAAAATAAATGTAATTAAAAGCTGTATCTTTGAAAAGATAGAGAAAATTGATACACCACTAGCTAAATTAAATTTTTAGAAGACAGAGGGGAACCAGGTAAATCAAATTTCCAATGAAGCAAGCAATATAACAACAGACCTAATAGAAATATAAACCACCATTACAGGATAATATGAAAAACTATACACAAACAAATAAGAAAATCCATATGAAATGGACAAATTCCTGGACACATAAAATCTAACAAGATGAGTCAAAATAGGCCAAAAAAAAAAAAAAAAAAAAAAAAAAAAAACAAC
>NW_006206422.1:309976-315861 GCF_000334495.1 Tupaia belangeri chinensis | reverse complement strand
AAAATCTCTCCAAAAAAAAAAAAAAGACAAAGAAAATCCCTGGTCCTGGTGACTTCATCTCTGAATTCTACAAAATTTTGATAAAAGAGTTAACCCCTATTCTTCTCAAGTTATTTGTAAAGATACAAAAGTGTCGAACTCTCCCAAATTCATCCTATGAAGCTTCCATCATCTTTGTCATTAAAACAGAGATGGACAGGACAAGGAAGAAAAAATATAGACCCATGTCTCTGATGAATATAGAACCAATATCTCTGATGAATATAGAAGCAAACATTCTCAACAAGATACTAGCAAATTGTATCCAACAACATATAAAAAATATTATATAGCACGAACAGGTAGGCTTTATTCCAGGAATGCAAGGATGGTTCAACATATGTAAAATGATAAATGTAATACACCATATTAACAGAAAGTAACATGAAAACCATATGATCATATAAAGTGATACAGATAAACCATTTGATAAGATAAAACATCTTTTCAAGATCAATATTCTCAGCAAAATCAGCATAGAATGGTCATTTCTCAACACAATAAAAGATATCTATGAAAAACCTATCACTAACATCATCCTGAATGGGGGAAAACCTGAAAGTTTTTTTCACTAAAAAGTGATACAAGACAAGGATGCCCACTTTCTCCACTCCTTTTCAATATAGTGCTGGAAGTCCTAACCAACACAATTAGAAAAGAGTTCAAATAAAAGGCATTCAAATAGGAAAAGAAGAGGAGAAATTAACTCTATTTGCAGATGACATGATTTTATATGTAGAAGACCCAATAATATCAAAAAAAAAATTCCTGGAGTAAATTACAACAATAAAGTGGGAGAGTATAAAATCAACATACAGAAATCTATAGTATTTCTATACAGAAACAGTAGGCAGACTGAGATAGACCTGAAAAAGTAATTCCATTTATCATATCCAGAAAAAGTATAAGATGCCTAGAAATAAATATAACCAAAGAAGTTAAAGACTTCCACAAATAAATCTATAACAAGCTAAAAAAAGAAATTGAAAATGACACCAAAAAGTGGAATGAAATCCCATGTTCATGGATTGAAAGAACTAATATAATAAAAATGGCAATTCTACAAAAAGCAATCTACATAACGCAATCCCAATCAAAGTGCCAGAGACATTCTTCACAGATCTAGAAAAGACAATCATAAAATTTGTCTAGAATCATAAAAGACCTCCTATTTCCTAAACAATACTGCACAAGAGTTAAGTGGGCAGCATCTCACTCACTAACCCTAAAATATATTACAACAGTGTGATAATCAAAACACCATGGTATTGACACAGAAACAGACAGGTGGAACAATGGAACAGAATAGAGACCCCAGAAATAAACTCCCAAACATACAGCTGACGACTGATTTTTGACAAGGGGTACCAGTCAATATAGTGGAAATAGGAAAACCTGTTCAGCAAATGATGCTGTAAAAACTGTATTTTCATCTGCACAAAAATGATTCTGAACCCCTACCTCTCACCATTGACAAAAATCTACTCAACGTGGAACAAAGATTTAAACCTAAACTTCAAACTATAAAAATACTGCTGGAAAATTCTGGGGAAACTCAGGAAGACATTGGGGATAGCCAAAGGCTTTTTGAATAAAATCCCCAAAGCACAGTCAATAATTCAAAAATAGAGAAGTGAGATTACATCAGATTATGAAGTTTCTGTATGGCAAAAGACACAGTAATTAATGCAAACCAACAAACCTCAGAATGGGAAAAAAAAAATTTGTAAACTATGCATCAGATAAGAAACTGATAACCAGAATACACAGGGAACTCAAGCAGGTTTTCTGAGAAAAGATTATCAATCCTAGTAAAAGATGGGAGAATGAATTGAAAAAACTACTCTCTAAGGAAGACATACGAATAGCCAAATGCATATGAAAAAAAAATGCTCAACATCCCTCATTATAAGAGATATACAGATCAAAACCACAATGAGATACCACCTAACTCCAGTCAGAATGACTAAGATTTGAAAAAATAATAATAATGATAAGTGCTAGTGGGAGTGTGGTGAAAGGGAAACTTTACTACACTGCTGGTGGAAATGTAAATTGGTCCAGCCATTATGGATAACAATATGGAGATCTCTCAAAGATCTAGATCTATTTCAAACTACCATATGATCCAGCAATCCAACTCCTTGGTATCTACCCAAGGGACAGAAGAATGCTTAGCCAGAAAATTGCTTGCACTTCGATGTTTATTGTGGCATTATTCACAATTGCTTAGACATGGAACCAACACAAATACCCCCATGAACAGATGAGTGGATTGAAAAACTGTGGCACGTAACATAAAAGCAGTGAAAGTACTTAACGAGAATAGGACAGTGTGGAATGGGGGGAGGGTTGAGGAGAAGAGGATAGAGAAAGATAGCAAGAGGACAATAGAGAGGTAAGACGTTAGTGAGAAACAGATATGGCTTATTACCTGTTGGTGATGACATGTATAGTATTCTCAACTGGATTGGTCTGAGAAGTATTTCATGATGGGTAAAGTCTTTTTACAAGCAAAATGAGAAATAGTGATTGACTGTTTAAAAAAATAATTAGAATAATAATAATTGGAAAAAACATAGAAAAGATATTGAATGATGAAGTGAGGAAATTAATGTCTATGTATTGACTGACATGCATGGCATTCCCTTTTGAAAAAGCAATGTAATACACTGTAAAAATAAATGTAACCCAATGTAATATAAAGAAGATAATAATAATTTTAAAAATAAATTAAAAAAAAAAGAAAAACTGTGGCATGTATACTCTATGGAATACTATTCAGCCATACAAAAAACAAACAAGACCCTGGCTTTTGACAGAAAATGGATGAATATGGAAGATTTACTGCTGAATTAAGCAAGCCAGGCTTTGAAGGTAAGACATTGTTTTTCTCTACTTAATATAGAACAAGTATCCTCTCTCTAGAGCCAAAACTGAATGACTAGAGGATATAGAAACATAGAAATTGGTTATAATTACCAGATACAGTGTCAGAAGTGGGTGGGTGAAGGAGGAGAGTCTGAGGAAGAACAATATATATATACATATATATGTATGTATATATACACACACACACATCTATAAAGTGTGAATACATATTTAAAACTCTCAAAAAAATGAAATGTAGGAAGAAAGGTAACAATTTTAGCCAAGAATATTATACCTGACAATATTACCCTTCAAGTAGTAAAAAGAAATTGGTCCAGCTACTATGGAAAACAATTTGGAAGTTCCTCAAAGATCTGCAAATAGGACTACCATATGATCCAGCAATCTCACTCCTTGGTATCTACCCAAAGGACAGAAGAATTCTTCATCGGAAAAGTGCTTGCACATCGATGTTTATTGTGGCACTATTCACAATTGCTAAGACATGGAAGCAACCCAAATGCCCACCAACAGATAAATGGATTGAAAAACTGTGGCACATATATTCTGGAATACTAGTCAGCCATACAAACAAGACCCTGGCTTTTGACAGAAAGTAAATGAATATGGAAGACTTACTGTTCAGTGAAGCAAGCCAGGCTATGAAGGAGAGACATTCTATGTCTCCACTTAATATATACTGAGTCTCCACACTCTGTGACCGAAACTGAATGACTAAAGGATATAGAAACATAGTAAATGGTTGGTGAATACCAGATACGGTGTGGGAAGAGGGTAGGTGAAGGAGTAGAGTCTGAGGAAGGACACTAAGGACAAAAATAGAGAAGCAAACATTTATGGGGAAAAGAAATGGGTTATTATCTGTTGAAGACAACTTTATAGTATTGTCAAGTGGACTGGTGATAAATGTACACATGTTGAAATATTCACGTTGCAAGCTAAATAACATGATTGAATGTATAAACGAAATTGAAATTAAAAATGTAAAAAAATAAAAATAACGGAAAGAAACTTTTAACAAATACAAGAACATAAATTTCCCTGTTGAAACAATGTCTATTGTAATATCCTTGCTCCTTGATTGTTGTGCACTGCATACATACCTTGAAAAATATATTGTGTCCTATTATTATAAAAAGTAAATAATCATATAACATCTCAAAAAATAATAAGGAGAAATAAAATCATTTCAAGATAAACAAAGGTGAAAGAATTCACCAAATGTAGGCCAGTACTTCAGAAGGAAACACTATATTTGGGAATCTAATGGGAAATAAATAGAAATAATAGAACACAAAGCTAGTATATAAGATAAAAAAGATTAAATGACAGGCTCAAGTCCACACATATTGATAATAACCTTGAATATTAATGGATTAAATTCTCCCACTAAAAGACACAGATTGGCTCAATGAATAAAAAAACTAGAACTCTATATGTTGTTTATAAGAAACACACCTTATTGACAAAGCTATGCGTAGACTGAAAGTGAAGAGCTGGAATTAAGTCTTTGCTTACAAAAAAATGAAAAAAAAAAGGCAGGAGATGCCTGCCATATTGATATCAGATAAAAATAATCTTTAGGATAAAAAGTGTAAATAGAGACAAAGAAGGATAGTACATAGTTCTCAAAGGATTAATTCATGAAAAAAATGTAACAGTCAAAAATGTTCATGCACCCAATACCAGAACACCCAAATATGTAAAATAATAAATGCCAGATCTAAATGAGGATATAGACTTCAACACACTCATTTCTGGAGAGTTCAACACCCCACTTTCACCACTAGACTGGTCATCTAGAGAAAAAATAAACAAAGACACAGGAACTAATTGATATCATATACCAAATAAATCTGACAAACATACATAAAGCATTCCATCCAGCAACTACAAAATATGCTTTTTTTCTCATCTCCACATGGAACATTTTCAAAGATTCGCCACATAATAAGCCACAAAACAAGCTTATATAAATTTAAAAGAAGATACCCAGTGTCATCTCCTATCACAATGAAATTGAAATCAAACACAGAAAGAACACTTGAAAATACACAAAAACATAAAAATTAAACAACCTACTACTGATAAAACACATTTGATAAAATGCATTTTGTTATGACTTTAAAAGTACAAAAGAAATCAAAGTTGAAAACAAAAAAGTCATTGAAACTAATGATAATCCACACTACTCTTCATAACCTTTGAGACTAAGCAAAAGAAATCATAAAAGGCAAGTTTAAAGCCATTAGTGATCACAAGAAAAAAATAGAAAAGTAGCAGATGAATAACTTAACATTGCATCTCAAAGAACTAGAAAAGCAACAACAAAACAAATCCTCAAAATAAAAGAAGAAATGAAATAGTAAATATTAGAGCTGAAATAGATGAAATTGAAAATAACAGAACTGTACAAAAAAAACAACAACAAAAAACAAGTTTTTGCTACAGGGCCAGTGAGCTCACCAGAAAGACAGAGAGATACAGAGAGAAAGCAAGAAATTACCCCTCAGGGGGGATGGCCACGCCTCAATCCCTTCTCCTCCTTTCTCCTCTTGGGATCTTGGGCACGTGCACACATACACCCAGTGTGAGTTTAAGCCACCAGATCCAGGACTCGATACTGGGTAGTCAGGCGCCATAGCCATTATGCTAACTGCTGGTTCCAAAAGCCTAGTATTTTGAGAGGTTAAACAAAATTGATAAACTATTAGCCAGACTCATCAAGAAAAACAGAGAAAGGAACCAGAAAGATAAAATTAGTAATAAACCTGGTATTATTACAACTGATATATAAGAAATACAAAAAATCATGAGAGAATACCATGAGTGACAGTATGTCAACAAATACTATAAAACTGAGATTAGATGTACAAACTTCTGGACAAGTACAAATTACCTAGGTTAGGAACCAGCAGTTAGTGTAATGGCTATGTCGCTGGACTCCCACGTAT
>NW_006206422.1:306197-309941 GCF_000334495.1 Tupaia belangeri chinensis | reverse complement strand
AAACTCACGCTGGGCGCGTGTGCGTGCATGCCCAAGATCCCGAGAGGAGAATGGAGGAGAAGGGATTGCGGCGTGACCATGCCCCCTGGGGGGTGATTTCTCGCTTTCTGTCTCTAATGTCTCTCTCTGTCTGTCTGGAGAGCGCACGCGCCCTATAGTGAAAATCTCTCCAAAAAAAAAAAAATTACCTAGGTTGAACCAGGATGAAATAGAAAGCCAAAAGAGACCAATAACAGGTGATGAGATTGAATCAGTAATAAATAATCTCCCAATAAATAAAAGCCCAGGTCCAGATGGCTTCACTTCAGAATTATACAAAGATCTATTGCATTTTTGTACACCAACAATGACCAGACTGAGACAGAATTGAAGAAAGTAATGCCATTTACAACAGCTACAAGACAAATAACATACCTAAGAATAAACCTAACCAAATTGGTGAAAGACTTCTACAAGGAAAACTGAGAAAATAAATTGAATATGCTACAACAAAATGGAAGGACATTCCAAGCTCTGGGACTGGAAGAATGAATATAATGAAAATCTCAGTTACACCCAAATTAATTTGCATATCAAATGCAATTTCAATCTAAATACATGAGACATTCTTCACAGAAATAGAAAAAACCATAATAAAGTTTGGAATCATAAAAGACCCCATACCATCAAGGCAATGCTGTGCCAAAAAAATTAAATGGTATGCATCTCACTATTCAAAATATATTACAAAGCAATGATAATAAAAACAGCATGATATTGGCACCAAGATAGACACATGGATCAATGGAATAAAATAGATAATCCAGAAATAAACCCCAAATCATACAGACAATTTATCGTTAACAAAGGGTACAAGACAATGCAGTGAAGAAAAATAGGTATTTTCAGCACATGGTGCTAAAAGAGCTGGACATCCACCTGCAGAAAAATGAAACTGGATCTTTGTCTTTCACCATTAACAAGAATCAACTCAAAGTGATCCAAAGACTTAAATATAAAGTCTCAAACTAAAGAAATACTGATAGAAAATGGAGGGAAACTTTTAAAGATATTAGGGTAGGCAAAAATTTCTTAAATAAGACACCTAAAGCATAAGTAATGTCCCCGTAATAGATGAGTAGGATTACATCAAACTAAAAAGCTTCCTCTCAGCAGAGTAAACAATAATTAGAATGAAAATAAAAACCCTCAGAGTGGGAGAAAATATTTGTAAATTATTCCTCAGACAAGGTATTGATATCTAAAATATATAGGGACTCATGCAGTTTGCCTATAAAAATAAACAATTCAATTTTAAAATAACCAAATGAATTTAATAGACAGCTCTCTAAGAAAGACAAATGGCCATGAGACATATGAAAAAATGTTCAAAGTTTCTTGTCATAAAGGAAATACAAATTAAAATTACAAAATGAGATATCATTTTATCCAACTTATAAAGGCTAGGATCAAAAAATAAGGAGTAAAAAGTGCTGATTAGGCTGTGGTGAAAAGTGAACCCTCTTACACTTTTGGGAATGTAAATTCACTCAACCTCTGTGGAAAAAATATGGATGTTTCTCAAAACCCTACAAATAGAACTTCCACATGACCCAATAATCTGACTTTTTGGTATTTACCCAGAGGGTAGAAAAATAATCAGAAAGATGCTTGCACACCTATGTTTATTGAAGCATTATTCACACCTGGTAAAACATGGAACCAAATTAAGTGTTCAAAAGCTAATCACTGGGTTGAAAAATTGTGGCACATATATTCTATGGAGTATTACACAGCTATAAGAAACAATTTGATTCAAAATGAAGGAATATAGGAGATATGTTGAGTGAATCGAAATGAAATACATATTCAGTGGGTATATACATACATATATGTATGTATATCCCCATTCAGTTTGTACTGTCTATGGCAGAGGTTAAGATATATGAACATGTGATGGTGGAGAGAATGGTTGTAGATGCTTGAGATTGTAAGGAGAAAAGTGATTGATAGAGAGGGTAGTAAAGGGTATTGTGAGGTGCAAACATTTGATAGATGGAAAAATGTCTAAAAAACCTGTACAAATATAAAACTATGACTTCCAATATAGCTTTGTTATGTAGGAAGAATATTAATGCATAAAAGAGAATATTACCTGCTTATTATATTTTTCATGAAAAAATTACCTTTGTATCCTTCTTGACACTTAATACAGCAAATATCTTATGGATGAATGCAGTAGCTAATACAGTAGTATAATACTATATACTTACAGGTGAAGGCTACTAGGTTAGGGAGGGAGTGGGGTGGCAAAAGAATATGATATTGTCTTTAGTGTTAAGTTATTCTTCTTTTGGTGTTCTTTATATCTACAAATAAAACAAAATTTTTTTGTCTTTAAATACATTGAAAATAATATGCTAACCCTGTTTTGGTCTCTAAATGCATGTACAAAGTGTGAGTGATGTAACAAAAAGGTAGATTGTGAAACTTGACAAGGTGACTTAAGAGGTGTAATGGGCCCATTTATGGTGGTATGCATGGCTAAAATGCTGTATTCCACTGGCTTGGACCACGTGGAAGGCCTGAGTTCTGTTCCTGATCCAATCTAAAGGCCTGATGTGGTAGCATGTGCTTATAATCCCAGTAACTTGGGAAGGCTGAAGTAGGAGTTTTGCAAGCTCAAGGCTGTCCTAGGCAACATACTGAGACCCTGTCATAAAAAAAACCCAAGCATAATGGCACTTGTCTTAAACCCCAGGTAGGAGGATTAAGATAGCAACAGACTGGGTCCAAAAAGAAAAAGGAAAAACAAAAACAAAACAAAACAAAACAAAACAAAAAGAGGGACAGAAAACAGTGCTAAGTTCTGGTCTCTTTCTTGCATTTCCAATGTGGCATGATGACACTTTAAGGTGTTTGTGTGAAGATCCCTTCATGGCTACTGAGAACTAGTGATTTCAGAGGACTAGAAGAAATGAAGATTCTCCACTGATAATTCAGCCTCCAGCCCTCAAACTCACGTGGTAGGAAGAAGATGTTTCAGCCTCTTGCCTCTGTATCTGTCTTATTTTTTTGTAATTTTCCTTTTTAAATTTTTTAAAAGTTAAACAGTTTCTGGGCTCTCAGCCTCTCCTTTCCCTTTATCTTGTTAATAATCCTCTCTTCCCCTCCCAACCCAGAAGAGGCAAGGGTACAGGCCCCAGAAGACTCGTTCATGGCTACTGAGAAGTAGTGATTTCACACGGCGTGCAAGCACACCATGTGGTTTTCTAATTTTTGCTTTTAAAAAAAAAATAATTTTTTTCTTAGCTTTTTCTCTGTTTCTTGGTTGTTTTGTTGCTGTTGTTTCTCTCTCTCTGATTCTTTTTCTGCACACTCCTGGATGCTCAGATTGAACTTCAAGTTTGGGAAGAAACACACTTTTTCATCAGATGACTAGAAATCACTACAGGACCACAAAAAATATGAGAAAGCAAGAAAAATACCTCCCCCAAGGGAAAAGAATGACTCCTCTTCATCCACAGACAGTTCAACGGAAATCATGGAAATGTCTGATAAAGAATTTAGAAAATTATTAATGGTGAAGCTAACAGAGATAGAAGAAAAGAGAAACAATGAACTGCAGAAGAGAAAGTAAAAAGGAGCTGCGAGTGCCGGAAGGTGAGGAAATTCTTGCAAGATCGAGGAATTACATTACACATTTTACAAAAGAATCAAATGGAATTGTTAGAGATGAAGACTATAATACAGGAAGTCAAAATC
>NW_006206422.1:303278-305815 GCF_000334495.1 Tupaia belangeri chinensis | reverse complement strand
ACCAAAACCACAGACAAAGACAAGATACTAAGATTGGCAAGAGAGAAATGGCAAGTTCCCTACAAAGAATATGCCATCAGACTAACAGCAGACTTCTCATCAGAAACCATGAGAGCAAGGAAAGAATGGGAAAATATATTCAAAGTGCTAAGGGAAAAGCTATTACAACTGGGAATACTGTACCCAGCAAGATTGTCCTTCTTATGGGATGAAAAGACAAGAGCATTCTTCCTGAAAGAATTTACCAGCACCAGACCAGATTTCCAAGAAGTTCTCAAGGGAGTACTATGTCAGAAAAATTAAATGTAGTCACACAGAAATAAGAGTTCAAAAACTAAGAAAATGGCCAACTTAATCATAGGGACAAGTCTGGAGTTGAATATTATATCCCAGAATTCAACTGGGAAGATCAAACCACAAGAGAAGATCGATTAATTACATGAGACTGAACTGGTGAAATAGCATTCTGTGACTTTTGAGTAAAAGATTGCTGCTTTTCTTCTAGGCTCTGTTGTCTGGTTTTAAGAGTTTTTGTCCTGTCTTGAGCTGTCAATAGTTTTATGTACCTACTATTTGAACAGGATAGTAACTTGTTTCCAGGCTTTAAGTTTTAAGTGAATTTCCTTACCAATTCAAAACTGCTTTTCTTGAAATTACCAGATAAACCTGCTATTGAAAGTAGTTAGATTATTTAAGAAATTATATAATCAATAAAATGTGGAGGCAAAAGGAATGGAAGACAACTGTAGACACCAGAGATAGTGTGAGAAGAGGATGGGAAAGGACAGAGGGCCAGACATAGGTGTAAATACACACACACACACACACACACACACACACACACACATACATGAAACTAGAAATAGAGAATTATTGATAACATAGATGATTAAACCACTATGCAGTATATTCTGGATGAAAAACCACTTTTTGTATTCTGTGATGATGATTAGGGGATTAATGTAAATTAATTTAAAAAATATTTCAGGAGGAAAAAAATCACTAAAACTATTAAAAAGATGCATATTTGAGGACTGAAGTAAGCTACATAGTCCCAGCTGGGTGGTACTTTGTTGTATGTTCATTCTACTCACTGAGGTTTATGCCTAGGGTCAGACTTGTGTTCATGATATGCATATATCAGCTGAACTTGCTGGAAGTATTTTGAGTAATTAAGTTAGCGAGGAGGAGTAACTGTACAAACTATATTTCTAGCAACACACAATCTGAGAAACAAGAGTGTCATTATATGGTAAGGTAAACACAAAGCCTGAAGCACAGTTAGTGCTCAATAAATATTTGTTAGGAAGTACAGCGAAAGAAGCAAAAAAGAAAGCAAGCCAAGGCCACTATCATGTGTCTGAATCAACAAAACCTACTAACTAAAATCAGGACAAGTTTAATAAATGTGCACCCAAACTATAGATCAGTGAGAATGAGATACTACACTTATTATTTTATCAACAATACTATAACAACCTGATGTATTTTTCTGCTTCAACTAGGCACCTCACATATTTTTAAGAATTTTTTTCATTTCATTATTTTAAAAATCTATTTTACATTCAATCACTGTGTATCATTGCAGCATACCAAATTATTTTTCCCATAATGAACACATTGTATATTAGTTCATTCAAAGATATTACCATACACATTATAATCAACAGATTTCTTTCTTTTTGGGGTCCCTTAAATGTTTCGCTTCTTTCTTCTTCCCCTTGATTCCCTCCTTCTCACCCTTCCCCATTTTCCACCTTCCTTCCACACTGTCTCCAGCATCACCATTGCTCTCCCTGTTTTTATACCTTCCAACCTTTCAGTTTCTTCAATAGAGTGCTTGCATTTGGTATATATTGAGTGGGGGCATACAATATCTCTTTTATACTCTGTTTTGCTTAGCAGTAAATCTTACAGAATTGTTCACTTTCTATAAAATGCCAGGATCTTGTTTGTTTGTTTTTTTATAACTGAGTGGCATTCCATAGAGTATTAGATCACATGCACTCTCCAGAGAGAGACAGAGAGAGAATCAAGCCATCAGCTCTAGGACTTAAGCCACAGTCAGCCATGTGGGAGTCCAGTGCCTTAACAACCACACTACCTACCAGCCCATCACCTCACATATGTTAAATTTATTATTTAGGAGAAAACTTTACCATTATAATTACTTTATGGATGAAAGGAAATAGCTGTGAGGGAAAAGAAGTCTGCTAATCTTCACGCAGCTAGGAAATGGCAAATGTGGTACCCTGTCCTCTACATATGAGACTCTTCCTGAAAGACATAGATGTTTGTGATGCCCTGGCCACATCCCTTCCACCCATCTTTTACAGTGAAACTGGTGTGGATTGTTTTTTTTTTTTTTTTTTTTTTTTTTTTTTTTTTTTTTTTTTTGTGGATTGTTCTTGATCTTGCCCTGATTCCTGCCCCATTGAACCATGTGTGCCACGTGCCTCTTTTTTTTTTTTTTTTTTTTGCCTCAGGACTTTTTCTAAAGCTGTTGATTTTTTTTTTTTTTTTTTTGTGGGGGGTTT
>NW_006206422.1:272085-303252 GCF_000334495.1 Tupaia belangeri chinensis | reverse complement strand
TGCGCTCGCCAGACAGACAGATAGAGACAGAAAGCGAGAAATCACCCCCCAGGGGGATAAAGCTGTTGAAGGATAGTCAACTGCTTACAAGCTCAAAGCAGATACCTAAGAGAGCAGTTCTTCACCAATAGGAAATGAAAGTTGGTTGAATAATGCAGCAGACAGCAATTCCAGGTGCTTTCAATGTGTGTTCCCCAAAATTCCCTTTTGGGATTGAGCAACAGTTGACCTAGAAGTGACCAGCTCAATAACCATTCCTGGTTTTTCCTCATTCCTTGTTTTATGCCAAACTTTCCACATTTCTTCTTCTGATATCATCTGCACTTGTCTCCTTGTCTCAGGTCCTGCTTTCAGGAGAACCTATATCAAAACACTACTAAATGAATCCTATATGTTGGATCAAAATTATGCTCCCTAAGGCACCTTAAAGGAACACCATGTACCTGAATCCACTAAGCCATTAATATCAATGTTTGAGAGTTATACCTTGTGTGATAGAGAAAGATGGGATTTTACAAAGCCCACCTTTTAATGTTGGTGTGGTGATTAAAGTCATCTAGAGCTTTTAAATTTCCTTTAAAACATCATAATAATACACTTGGATATTTAAAGAACACTTACTCAAAAATAAAAACTACTCAACTAAAAAAAGGGAAGGGCCAGCCAATGGCATGGTGAAGGCAGATGGATTCCACATGGTGACCATGCAATTTGAATCTTGGACCTTGTGGCATGAAAAGTATTGTGTGTGGGTGTGTGTGTGCGTGTGTGCACACACACATGCATGCACACATGCTTACCCCAAATCCCAAGAGAATACAGGAAAAGGGATTACAACATGGTCACCCCCCTGGCGGGATCTTTTCTCAATTTCTCTCTCTCTCTCTACCTTTAGTAAGCATAAGTGTCCTATAACAAATAAATAAATAAATTTTAAAATTGGTTAATATTTCAAATAGATATTTGTCTAAAGGAATGCATGAATGACAAGTAAATGCTTAGAAAGGTGCTTCATTATTAGTCAGTAGGAAAATGCAAATCAAATCCACAAATAAATACTATTTTCACCCACCTGAGTGGTCTTAATAGTCATTTTAAAAACTACAAAATAACACAAATTGGTGAGAATATGGAGAAATTAGAACCCTCATGCATTATGTGCTGGAAATGAAAAATCATATAGTTCTTGTGTAAAGCAGCTTAGCAGAACTGTTAAACAAAGTTAAACTTAAGTTATCATATGATTCAGGATTTCAACTACTATAAGAGATGTGAAGTTTTCATATAGAAGTAAAAATAGCTATTGAAATGTTTGTGTATACATGTTCACAGCAGCCTTATTTACAATATCTAATACATGGAAATTTTATGTTTATCAGCTGCTAAATGAATAAATAAAATGTGTTGTATTCTACAATGAAATACTACTCAACAACAGAAAAAAAATTAAATACTAATGCATGCACTTTATAATTTGAAAGTATATTGAAAACATGCTAAGTTATGGATACCAGATACCAGAGACCAACCATCAGAGTGCATGCTGACTCCCATGTAGTCAACTGTGGCTTGAGAACTGGACCCAGTGGCTTAAAACTCACACCAGTTGCATGTGTATATGTGCCCCAAATCCTGAGAGGAGAATGGAGAATAGATTGAGGTATGGCCATTCCCCAAGGGGGTGATTTTTCACTTTCTCTCTCTTTCTCTCTCTCTCTCTCTGGCTAGCACACACACCCTATAGCAAAAATATCTCTTAAACATGATAGCAGACACAAAAGGTCAAATATTGTATAATTCTGCTTATATGAAATATCCATAGTAGGGAAATCCATACAGACAGAAAGTAGAATAGTGGTTGACAAACATAATGGAAGGAAAAGAATCATGACTCTCTGCTTAGTTTGTCCAGACTTTACTTTCAGAGGGATAAACATGTCTGGCACTAGTTAGAGACAATTTTGGATAACATCATGATTTATTAAATGTCACTAAACTGTATTTATAAAAATCATTAATTTTATCATGTGACTTTTTTATATTTTATTATTTTAAAGACATTCAATCACTATATATTATTACAACATGGAAAATAAATTTTCCCAGCATGAATACACTGTGTATTAGTCCAGTAAAGTATGTCCCGGCCTGCGGGACCGTGGAACAGGTTCCTTGGGGGAGGGAGTGAGAGATGGGACAAACACACGCACACAAACTACGAGGTGCTGGTCAAGTCGTCTTCTTCCGTCTACTTCCGTTTATTCAGGAAAAATGGCGAGTTATATACAGCTGGTGGGCACCAATTGGCTGCCCGAAATGCAAATGAGATAGAACAGCATTAACCAATCATTGCTGTGGGTGGATCTCTCCCGTCGCCTAGAAACCCAATCACTTCCAGGGAGAACGGTTGGTCACATGATTTCTGAGAAATGATTTGCTCAGTGAGGAAGTGAAGCCTAATGGTTTCAAGATGGCGGATAGCTCGAGATGGCTTCCGTATGCAGTGCTCGCCACAAAAGTTAATTATCATAAACGTTATCATTAACAGATAATTTTCTATTTTTGTGTCCCTTTAAAGTTTTCCCTTTTTTTAAGAGACTTTTGTTACAGGATGCATGCACTCGCTGGAGAGACAGAGAAAGAAAGTGAGAAACCACTCATCGGGGAGATGTCTACACCACAATCCCTTCTCCATTCTCCTTTCAGGATTTAGAGCATGCATACATATATACCGATCATGAGTTTCGAGCCACCATGTCTGGGACTTGAAATAAGATTTGTAACATGTGAGCCCAACACCTTAACCAATATGTCACCTGCTGGTCCTGCTTCTATCTTTCCCCCTTGATTCCATTCCTTTCACCCTCCCACATTTCTCACCCTCCTCCAACACTGTCTCTAGTATCCAAAATTGTTCTCCAAGCTTTCATATTTTCCAATGCTTTTTTTTGAGAATTATTAAATTTTAATTTCTTTTATACATTCAATCACATATGTCACTTATCTTGTAAAGTGAATTTCTAACAGGAATACATTTCTAACCAGTACAGTATGGGATACTATATATGTTATTATCAACATATAATTTGTCCTATAAATGTCTTGCCTCTCTATTTTTCTCCTTAATGTCTTTCCTCAAACTCTCCTTCTCCCACTGTATCTGGTATCTATAACCATTTTCTATGTTTCTATATCCTCTAGTCATTCGGTTTTGGCCATAGAGTGTGGACAGTTGGTATATGTTAAGTGGAGACATACACCGTCTCTCTTTCATAGCCTGGCTTGCTTCATTCACAGTAAATCTTCCATATTCATCCACTTTCTGTCAAAAGCCACAATCTTGTTGTTTTATATGACTGGGCAGTATTCCATAGAGTACATGTGCCACACATTTTCTATCCATTCTACTGCTTGTGGACATTTGGGTTGGTTCCCTGTCTTAGCAATAGTGAATAATGTCGCAATAAACAGCAATGTGCAAGCACTTTTTTGATTAATCGTTCTTCTGTCCTTTGAGTAAATACCAAGGTGTGGAATTGCTGAACCATATGGTAATTCTATTTATAGATCTTTGAGGAATCTCCATATTGCTCTCCACAGTGGTTGGACCAATTTACATTCCCACTAGCAGTGTAAGAGAGTTCCCCATTCACCATATCCCTACCAGCACTTTCCTTTTATTATTATTTTTTTTTCAATCTTTGCCATTCTGACTGGAGTTAGGTGATGTCTCATTGTAGTTTTGAACTGCATCTCCCTTATGATGAGGGATGTTGAGTATTTTTTCATATGCATTTTAGCTGTTTGTATGTCTTCCTTAGAGAGCTGTTTTTCAGTTCATTTGCCCATCTTTTAATTGGGTTGATAGTCTTTTTTTCCGGAAAACCATCTTAGTTCCCTGTGTATTATTGTTATCGGTTCCTTATCTGAAACATAGTTTAGAAAAATATTTTCCTGTTCTGAGAGCTGGTGGTTCACACACATTACTGTGTCTTTTGACATGCAGAAATTTCTTAATCTGATGTAGTCCCAACTGTCTATTTTGGGGATTATTGACTGTGGTTTAAGAGTCTTATTTAAGAAGTCTTTGCCTACCCCAATGTCTCCCTGAATTTCCCTAGTGTTTTCCAGCAGTAGTTTTATAGCTTGCGGTCTTAGGTTTAGATCTTTGACCCACTTTGAGTTGATTTTTATCAATGGTGAGAGGTAGGGGTTTAGATTCATCTTTCTGTCAGTGGATATCCAGTTTTTCCAGCACCATTCATTAAAAAGGTTTTTCCTTTTCCACTAGATTGACAGATATCTTTTATCCAAAATCAATTGGCTATATGTTTGGGAATTTATTTCTGGGGTCTCCATTCTGATCCATTGGGCCACATGTTTGTTTTTGTACGAATATCATGCTGTTTTGATTATTACAGCTTTATAATATATTTTTGGGTCAGGGAGTGAGATGCCACCCACCGCACTCTTCTTGCGCAGGATTGTTTGTGGGCAATAGGAGGTCTTTTATCATTCCTGACAAAATCTATGATTGTCTTTAGGGCACATACACTCGCCAGAGAGAGAGAAAAAGAGAGAGAGACAGACACTGAGAGGGAAAGTGAGAAATCTACCTCCAGAGGGGAATGGACATGCCACAATTCATTCTCTTCCCAGGATCTTGGGTACAAACCTATGTATGCCTGATGTGATTTTCAAGTCACTGAATCTGGGATCCAAATGGCAGTTGGCCATGTGGGAGTCCAGTGACATAACTACTATTTCAACTGCTGGTCCCTATATTTTCCAATTTGTAAGTTTCATCTATAAAGTGCATTCAGTATATATTGAGTGGGTACATACAATGCTTCTCTTCCAAGGTTTGGCTTGCTTCCATTTAGCATAAAATCTTCCATTTTCATCAAATTTCTTTCCAATGCCAGGGTACTTTTGTTTTTCATGGCTGCATAGTACTTCATAGTGTAGATGTGCCACATTTTTTTCAATCAATACATCTGATAATGGACATTTGGCTTGCTTCCATGTCTTAGCAATTGTTAATAATATCACAATAAACATGGGTGTGCAAGCACTTTTTCAGGTGAGAGTATTCCTATCCTTTGAGTAGATACCCAGGAGTGGGCTTACTAGATAATATGGTAGTTCTATTTGTAGGTCTTTGAGAAACTTCCATATTGTTTTCTACAGTGACCTTATTAATTTACATTCCCACCAACAGTGTAGAAGTGTTCACTTTTGAACACAGCCCCTGCAGCACTTATCATTGCTTTGATCTTAGCCATTCTACCTGGGGTTAGGTGCTATTTCATTGTGGTTTTGATTTGCATCTCCCTTATGATAAAGGATGTTAAGAATTTTTTTCATATGCTTTTTGCTATTGTATATCAACTCATTTGCCCACCTTTGAAATAGATTGATCTTTTTTTCTTTGGGGGGAGGTGGTAAACTGCTTGAATTCCTTGCATATCCTGGTTATCTGTTCCTTGTCTGAAGCATAGTTTGAAAATATATTCTTTGGGACCTCCCCAGGAGTGCCCAGCTGCCTCAGCCACCACAGCCACTTCCTCAGGTGCCTGCTCCAGCTGGAGAGGCATGAGTGGGCAGCTGGGCAAGCAGTCAGAGGCAGGAGAGGCAGTCCTTGGGGGACAAGTCACCCGGGGAGGAGTTGCCCACTGGAGGCCTTGCCCCACGTGGCCTTCCTGGGTCCACCCAGCTCCTGTGTGGCAGCAGCTCATGGTGGTGGTGGATGGCCCACAGCAGTAGGTGTGGATGGCCCATTAGCAGGTCTGGTCAGCACTTGAGGTAGCCATCTGTATGCCCTGCCTCTATATCACCAACACCATCTTCAACTCCTACTATGACTTCAGCCAGGACCGTTCATAATGTTTCAGATCTTCCTCTGGCTCTTTGGTATATTTGTAACCAGCGTTGTTCTGATTTTGTCACAGCAATCACTTTTCAAGTTTTACATGTGCAGCTCAGCCTTTCTGTTAGCTGCAACTTCAGTGTTGGTGAGTTATTACGCTTCTTTGCACATTGACTCTATGGTGCCCACAACATATCAGTTTTTGGAATTGAGCCGCTTCCTCAAAAATGTCCCTCACTGTGGATGGCACTCATCATTCTACAGTTAACATTTGGAATTGGATATATTACACTAGTCCAGATTCAGTCCATTTATTTACAGTTAATTATTTTGGATCTCTTGGTTCCTATAATAGACTTAATCACCGAGCTACCATTACACATCAGAGAGACTTTAGTTTTTACTTCTTCCTTGATTCTCACATTAAATACTGTGCTTGTCTTGGCAGTGAAACTTAAATGGTTTTATTATTCTATATGATATGTTTATCTTTTCATGAGGCACACGTATTGAATTTGTGGATTACAGTTATTGATAGAGAATGCATGGAAGAGGATTCTTTTCCCAGATATACTGCGAGCCTTTTGACTAACAAGAATTACAGCTCGGGCTCCAGTGTTAATGTACATTTTAAGAATGGCAAATGAAACCAACTCCTTTATTTCTTGGGATGATTTCTGGGAGCTCATCTACCATCTACACTAACTGTACTGGACGTGAGTGCTGTAATTTCTTCAATAGTACATTATTTGGGGCTTGGAATATTGGCCTTTATTGGATCAACTGAAGAAGATGACAGGTGGCTTGACTTTGCAGCACCTGTTTTTATATTTTTTAATTTTTTTTTATTTTGGCTCTTCAGACTTGTTTAAGTCGGCTAAGACCAGAGGAGAAACTTATTCATTTAAGTAGAGACATGTGCCTTTTATTAACTGCAGTCCTGCGTTTCATCCATGGAATGACAAACCATGTATTGATGTTTCTCAGTGCTTCTCATGTGTCATCTTTTTGTAGACATTTTCCTGTGCTGTTTGCCTATGTCTGTCTCTTTGTTCTTCCCATTTTACTCAGTTATGTTTTTGGCATCACTATGCACTAAATACATGGTTGTTTACAGTTACAGCCTTTTGTGTGGAACTGTGCTTAAAAGTAATTGTTTCTCTCACTGTTTGTAACTTATTCATGATTGATGGCTATTTTAATGTCCTCTGGGAAAAGCTTGATGATTATATCTACTACATTTGTTCAACAGGAAATATTATTGAATTTATATTTGGAGTAGTAACGTTTGGAAATGGGGCTTATACTATGATGTTTCAGTCAGGAAAGTGCAATTTGGGCTTCTATTATGTGCCTACATGCATATTTCAATATCTACTTACAAGCAAAAAACAGCTGTCATAGGACAGCTGTTAAGAAAAGTAGTACACTTCCTGAAATAAAGGGGAGCCACCTGGAAGAAATAGATGATGTATGTGCATTCTGCTATCATGTGTTTACAACATCTCCTCGTATTACACCATGTAATCATTATTTCCATGCACTTTGCCTTCGGAAATGGCTATAAATTCCAGATACTTGTCCAATGTGCCATCAAGAAGTGTACGTTCAAGATGATATGAAGGATAATTCAAATATATCCAACAACAATGGATTTATCACACCCAATGTAAACCCAGAGGAAATTGTAAGAGAAGCTGCTACTGACTCTGACAGAGAATTGAATGACGATGAAAGTACAGATTGTGATGATGATGATCAGAGAGAAAGAAATGGAGTGATTCAGCACACAGGTACAGCAGCTGAAGAATTTATTAATGATGATACAGATTAAAATAACATTTACTAATCATTGAGATATTTGTTTAAAATTTAGTTTATCCCAAATGAAGTAGTATGCTTCACTTCAGTGTGTAACCAAGCACAAAAACAGTATCAATGTTGAACCTGTGAATGGTTTTACATTTACAGTGATGTGTTACTGTAAATATACCTCTTTAATTACTTCTGGTCTCTTTGGTGACCTATTTAAATTTGTGCACATTATTGTACATAGAATAAAATGTTTTCACATTTTTGACCAAAAAAGAAAATATATTCTCTGATTCACTCTAATTTTTCTTTTGCTGAGCTTAAACTTTTTAAACTGATATAATTCCACTTGTCTTTTTTGGGGATTACTACCTGTACTTTAGGGTTCTTATTTAAGAAGTCTTTACTTACTTTGATGTATCCAAAAGTTTGGTATGCATTATCCACCAGTAATTTTAAAGTTTGAGGTCACAGGTTTTTATCTTTGATCGATTTTGAATTTATTTTTGTTAACATTGAGAGGCAGGGATCCAGTTTTACCTTTCTAAAGGTGGATATCCAGTTTTTCAAATGCCATTTGCTCAAGAGATTTGCTTTTCCCCACCGGATTGTCTGGTTTCTTTGATTAAAAATCAGTTGTCTATATGTTTTGGGATTTATATCATGGCTTCTATTCTGTTCCATTGGTCTATACGTCTGTTTTATGCAGTGCCATACCATTTTAATTACCACAGCTTTGTAATATATTTTGGGATCAGGGAGTGAGATGCCTTCTACTCCACTATTCTTGCACAGAATTGCTTGGTAATATGAGATCTTTTATGTTTCCAGACAAATTCTATAATTTTTTTCTACATCTGTGAAGAATGTCTCTGGCAATTTGACTTGGATTGCATTAAATGTGTAGGTTAATTTGGGGAGGATTTCCATTTTGATTATATTAAATTTTCCAATACAGGAACATGGGGTGTCTTTTCAATTTTTGTGTGTCATTTTCAATTTTTTTTTTAGTGTTTTATCATTTTCCTTTGCAGAATTCTTTGGCTTCTTTGATTAGGTTTATTCTTTACCATTGTATTTCTTTTGTGGTCATTTTAAGTGGAATTACTTTTTTTTCAATTCCACCTCAGTCTGTTCACTGTAGGTGTATAAAAATACTACAAATTTTTGTAAATTAATTTTGTATCTTGCCACTTAGCTGTCATCTTTTATCATTTTCAGGAGGTTTTTTAGTAAATTCTTTTGGATTTTACATGTATATGCTTATATCACCTACAAACAGAGATAATTTTACTTCTTTTTTTTATTTAAATAAGATTTATTTAACTCTCTTGTATTAATGCATATTGAAAAGGAGTGGAGAAAGTAGGCAGCCTTGTTTTGTTACAGTTTTTAGTGGAAGAGATTTCAGCTTTTTCCCATTCAGTATGATATTACCATATATAGTTTTTATTGTGTTGAGTTTTGTGTCCTTGTTGTTAGTGATGTTCCTTTATTTGGCCCTAGCTGCTCTTAAGCTATTTGACCATGCTGATCCTCTTGGTATTCTGGGTGGGGCTAGAAGAAAGTTGGTATTGTTTTATGGATGGGTAAACTGAGCACTCACTGTGTTCTCACTTTCCTGCATGGGATAAATTACAAGCTTAGGAAGTCTTTTGACACTGAGCTATGCCATTATGAGAGGGGATGAAATAAGAAGTGTGTAAATGTTTTTGCTAACCCCTTTCAATATATCTATTTTCAGATATATTTTTCAGCAAGGTGTTGGGACCACTAGACTTGTCTTCTGGGTCCCCACAATGGTCTTCTTATCTATAGATGGTTATCAAAATTGGCGCTTCTGTGGAGAGATGAGGACTGAAGATTCCTATTCTGCCATTTTCCTGATGTCCATAAAAGTGATTCTGTTATTCCCATACTTCATCATTTCCTGCAGACTAAAATTCAGACATTGGAGAATAGCACATAATTCCATCCATGTTAAGGTACTTCTCACTTACAGAATTTAACAACAGTTTCACGCTACAATGCTTTTTTTTTTTTTTTTTCCTATAGGCCGTGTGCGTCCCCCCAAAAAAAGAGGAGAAAAAACAGAGAGAGACAGAGACAGAAAGCGAGAAATCACCCCCCAGGGAGGATGGCCACGCTGCAATCCCTTTTCCTCCATTCTCCTCTCAGGATCTTGGGCACGCACGCACATGCACCTGGTGTGAGTTTAAGCCGCTGGATCCGAAACTCGAAAGGTGGTCGACTACATGAGAGTCCAGCGACATAGCCATTACACTAATTGCTGGTCCCATGCTACAATGCTTTTGCAAATAATGTTACATCTATGAGTGTTTACTTATACCCTTCTCTACTCCCATCTGCCTGCATGCCTATATGAATTTTATTCATCCTTTGTGCTCTACAAAGCATATAATTCTTCATGAATTCTGAAACTAAAGTGAGCCTCCCCATTCAAGTATACTTTGGACCTGCCTTTAAACAACAGTTTGAATTGGGAAAAGAAAGACATGTTATACAAATATCTTGAATCACTTATCATTTTTGTTTTAATCTTAGACATTCTGACTGGGCTTAGGTGGTATCTCATTGTTGTTTTGATCTGCATTTCCCTTACAATGAGGAATGTTGAGCATTTTTTCATATGCCTTTTGGCTATTCATATGTCATCTTTAGAGAGTGTTCTTTTCAACTCCTTCTCCCATATTTTAATAGGGTTGATCTTCTTTTTTCCAAACATCTGATTGAGTTCCTTGTGTATTCTGGTTATCAATCCCTTATCTGATGCATAATTTACAAAAATATTTTCCCATTCTGAGGGCTGTCAATTCACACCTGTGCTTTGGGGGTCTTATTTAAGGAGTCTTTCCATACCCCAGTGTCTCTCAGTGTGTTGGTGGGAGTGTGGTGAAAGGGGAATTCTCTTACACTGCTGGTGGGAATGTAAATTAGTCCAGCCACTGTGGAAAAATATTTGAAGATTCCTCAAAAATCTACAAATAGAACTACCATATGATCCAGCAATCCCACTCCTTGGTATCTACACAAAAGACAGAAGAATTATTCATCGGAAAGGTGCTTGCATATCGATATTTACTGTGGCACTATTCACAATTGTAAAGATATGGAACCAATCCAAATGCCCCCGAAAAGGTGAGTGGATTGAAAAACTATGGCACATATACTCTACGGAATACTATTCAGCCATTAAAACCAACAAAACCATGGCTTTTGACAGAAAGTGGAAAAATATGGACAATTTACTGCTGAGTAAAGCAAGCCACGCTATGAAGGAGAGATATCGTATGTCCCCACTTAATATATACCGAGTGTCTGCACTCTATGACTGAAACTGATTGACTAAAGGGTATACAATCACAGTAAATGAGTGTAAATAACAGATATAGTGTGTGTGGAAGAGTAGGGCCTGAGTAAGCACATTTAGAAGAAAAATACAAAGGCAAAGCATTAGAGGGACAAAGAAATGTGATATTATCTGTTGAAGATATTTTATAGTTTTATCAACTGGACTAGGAAATGTTCACATATTGAAATATTCATTTTGTAAGATAAATAATGTGATTGAATGTATGGAAGAAACTAGAATAAATTTAAAAAGGCAAAGCAAAGAAAAAAACAATTATCTTGAATCAAATATGGTGACTATGACTTAACACTGGACTAAGATTCTTTTAAAGAATGATTTTTATTTAACTTTGTTTATTATTATTATTTTAATATTTTCAGAAAGACAGATAGAGTGAAAACAAGTCTCCAGGTGATACTTGAACCATGGTCAACCATGTGGGAGTCTAGCACTCTTAACCACCATGTCACCTGCCAGGCCTAGACTAAGATTTTTAGAAATGCACTCTTTTTAGTTTCTCCAACAGAATATATATATATAAAATCATTATCAAGGAATTTATCCTCACTGTGACTCAGTTTTCATATCTGCAAAATAATAATACTGAATAAGATTGACTTTAAAGTCTCTTGCAATTTTAACATCAATGATTCTATGGTTTCTGTTGGGAGCAGAGAGAAGGTAAGCTTAATTTGAGCTTCCAAACAACTGCAGAGATCTGTGGAGCATCCACTTCTCATATTTATATGAGTACCAGACACAAAAAGAGTATGAGAAAATTGCATTTGGAAAATAACTACCCACAAGGATATAAGAAACAGACAGTGAAGAGTATACTATTTGTGGAAGTGGTCCTTCTTTCACCACTATTGTGGAAGTGGTCCTTCTTTCACTAATAGTGTGGAAATACTTATAATGAAAAAAACATTTAGAATAATCAAAAAGATATTGTCTCCATTATAGGAGAAGTTAACTATAGAATAAATGTTGTTCTGATAATTTCTTATGAATAAAATTAAGACCTAATACTATATCCGATTCCAAGTAATATAAAAGCATTTTGAATAAAGATCAATAATATTTATAATAATATAAACATGTTCATTACCAACAAAGAAAAGTGACAATGTCTGGCACTCAAAAAAATTACAAGTTTTGCAAAGAAGCTGGCTAAAGTGACTCATAATGACTTTTTTTTTTTTGTGAAGTTTTGCACATGTGCTTGCCAGAAAGACAGAGACAGAGAGACAGAAAGCGAGAAATCACTCTCCAGCGGGGATGGCCATGCTGCAATCCCTTCGCCTGCATTTTCCTCTCGGGATCTTGCTTGGGTACGCACATGCTCCTGGCGTGAGTTTAAGCCACCGGGTCCGGGACTTGAACCACAGTCGACTATGTGGGAGTCCAGCGACATAGCCATTATGCTAACTGCTGGTCCCCATAACGACTTTTCAAAATTAACTGAAGCTTACATTAAAAAAATACAATGATATAATTATTGTATAAGGCCATTATAACAGTTATGTTATAAATGTTTAAGAAGCTTACCAGGCACATTTAGGCATCCCAATAACCCCAGCTAGTCAACACACTGAGACAGGAAGGACACAATTTCAAGGCCAGTCTGGGCAACATAGTCTCTGTATATAAAATTCTAAACAAAACAAAAAGTAAAGGAGGTGTTGAGCATGGTGCATATTGACTCCAAATATGTAAAGTGACTGAAATCAGACTTTTAAAGATTAAAACTAAACATCTGAGATAAAAATATACTAAACATAATTAATATCAGATTAGACATTGTAGGAGCAAAAGAAAAAAAATGTTTTTAGTTGCCAGAGGACATGTGAGCTTATGAGAGAGAAAAAGAGAGGGGCGGGAAGAGAAATAGCACACTCAATGAGACATAGTCATGCTGCAATACTTTTCCCTTTCTTCATCCTGTTGGAATTGGGGGGATTCACACACATGCAGCTGCCATCTTTTAAAAGCTGTGAGTGCCATGATTTGAACTATAGTCAGCCATGTAGCATCCAGCTCTCTTACTGAACTGTGGGGCCAGCCAGAAAATAGTAAACTCAAAAATGTTGCAATATAGACCATCCAATTGAAACAGAGAATAAAAAGAACAAATAACAAACTATCAATGAGCCATAAGGCAACTTCAGGTGGTCTAGTAAACACAGAATTGAAGTCCAAAAAGGAATGAAAATCAGAGAGCTCTGAGAGCAGGACAAAAAAAATTTTTGTGAAGAAACACTGGCCAGAAATTTTTCCAATTCAATGAAAATAATACAACCATAGACCTAAGAAACTGAGTGAAATTCAAGCAGATTAAACATGAAGAAAATTGCAGTAAGGCTCATCAGAATAAGATTAGTTGGAGCTAGTAATAGAAACTCTCTAAAAAGCAGGAAAACATAAAAGACTAATTAAATATGAACACAATGAATGATAGTAGGCTATGTATCAGAACAAATGTGAGTGATTAAAAATATGGGCAAACAGAAGAACTAGTGCTCCCAGAGAATAAGAGAAATGAAGATTTTCTACTGAGAATTTGCTCTCCAGACCCCATCCTTGAGTGGAGAGGCAAAAGAGTAAAAGAAGATTGATTCATCCATGGGAGCTGAGAACTAGTGCTTTTAGGGAATAAGGGAAAAAAATGAATATTTTCTGCTGAGCATTCACTCTCCATACCCCATCCTCAAGTAGTAGAGCCCCTCATATTCTTCTCTCTGTCTTTTTCTGTCTCTGTATTTTCATATTTTAAATTTTTCTTTTTAAAAATGTTTTCAAGGTAAAGTGTTTTCTTGGCTCTCAGATCCACCTTTATCTTGCTAATAATCCCCCTCCCTCCCATTTAGGAGAGTCAAAAGGGCAAAAGAAGACTGACTCCTCCATGGGAGCTAAGAACTAGTATTTTTATTTTTTCATTTTTTGCTTTTTAAAAAATAAATTATATTTTTAAATTTTTGTTCTCTCTCTTTTTTTTTTCTCTTTCTGTTTTCTTATCCTTTTTCTTTTACTTCATTACTTTGCTGCTCAGCGTACACCCACTGAGTGTCTAGACAGTTCCAAGTGAACCATAGCCAAACATCTAAATACTGTTAGGGTCAACATATTCCTCAATTCTCACTGAATCTGCTGCACAAAGGGAGAAAAATGTAGCAGCAAAGAGATTACAAATCACCTCCTTCTGCATGCCATTGAATGCTCAGACTGAACTTCTAGAAATTAGGAAGAAACACGCAACCAATTAGATGACTACAAATTACTGTAGATGCATAAGAAATATGAGAAACCAAGAAAGTACCTCTCCCTCAAGAGAAAAGAACAACTCCTCTTCATCCACAGATAGTTCAATGGAACTAGTGGAAATATCTGATAAAAAATTTTAGAATATTCATAAGACAAAGTTAACAGTGATGCAAGAGAAGAGAGACAATGAACTCCAGAAGAAGCAGGAGATAAGTGCCAATGAGTTCCAGGAGGTGAGGAAGTTTTTGCATGATCTAAAAAAGGAAATGCACACCATAAAAAAGAGTAAAATGAAACTCTTAGGGATGAAGGCTATAACAGAGGAAGTCAAAACCTCCCTTGAAAGTATTAAAAGCAGATTAAATCATACATAAAAAATCGAATCTCAGATGTAGAAAATAGAATCCTTGGCCTAGAAAAATCCACCATGAATACTAAGAAATAGCCCCCCAAAATGAGAATAATATATGAGAAATACTAGATACCATTAACATCCAAACAGCTGGAAAATCAATATCCCAGAAGGTGAAGAGACTAATAAGGGCATTGATAATCTATTCTATGAAATCCTGAAAGAAAACTTTCCAAATCTAGAGAGCCATTCAAAGATCCAGACCCAAGAAATACAAAGGACCCCAAATAGAATCAACCCAAGAAGATCTTCTCCAAGAGACATTATAACCAGATTGACCAAAACCACACACACACACACACACACACACACACACACACACACACACACACACACAAGATACTAAGATTGGCAAAAGAGGAACATCAAGTTACCTGCAACGGAAATTCCATCAGGCTAACTTTGGATCTCTCATCATAAACAATGTGAGCAAGGAAAGAATGGGAAAATATATTCAAAGTGTTGAGTGAAAAGCAATTTCAACTAAGAATCCTATACCTGGCAAGATTATCCTTCATATAAGAAGAGATGACAAGAGCATTCTCAGATAGACAAAACCTGAAAGAATTTCCTGACACTAGACCATTTCTCCAAGAAGTTCTGAACAGAACACGATATCAGGAAAATTCAAGTCAGAAAAACAGAAATAAGAGCTCAGAAACAACTAAGAAAATGCCCTGCTTAATGGTAAGGACAAGTCCAGAGTTTAATGTTATCTTCCAGAATTTAAATGGAAACATCAGACCACAAAATAAGAGATTAAATTCATGAGACTGAACAGGTAAAATAGAATTTTATGGCTTTTGACTAAAACTTCACTGATCTTCATCTATGTTTTGTTTTCTAGAGTTAAGGATTTTTGTCTTCTCTGGAGGTGTTGACAGGTCCATGTACCTACTATTTGAACAGAATCCTAACCTGTTTCCTGACTTTAAGTCTTAAGCAAAGTCCTCTTAGCATTTTTTGAATTTTATCTATGAAAGCTAAAACTTCCTTTCTTGAAATTAAAAAAAAATATTTAAAAATACCTATTTAATGACCACGGTAAGCTATATAGTCTCAGCTAAGTGCTACTTTATACTATATTCATGGTACTCACAAATTTTCATGCCTAAAGTCAAACATGTGTTCACAGTTATGTATATGTAAGTTGAACTTGCTACCTGTAAATACATTAAGGTATTTTATGAATCTCTAAAATGTGGGGGAATAAAGGAATAGAAAGCAACTGCAGACACCATAGACAGTATGGGAAGAGGGTGAGAAATGGCAGAGGGTGATAATTAGGAGGAAAAAAAATATATATAACAAGAAATGGAATATTATTTGTTGATGATAACATGTATGATTAAGCCACTATACATACAGTGTATTCTGGATGGGAAATCTCATTTTGTATGCTGTGATAAATATTCAGTGAATGAATGTAAAATAAATTTTTAAAAATATGGACTTACATCTTTAAAGTCCTAAAAGGACTAAACTATCTACCTAAAATTTTATACCCAGCAAAAAATATTTCAGAAATGAATTCCTAATAAGATATACATAAGCTGAAAGAATGCATAGGCTAGGAGACCCACACTATAATACATATTGAACAAATTCCTTAAGGTATAAGTAAAATGTAACATTTTACTGTATACATTTTTCCAAATGGAAATATGGGCCTATACAAAGAAATAAAGAGCACCAGATGTAGTAATTATATGCATGAATACAATATTTGTTTTATTGTTATGTAAATCTCTTGAAAAGATACTTCTTTGAAGCTAAGCTAAAACAATGGATAGTGCAGTTTATAACATGTTGAACTAAGTATGACAATAGTTACCAAAGACATGAAGGGGAAAAATGGATGTATAATATTGTTAGGTTCTTGTACAGTATGTGAGATTGAATATCACTTGAAAGTAGACTGTGATACATTAAAGATATAATTATATAAACCCTGAAGCAACCACTAAACACATACACTACTCAATTTTAGTTAATAATCTCACAAAGGAGATAAAATGGAATCACTGAGAAAATATTTATTTAATCCAAAGGATCACAGAAGGAGGAGGGGAGGGGATACGATAGCAAAAACGAAAAACAGAAAACAATTAAGACAGTAGAAACAAACTATGACCATGTAAATAATCAGATTAAATGTGAATATTATAAACAACGTCTTAGATAAAATTTAGTATAATATAAACACCTGCTTCTGGTTATTTGAAATGTTGATTGTACTTGGCAAAGGGTGTTTTTGTTACTAGCTCTTAGTAAAAAGTTTTGGGCTTGATCTAAAACATTTCTCACATTATCATTGTTGAGAGAAGAGTACATTGTGTGTGACTCCTCTTTGGAAAGAGAGAGCATAAATAAGTGTACATATGAATTCCTACAGAGTCTGCTTGTATGTTTTCCTACTAAGACCTGTGTCTATATTCTTATTATGTTACTGTGGTGAAACTTTTAAAAAATTTACATTTAATCACATTCACCTTTACAGTATACATTGCTTTTTCCAGCACGAGTACCATGCATACCAGTCAAGATAAAAACATTATTATATGCATTATCATGAGCAAATAGCTTTTCATTGTTTTGTCAGTTAAACATGCTTTTGTCTTCCCTTGTTTCCCTCCCTTTATTACCCACTCCTGTATTACACCTATCCTTATTTTCTCTAATATCTATCATTGTCCTCTCTGTGTCTATACCTTCCAAACTTTCAGTTTCTGCAATACAATGCAGAAAATTAGTTCATATGACTGGGGACATACAAAATGTGTCTGTCATAGTCTGGCTTCCTTCATTTAGCATTAAGTCTTCATATTCGTCCATGTTATATCAAGTGTCAGGGACTCATTGTTTTTTATGGCTGAATAATATTCCATAGATAACATATGCCACATTTTTTAACCCAATCATCAATTTTTGGACATTTGGTTTAATTCCATGTCCTAGTTGCTGTAAATAATGTTGTAATGAACATGGATGTACATTTTTCTGACAGGTTTTTTTTCTATCCTTTGGCTAAATACCTAAGATTGTAATGGGCTGTATGGTAGTTCTCTTTGTAAGTTTCTGAGGAATCTCCATATAATTATCCAAAGTAGTTGTACTAATTTGCATTCCCACAATATGGGAGAGTTCCCTTATCACCACAGCCTCAGCAGCACTTATCATTATTTATTTATGTTTTTAATTTTAGACATTCTGACTGGAGTTAAGTAGTATCTCATTGTGGTTTTGATTTGCATTTCCCTAATGATAAGAGAAGTAAAGAACGTTTTCACATACTTTGAAGCTATTCATATGTCTTCTTTGGAAAATTTTCTGTTCAGTTTATTTTACCATCTTTTAATTGGATTGATCATTTGGTGTGTGTATAAGCTTCTTGAGTTCCCTGTATATTCTGGTAATCAATCCCTTATCTGAGGTATAGTTGCAAATGCATTGCCCAACTCTGAGGGTTGTCTTCTCACTTTACTTATTGTTTCTTTTGCTGTGCAGAGTGTTCTCAACCTAATATAGTCCCATTTGTCTATTTTCGGGACTATTGCCTGTAGTTTGGAGGTCTTCCTTAAGAAGTATTTGCCTACTCCAAGATCTCAGAGAGTTTTTTCTGTGTTTTCTACCAGTATTTTTATAATTTAAAGTTTTATATTTAGAGCATCAATCCATTTCGAGTTAACTTTTGTTAATAGTGAGAAATAAGGATCCAGTTTCATTCTTCTGCAGGTAGAGATCCAGTCCATTCAGCACCATTTGACATCTTTGGTAAGGTTTATTCCTAGACATCTTATTGGTTTTGTGGCTATTGTAAATGGGATTTCTTTCTTCAATTCTGTCTCAGTTTGTCTATTATTGGTGTATAAAAATGCTATAGATTTTTGTACATTGATTTTGTATCCTGCTGATATACTATATTTATTTATCACTTCCCTCAAGAGAGGTGTGTGTGTGTGTGTGTGTGTGTGTGTGTGTGTGTGTGTGTGTGTGGATTTCCTATGTATAGCATTATTTTATCTGCCAATAGAGAGAATTCCAATTCTTCTTTTGCTATTTGGATACATTTTATTTGACTGTCTTGTCTAATTTCATTGGCTAGAACTTCTAGTATGATATTAAAAAGGAGTGGAGAAAGTGAACAGCCTTGTCTTGTCCCAGTTTTTAGTATCATGTTAGCTAATGGGTTTGTCATAATGGCTTTTATTTTGTTGAGGAATGTCCCTTCTATGCCCACTTTGCTGAATCTTAATAATGAAGGGATGTTGATTTTATCAAATGCTTTTTCTGCTTTGATTGATATGATCATATGGTTTTTATCTTTTCTTTTGTTAATGTGATATATTACATTTATTGTTTTGCATATGTTGAACCATACTTGCATCCCTGGAATAAAGTCTACTTGATCATGATGTATAATCTTTTTTTTTTTTTTTTGGGGGGTTTTTGTTATAGCGTGCATGCAATCGCCAGACAGATAGAGAGAGACATAGAGACAGAAAGCGAGAAATCACCCCCCAGGGGGGATGGTCACGCTGCAATCCCTTCTCCATTCCCCTTCTTGGGATCTTGGGTATGCACGTTGAGAGGTTTTTGCTATAGGGCACATGCGCTCGCCAGGCAGAGACAGACAGAGAGACAGAAAGTGAGAAATCACCTCCCAGGGGGGATGGCCACGCGGCAATCCCTTCTCCTCCATTCTCCTCTAGGGATCTTGGGCTCACAGGCACACGTGGCTGGCGGCTGGTGTAGGTTTTAAGCCACCGGGTCCATGACGCGAACTGTGGTCGACTACATAGGAGTCCAGCGACATAGCCATCACACTAACTGCTGGTCCCAGATGTATAATCTTTATAATATGTTGTCCAATACAATTTGCTAGTATCTTGTTGAGAATTTTCTATCCATATTCATTAGGGATATTATCCTTAAGTTTTCTTTTTCTTTTTCTTTTCTTTTTTTTTTCTCATGCCCTCATCTGGGTTTTGGAAGTAAGATGACTGAGGCTTCATAGAATGAATTTGGGAGGGTTCTTTCCTTTTAAATTTTTAGAAATAGTTCAAGGAGAATTGGGGTTAGTTCTCCTTTAAAGATGTGTAGAATTCAGTAGTAAATCCATCGGGACCTAGGCTCTCCCTTGTTGGGAGACTATTACTGCTTCAATTTTATTGCCTATATGGGTCCATTCAAACTTTGTATTTCTTCCTTGTTCAATCTTGGTAAGTTGTACGTGTCCAGAAATTGGTCCATTTAATTTAAATTTTTTGTTTGTTAACATATTGTCGCTCATAGTATTCTCTGATGATATTTTGTATATGTTATATCCATTGTATTAATGCCTGTTTCCTTGGTGATTTGATCTATCTGGTTCTTTTCTCTGTTCTCCTTGATTAATCTAGCAAAAGGCATGTTTATTTTGTTTATCTTCTCAAAGAAACCACTTTTGGTTTTGTTTATTTTCTACATAGTTCCTTTATTCTCTATTTCATTTATTTCTGCTTGATTTTTTATTAATATTTTTTCCCTTGGAATTTTTAAGGGTTTTTCTGTTTTCTGGTGTGGTTGCTTTTTTGCAATCTCTACTGATTACAATGCTGGGCTGGAAAAGTCCAAGTTATTTTATGTTATAAATTCTTTCATATATCTTCTCTAATCCTCTCTGCCAGGCAGAACCATTTATGATGCCAGGCCATCTTTTTAAGAGTTTCTGTTGGCTTACTTGAGAGATCCACCTTAGTTCCATAGTTCCCTGATTAATCTTCAGATATGGCATTTCAGTCAAAGCCCTGTAATGCATTGAAACTGCCCATCTTCTCTTCTTATTGTAAATGCTTCCCCTGGATTGACTTGTACCAGAATAAGCTGTTGTGTTCCATCTGCACTTACAATTGGAGCAGATAGTAGAGAAATGTCACTACTTAAAATCTGGGTTGTATCCAGTAGTGGTGAATGTTCTGCCATTATCAATAAGACATTAATATATAAGACAGTTCTCCAACTCAACCTAGGTACTTTATCTTCTATTGAGGAAACAGAAACATCTGGAATGGTGAAGCTGTTCTAAGCACGCATCAGCCCCTTTCCCAAAGCCCCAGAACTCCACGCTGGCAGGTGCTTTCAGAGACACTCCCCCAAGGAGTATGAAACCAACTCTACATATTTCATCTTAAAGTATCTTTTGTCTGATACCAGTATCAATAGTCCAGCCTTTTTTTTGGTTTCCATTTGCATGGACTTTTTAAGCCCTTCACTTTCAGACTATGTATGTCCTTCTCAGTGAGGTGTGTTCTTGTGAGCAGTATATAGATGACTTCTGCTTCTGTGTCCATTCAGCCAGTTTGTGTCTTTTAATGGAGAACTTAATCCATTAACATTCAGCGTTATTATTCATTTTTACAGATTTATCTATGTCATTTTTGTTAGCCATTTTCTCAGTTGCTTTTAATTCTCCTGTTTGTCTCTCTCTTTAGTTATGTTTATACAACATTACCCTCAATACTTCCTGTAGAGCTGCTGTATTATTGGAGAATTCTTTCAGTTTTTGTTTATTTAACAATAATTTATTTGTTCTTCCCATGTAAAGAATAATCTTGCTGAATATAGCATTATTGGTTGAAATTGTTTTTTCTTTTAATGTTTCTAATATGTCTTTCCATTATTTCCTTGCCTGCATTGTTTCAGTTGAGAAGTCTGAGGTTAGCCTAATGGGATAACCTTTATAAGTAACTTGTTGTTTCTCCCTTGCCATTATTAGAATATTGTCTCTGTCCTTAATTTTTACCAATCTGGTAATGATGTGCTATGGGGAAGTGCCTTTATATATTGATTTTATTAGGTGTCCTTTTTTTTTCTTGGGTCTGAATTTCTCCATGTTTCACTATGTTTGGAAATTTTTCAGATAGTATTTTATGGAAAAGTGTTTCCATGCCTTTAGCAGATTTTTCACATTCTGGAATAACCATTATACAAACACTTGGATGTTTAATGGTGTCTAGAAATTTCCATATGTTGTCCTCATTTTTTAGTTTTTGATTGTTTCTTCTTTCTTTTTGGTGATTTGTTCTATGTTGGAGAGTTTATCTTCCAGGTCAGCAATTTGTTTTTCTTCATTTTGTTTAATACTTTCTAGGGATTTTTTAATTTCTTGTATGGTATTCTTCATTTCCAGAAGTTCTGCTTGATTCTTTTTTAGGATGTCTATCTCTTTATGAAATTCCTTTTTCATGTTCTGAAATAATTTTCTCATTTCCTGGAACTGATTGTCTCTTTTCTCTTGCATCTCATTGAGTTTTGTCACTCTGAGTATTCAGAATTCTTTTTGTGACATTTCTGTGTATATTTCTATGCTATCCACTGTTGGTGAGGAGCCACTACATTCACCTGGGGAAGAGTTGCCACCTTGTTTTCTCATGTTTCTTCAAGACTTGTGCTGGTTTCTATTCATCTGATGTGGTATTCACTTATTTCTATTTATTGAAGTATATCCTTTAGTACTGGTAGAGGAAACTTCACCCTTAGTTCCCAGGTATATTCCTACTGGAGAGCTCAGTCTCCAAGGTCAGAGCAGTTGTGGGTAACTTCAAGTGCTTTCCTCTTCTGCCAAACATTCTGCTCTTGATGAGGTAGCAGCAAGTCAAGGAGATATAACTTAGTGAAGAGTGTCAAGTTGCATACTGTGCAAAACACAGCACATGGGTTGGTATACCAAATGTCCCAATGTAGTTGCCAGGCCTTGAGTACGCACTCACCTAAGGAGGCCCAGACCATGCTTAAGTATCCTGGCAGGCAAGTGGAGTAAGCCCAGGTCATTGGAGTGGTGGGTGATGATGTGGTAAAAATTCCAAAGTTGCTCTCAGGCCCCAAACATTGGTTTACCTCTGTGGTGAATCTTATACATTTGTACAACTGTATGCTGAGTCCCATGTATCTCTCTAAAAATGTTGAAGTGGTCTTGGAACACTTGGTCCTGATACAATTAACAAAACAATGGGAATGATTTTATTAAAAAAATTAGAACACTTTAGAAAAAAGAATATTACTGTGGATAAAGTATTTAAATTCATAATGATAAAGGAATCAATGCATCAGGAGAACACAATGATTTTAAATTAATCTAAAAACAGTTCTTCAAAATATATGAAGCAAAGAGTGATAGAACTGTTGGAATATCTAAATATAATTTTGGATTTATCCATTAACCTTTCTCATTTATTGATATAATAAGTAGATACAATCAGTGTGTTAGTCTTATTGTATAATAAACAGAAATGCTTGAGAGTAGATCATATATAAAGATTAGAGGCTTATTTGTCTCACTATTCTGGTTCCTGGAAAGTCTAAAAGCATGTGCCAGGATACGTCCAGCTTCTGGTGCTACATCACAACATGACTGATAGAGGCAGTCAGATGAGAGAGAGAGAATAGTCTTTTCCATTTCCTCTGTTTGTCCCTCCCATACTTCAAACAAATTGATGCCAATCCACATTAAAAGCACGTCTTAAAAAAAAAAAAAGGCACATCTTTGGTCCACTGACTTACACACTAATCTTATCTGGAAAGATGCCTACTTATGTTGAAGGCAGATTTTTGTTTCACCACCTCCCAATTCAATTAATTTAGAGGATTTCTTTCTCTGGGACATTTAAAAACAGTTTGAGGAGAATTGTGGTTAACTCCCTTTTAAAACTTTTGCAGAATTCATACGTGCAATGATCAGGATCTGGGCTTTTTCTCCTTGGGAGACTTTATTAGTGATTCAATCTCATTGGTTTTTATTGGCCTAGTCAAGCTTTTTATTTGTTCTTGGTTCAATCTAGTTATATTGTATGTTTCTGTTATATCTGTTTTAATATTTTTCTGTTTTATGACTAATTTTGTTTATTTATTTTTGTACATTGTTTATTTATTTTTTGTACATTGTGTATTATTATAGCTTGTAAAGTGAATTTTCCCAGCATGAATGCACTGCATATTAGTCCAGTTAAGCATGTTGTCATACATGTTATCAACAGATAATTTTCTGTTTTTCTGTCTCTTAAATGTTTTCTCTTTTCCCTTGATTCTCTTCTTCCCACCCTCCCCATTTCGCATCCTCATCCCACACTATCTCTAGTATTCTCAATTATTCTCCTTTCTTTTATCTCTTCAAGTCTTTCAGTTTCTGCCATAGTGTGTGACATTCAGTACCTATTAAATAGGGACATACAATGACTCTTTCATAGTCTGGCTTGTTTTGCTTAGCAACAAATCTGCATTACTGATTTCATTTATCTGATTCTTTTCTCTGTTTTTCTTGATTAGCTGATGTAATGACTTGTCAATTTTATTTATCCTCCCAAAAGAACAGCTATTGTTTTGTTGATTTTTTTTTTTATCATTTCTTCTAGATTTCTTTTATTTCTGCTCTAATATTTAGTGTTTCTGTTCTTTTGGTAATTTGGAGGCTTTTGTGTTATTGCTTTTCCAGTTCCTTAAGATTCATCAATAAGTTATTTATTTCCCCCTTTTAATTATTTTCTTGTGTTCATCAATGGCTACAAAATTTCCTCTTGACAGTGCTTTTGCTGGGTCTCAAAGAGTATGGAGAGTCATGTGTTCATTGATAGTTTCTCTTGTGGCTTTTGTTTGTTTGTTATTCTTTTTTCTGGTCAGCATAGTAATGAAAGTTTCAATTAAAGGTATGAGCCATACCCTGTAGAGAATTAATGACATCTTTGCATTTATGTTTTTTATTTTAATGTATTTTATGCATTCAATTACTGTACAATACTACAGCTTGTAAAATGAATTTACCCAAAATGAATACATTTTGCATCATTTCAGCTGAAGATATACACATTATCATTAACAGAAAATTCTCTATTCCTGTGTCCCTTAAATGCTTTGCCTCTCTATTTCTCTTCTTGATTCCTTTTCTCTCAATCTCCTCCATACCCCACCCTCTACCCACACTATCTCCACAGTCCATAACCATTTTCCATGCTTCTATACCCTCTAATCTTTCAGTTTCCACTGAAAGAGTATGGACATCCAGTATATATTAAGTGGAGACATACAGTGTCTCTCTTTCTTAGTCTGGTTTGCATCACTTAGCAGTAAATCTTCCATATTCTCCACTTTCTATCAAATGCCAAGGTCTCATTAATTTTTATGGGTGAGTAGTATTTCATAGTGTATATGTGCCACATTTTTCAATTCATTCCTCTATTGATGGACATATTGGTCGGTTCCCGTGTCTCAGCAACTGTGAATACTGTTGCAATAAAAATATACTTGCAATCACTTTTCTGACTGAATGTTCTTCTATCCTTTGGGTAGATACAAAAGAGTGGAATTTCTGTATCATATGGTAGTTCTATTTGTAGATCATTGAGGAACCTCCGTATTGTTATCCACAGTGGCTGGACCAATTTACATTCCCACCAACAGTGCAGGAGAGATGCCTTTCCACGACAGCCTCACCAACATTTATCATTATTTTTTAAATCTAATCTATTCTGACTAGGGTTAGGTGGTATCCCATATGTTTTTGATTTGTGTCTCCGTTATGATGAGTTGTGTTGAGTATTATTTATATGCTTTATGGCTGTTCATATGTCTTCCTTAGAGAATTGTTTTTCAGCTCATATTTCTTTTATTTGGGTTTATCTTTTTTTGTGTGTGTGGGCAAACTGCTTGAGTTCCCTATGTATTCTGGTTATCAGTCCCTTATCTGAAGCATAATTTACAAAAATATTTTCCCACTCTGAGGGCTGTTAATTCAGACTAATTAGTGTGTCTTTTGCCATACAGAAACTTTTTAATCTGATGTAATCTCACTTATCTATTTTGAGGTTTATTGACTGTGCTTTGGGATTCTTATTTAAGAAGTCTTTGCCTACCCTCCCAGAGATTCTCCAGTGTTTTCAACCAGTCATTTGACAATTTGAGGTTTTAGGTTTAGATCTTTGATCTATTTTGAGTTGATTTTTGTTAATGGTGATAGATACGTGTCCACATTCATCTTTCTGCAGGTGAATACCCAGTATTTCCAGCACCATTTTCTAAAGAGGTTTTATTTTTCCTACTGGACTAACTGATGCCATTTGCCAAAAATCAGTTGGCTCTATGTCTTGAGGTTTATTTCTCCTGTCTCTATTATGTTCCACTGGTTCATGTGTCTGTTTCTGAGTTATAACTCAGTCATCTTGTTGTTCTTACATAGAAATGCTGTAGATTGGGGCTGGCAGGTGGCATGGCTCTTGAGGGCATTGGACGCCCACATTGCTGACTACAGTTCCAGTCCAGGACCAGGACCTGACTGCTTTCACTCTCTCTCTCTCTCTCTCTTTCTCTCTCTCTTTCTCCCCTCTCCCCATCTGGTCAAATTTAAAAAATAAATAAACTTAAATAAAATAATTCTAAAAAAGAAATGCTATAGATTTTTGGATGTTGATTTTGTATTATGCCACTTTGCTATTTAAATTTATTACTTCAAGAATTTTTTTTTTCATGGATACCTTTGGGTCTTGTATATATACCACCATGTCAAAAGCAAATAAAGGTATTTTCAAGTCTTTCCCTGTTCAGACGCCTTTTACATTATTCTCTTTCCTAATTGCATTGGCTAGGACTTCCAGCACAATATCAAAAAGGGGTGGAGAAAGTGGGCATCTTTGTCTTAGATGAGTTTTTAGTATGACATTAGCTATAGGTTTTTCATATATGGCATTTGTTGTGTTGAGAAATGACCTTTCTATGAAAATTTTGCCAAGAGTCTTAATCATGAAGGGATGTTGTGTTTTGTCAAATGCTTTTTCTACACTGATTGAAATGATCGTATGGATTTTATCTTTCTTTATGTTGATATGGTGTATTCCATATATGGTTTTGCATATGCTGAACCACCCTTTCATTTCTGGAATAAAGCCCACATGGTTGTGATGAATAATCTTCTTTATATGTTGTTGTATAGAATTTGCTAGTATCTTGTTGAGGATTTTTGCATCTATATTCATCAGAAATATTAGCCTGTAGTTTTCCTTCCTTTTCATGTCTTTATATGCTTTTGGGATGAGGATGATGGAGGCTTCATAAAAGGAATTGGGAGGATTCCTTGTTTTTGGGACTTTAGAAATAATTTTAGTAGAAGGGGACTTAACTCTTCTTTAAAAGTTCTAAAGAATTCAGAAGTGAAGCCATCAGTTGTATATGGAGGATCTATTACTGAGTGAAGTAAGCCAAGATATGAAAGAAAGATATTGTATATATCCATTTAATATATACCGACTATCCACACTCTGTGGTAGAGATCGAAATATTGGAGGGCATAAAAGCAGTGAAAATAGTTAAAAAGGATAGAACAATGTGGAATGGGGCGAGAGAAGAGAAGAGTATAGAGAAAGATAGCAAGAGAACACATAGAGAGGCATGACATTAGTAGGACAAAGATATGGTTTATTACCTGTTGATGATGACATGTATAGTACTCTCAACTGGATTGGTCTGAGAAGTATTTAATGTTGGGTAAAATCTTTACAAGCAAAATGAGAAATGGTGATTGATTGCTTAAAAAAATAAATGGAATAATAATAATAATAAAAATCGGGAAAAATAATGAAAAGCTATTGGATGAAGAAATGGGGATCTTAATGTATCTGTATTGACTGATATGCATGGTATTCTTTCTGTAAAAAGAAATGTATTACACTGTAAAGTTATATGGGAGTCAATGTAATATAAACAAGATTATGATGAGAAAGAAAGAAAAAGAAAGAAAGAAAGAAAGAAAGAAAGAAAGAAAGAAAGAAAGAAAGAAAGAAAGAAAAGAAGAAAGAAAGAAAGAAAGAAAAAGGAAGGAAGGAAGGAAGGAAGGAAGGAAGGAAGGAAGGAAGGAAGGAAGGAAGGAAGAGAAGCCATCAGAGACTGGACTATATTTGTTGCAAAGTTACTTACTACTGATTCAATTTCATTGCCTGTTATGTTTCTGTTCAGGCTTTCTATGTCCTCCTCATTCAATTTTGGGTAGATTATATGTTTCCAGGAATATATCCATCTCATCAAGGTTCTCGTGTTTGTTGGCATATAGTCGCTCATAGTATCCTCTAATGTTTTGTGTTTCTATCATGTCTGCAATAATATTGCCTGTTTCATTGTGAATTTGATTTTTCTGGTTCCTTTCTTCTTCTTAGTCAGTCTAGTTAATGGTGTGTCAATCTTGGTAATCTTTTCAAAGAAACAGATTTTGTTTTCATTTATTTTCTGTATAGTTTGTTTATTTTCTATTTCATTCATTTCTGCTTGAATCTTTATTATTATTTTTTTTGTCCTGGCATTTTCCGGGGCCTTTTTGTTGTTGTTTTACCAATTTCCTGAGGCATGAAGTTAGGTCGTCTATTTGCCACCTTTCCATCTTTTTTTTTTTTTAATGTGCACTAATTGCTATGAATTTCCCTCATAGGACTGCTTTTGTGATGTCTCATAGATTATGGAAACTCATGTACTTATTATCATTTGTTTCCATAAATCTATTTATTTCTGTCTTAATTTCTTTGGTAGTTGAGAAGTCATTCAGTAGCAGCTTGTTTAATTTCCATGTGTTTGTTTATTTTCTAAGATTTTTTTCTGAAATTAATATCAAGTTTAATTGCATCATGGTCAGAGAAGATGTTGGATATGTCTTCTAAGCCTTTGTATCTATAAAAGTTTGGTTTGTACCCTATCCAGTGTCAGTCTTAGAAGTTATACGAAGGTGAGAAAACTGTGTCTTTAGTAGGTTTTCTTTTTTCCACTATAGGGCGCATGCGCTCGCCAGACAGACAGAGAGAGGCAGAGAGACAGAAAGCGAGAAATCACCCCCCAGGGGGGATGGTCACGCTGCAATCCCGTCTCCTCCATTCTCCTCTCGGGATCTTGGGCACGCACGCACATGCGCCTGGCGTGAGTTTTAAGCCACCGGGTCCGGGACGCGAACCGCGGTCGACTATGTGGGAGTCCAGCGACATAGCCATTACACTAACTGCTGGTTCCCTTTGGTAGGTTTTGAGTGGAAAGTTTTATAGGTGTCTGTCAAGTCTACCTGATTTAAGTTTTTTATTTGCCCTGAATCTCCTTGTTCATTTTTGTATCATTGATCTCTCTAAAGGAAATAGTGGGGTGCTGAGGTCACCAAAAACTGGTGTGTTACATTCTATCTCTCCTTTTAGATCTAGCAATCTTTCCTTCACATATTTGGTAGCTCCTGAATTGAGTGCTTAAATAAATTTTTTAAACAATTATTTTTTATTTATTTATTTTATTTATTTTAATTTGACCACTGAGGGACCGAATGAAGAAAGAGAGAGAAGAGAGAGAGATTGAGAAAGTGAGAAAGCAAACCCCCAGGTCCAGGACTCAAATCATGGTCAGTCATGTGGGTGTCTAGTGCCTTTAACCACCATGCCATCTCATGCCATCTGTTGGCCTGGGCACATAGATATTAGTAATCATTATATCTTCTTGATATATTAGCCCTTTTACTACTATGCAATGCTTTTCTTTGACTCCTTTTACAGTTTTTTTCTTAAAGCCTTTTTTGTCTGAAATCAGTATCACAATTTCTGTTTTTTGTTTTCCATTTGATTGTAATATCTTTTTCCAGTCTTCACTTTTAGTCTATGCATGTCTTTATCCATCAGGTGGATTTCTTGTAGGCAACAGATGGACTGTTTCTGATTTTTTTAATCAATTCAACCAGTCTGTGTCTCTTGATTGTAGAATTTAAACCATTAACATTCAATATTTTTATCAATATTTTCAGACCTGTCTCTATCTTTAAGTTGGACATTTTCTTGGTTGTTCTTTCCTCCCTCATTTCTATTTGTCTGCCTTTAGTTTTATTGGTATAGCTCTCACTTCAGAACTTCTTGAAGAGTTGTTCTGGTGTTGGCAAAATCTTTCTTATTTAGTTTATCTGAGAATGTTTTCATTTTTTTCTTCCCATATGAAGGACAATCTTACCAGATAGAGTAATCTTGGTTGTAATTTTTTTCTAACATTTTGAATATTTTTTCACATTCTTTCTTTGCTTGCATTGCTTCCAATGAGAGATCCTATGTTAGCCCGATGGGATTACCATTGTTAGTAATGACATTTCTCTCTTGCCAATTTTAGTATATTGTTTTTGTCTGTGATTTTGAGGAGTCTGGCTATGGTTTGCCATAGAGAAGATCTTCTCGGGTTGATTCTATTTGAGGTCCTTTGTAAATCTTGGGTCTCTATCTTTTAATGTTTCTCTAGGCTTGGAAACTTTTCTTCCAGGATTTCATGGAATGGATTTTCAATGCCCTTACTAGCTTCTTCACTTTCCTGGATACCAATTATTCATATGTTTGGACATTTAATGTAATCTAGTATTTCTCGTATATTATCCTCATTTTGGGGGGGTATTTTCTCTATGTTTTTGGTGTTTCTTTCTACATCAGAGATTTTGTCTTCTACATCTGAGATTCAACCTTCTTCATGATCTAATCTGCTTTTAATACCTTCTTTGAAGGTTTTGATTTCCTGTATTAGAGCCTTCATCTCTAACAGCTCCATTTGATTCTTTTTTATAGTGTCTATTTCTTCTTTCAAATGATGGAAGAACTTCCTCATCTCTTGTAGCTCATTGTCTCTCTTCTCTTGCATCTTCTTGACTTCATTGTCTGGTTTGTCTTGTATTTTGTTAAGTTTTTCCACTATGAATATTCTGAAATGTTTATATGACATTTCCACAAGTTCCATTGTGCTGTCTCTAGATGATGAGGAATTGTGTTCCCCTTGCCTTTGGAGAGATATATTTTCTTGGTTTCTCATATTTCTGTTCCTCTTAGTGATTTCTAGTCATCTAATGGATTATATGCTTCTTTTTAATTCCTTAGTGTTAATTTTGAGTGTTTAAAAACATGCAGGATGATGTGACCTGTGATCTCTTTTTTTTTTTTTTTTGAGAGATTTTCATTGTAGGGCGCGTGCGCTCGCCAGACAGACAGAGAGAGACATAGAGACAGAAAGCGAGAAATCACCCCCCAGGGGGCATGGTCACGCCGCAATCCCTTCTCCTCCATTCTCCTCTCGGGATCTTGGGCACACACGCACACGTGCCTGGCGTGAGTTTTAAGTCACCGGGTCCGGGACACGAACCGCGGTCGACTATGTGGGAGTCCAGCAACACAGCCATTACGCTAACTGCTGGATCCCCTGTGATCTCTTTGTAGAGGAAACTCTCAGTAGAGAAAACCCTCTCCCTGATACTCATCCTGTAACCTGACTTTTGTTGCTGAAACTGGGTGTTCCAGATGCCTCCCAGATTCTAGAGAGTAGATGCACCTGAGACTAGGTCACAAGGATTTAAATAAAAAGGAAAGTTTGGGTCTTGCAGCACACAAGCAAGCTCACAGCATGCTTCAGAAAACTATAAAGTCTGTGATGAATGGGAAA
>NW_006206422.1:251760-272012 GCF_000334495.1 Tupaia belangeri chinensis | reverse complement strand
GTGGCGGTCACAAGTCGGTCTTTGGGCTTGGTCTGTACACTGTCTTCTGCTGCCCAGGGCCTGGGACAAATGTTGGGCCAGAAGTTGGGAGCAAATGGGACTCTCACCTAGAGCAGGTGATTAGCGTGCCAGATTCCAAGGCGGTTAGGTTGTTGGTCTTGATCTGCATACTCCCTACATACTTCTACAAGGAAGAACTTTGTAGGAGCCAGGAAGAATGGTGGGGTGGAAGTTGAGAGCAAGAGGGACTTGCACCAGAAGCAGACGATTAGATTACACAAATTTCAAGGCAGTTGCTGGCCTCAGTCTCCACACTTGCTTCTGCCACACAGGAACCTGGACAAATGGTGGGGCAGAAGTTGGGAGCAAGAGGCTCAAGGCTCAGTAGATTTTTTTTCATTATAAGAGACAGGTCCAGTTTCATCTTTCTGCAAATGGATACACAGTTTTTCCAGCACAATTTGATAAAGAAGTTTTCTTTTCCCCACTAAATTGACTGGTGCCATTTATCATATAGCTGTACATTTTGAGGTTCTCTATTCTATTCCATTGGCCTACGTGCCTCTTTATTTGTGCTATTATTGTGCTGTTTTTATTATTACGGCTTTGTAATTTAATCTGGGCTCAAGAGTGAGATGCCTACAACTCCACCCTTCTTGCACAGAATTGCTTTGGCAATGTGGAGTCTTTTATAATTCTAGACAAATTCTGTTTGTTTTTTTATAAATCTGGAAAGAAAGTCTGTGGTAATTTGATTGAGATTGCATTAAATATGTAGATTATTTTGGGTAGGATTGACATTTTAATTACATTAATTCATTCCTATTCAGAAACATGGGATGTCTTTCCACTTCTTTGTGTCAGTTTCAATTTCTTCTTTTAGATTTTCATAGTTTTCTTTGTAGAGTTCTTTAATTTCTTTGGTGAGGTTTATTCCTAGGTATCTTGTGCTTTTTCTAGTTATTGTAAATACAATTTTTTCCTTCACTTCTACTTCAATCTGCTCATTTTTATGTATACATACTCTATAGATTTTTGTATGTTGATTTTGTATCCTGCTACTTTACTGTATTCATTTATCACTTCCATAATGTTTTCATGGATTTTTGGGGTTTTCCATGTATATAATTATGTCATCTGCAACTAGAGATAATTTTACTTCATTTTTCCAATTTGAATACCTTTTATTTATTCTTTTATGTGATTGTGTTGACTAGGACTTCCAGCATTATATTGAAAATTAGCAAGAAAGTGAGCATACTTGTCTTGTTCGTTTTTAATGGAAAAGTTGAAAGCTTTTCTCCATTCCGTATGATGTTAGCTATGGGTTTCTGATATATGGCTTTTACTGTGTTGAGAAATGTCCCTTATTTATTATTTTTTTAGAGTTTTTTTTTTCTGCTATAGGGTGCGTGCACTCACCAGACAGAGAGAGAGACAGAGAGATAGAAAGAGAGAAATCACCCCCCCAGGGGGGATGGCCACACCACAATCCCTTCTCCTCCATTTTCCTCTCGGGATCTTGGGCATGCATGCACACACACCCGGCATGAGTTTAAGCTACCGGGTCCGGGACACGAACCGCAGTCGACTACGTGGGAGTCCAGAGATATAGCCATTACGCTAACTGCTGGTCCCAAGAAATGTCCCTTCTTTGTTGATTTTACTGAGAGTCTTAATCATATAGAAATGTATTTTATCAAATTCTTTTTCTGAATGGTTTTTCATATGATCTTATGATTTTTATCTTTCTGTTAATATAGTGTATTATGTTTATGGTTTTGTGTATGTTTAAACATCCTTGCATTCCTGAAGCAATGACTATAATGGCACAGGGGTTGGGTAATGGTGGGACCCTCAAATCCAAGCTCACACACTTGAGAGATCAAAGGCAGGTGGGTGAAAGTGTGCCACAGTCTCTCTGTAATCAGTCCCACTTAGGTTCACCCTGTACTGTGGCTGAACTTGATACTCCAGCGGCACAGGGGTGAAAAAGGGTGGGAATCTCCAGATCCCACTTCACACCAGATAATTCAAAGGTGGGTAAAGGGAGGTGTGCCACAGTCTGCTGTTCAATCCCACTCCATTTTTTAATTTTTTTAAATTAAAATTTATTTTTTACATTTATTCACTGTACATCATTACAGCATACAATATGAGATTTTCCATCCAGTATACACTGTTTATTGGCTCAATCAAACACATCAACATATGTGTTATCATCAACAAATAAGTTTCCACTTTTTATTTCCTGTATATTTTGCTTTTTCCCATCCTTGATTCCCTATCTCACCCTCTGCCATCTCCCATCCTCCTCCCACACTATCTCTGGCACCTATGGTTGCTTTCTATGTCATTCCCCCCATATTTTATTGATTCACTAAAGATCTTAATTAATCTAAATATTTTGAATAGCAAGCACAGCTGATATATACATATCCATGAACACACGTCTGACTTCAGGCACAAACCTAAGTGAGTAGAATGAACATACTGTAAAGCAGCACCTAGCTGGGGTTATATATCTTACTACGGTCATCAAATAGGTATTTTTAATGCATCTTTTTTATCTCAAGAAAAATTATTTTAGTTTTTTTTTTAACTTAATTACTTTACATTCATTCCCTAAGCATCATCACAGCATGCAAAATGTGATTTCTTATCCAGAATATACTGCATAATGGCTTAATCATGCATGTTATCATCAAAAATTTTATATCCCCCTGTTTCTGACCCTCTGTCCTTTTCCACCCTCTTCTCACACTGTCTCTGGTGTCTATAGTTGTCTTCCATTCCTTTTCCCCACAATTTATTGATCACACAATTTCTTAAATAATCTAAATGCTTTCAGTAGCAAGTTCAGCTGGTAATTTCAAGAAAAGCTGTTTTAACTTACATCAAAGAAATCCTAAGGAATTTTTCTTAAAACTTAAAGCCAGGAAACAGTTAGGATTCTGTTCAAATGGTAGGTACATGAACCTATCTCAAGACAGGACACAAATCCTTAAAACCAGACAACAAATTCTAGAAGAAAATCAGCAATGTTTTAGTCAAAAGCTATATAATTCTATTTCACCACTTCAGTCTCATGTAATTTATCTTCTGTTGTGGTTCGATTTTCCCGATTAAATTCTGGGATATAATATTCAACTCCAGAGTTGTCCTGATGATTAAGTTGGCCATTTTCTTAGTGCAAAAACTCTTATTTCTATGTGTCTGTTTTTAATTTTCCTGATACAGCACTCCTTTGAGAACTTGGAGATCTGGACTGGTGCTGGTAAATTCTTTCAGGTTTTGTTTATCTGAGAATGTTTTTGTCTTTTCTTCCCATATGTTTCCCTTAACACTTTGAATATATTTTCCCATTCTTTCCTCACTCACATTGTTTCTGATGAGAGGTCTGCTGTTAGCCTGATGGAGTATCCTTTGTAGGTAACTTGATATTTTTCTCTTGCCAATCTTAGTATCTTGTCTTTGTCTGTGATTTTGGTCAACCTGGCTATAACATGTCTTGGAGAAGATCTTCTTGAGTTGATTCTTGGGAATGGATCTTTGAGTGCCTCTCTAGGTTTGGAAAGTTTTCTTACAGTATTTCTTGGAATAGATTATCAATGTCCTTATGAGTCTCTTCTCCTTCTGGCATACCAATTATCCAGATGTTTGGACGTTTGATGGTATTTAGTATTTCTTGTATTTTATTCTCATTTTTGGGGGCCTTTTTCTCAGTCTTCGTGGTGGATTTTTCTAGGCCAGCAGTTTTCTCTTCTACATCTGAGATTCTCTTTTCTGTATGATCTATTCTTCTTTTAATACTTTCAAGGGATATTTTGACTTCCTGTATTATAGCCTTCTTCTCTAACAGTTCCATTTGATTCTTTTGTAAAGTGTGTAATTCCTTTTTCAAATCCTGCAAAAATTTCCTCACCTCCTGGAACTCATCAGCTCCTTTCTCCTTTCTCTTCTGCAGTCCATTGTCTCTCTTCTCTTCCATCTCTGTTAGCTTCACCATTAGGAATATTCTAAATTTTTTATCAGACATTTCCGTAATTTCCATTGAACTGCCTGTGGATGAAGAGGAGTTATTCTTTTCCCTCAGAGGAGAGGTATTTTCTTGCTTTCTTGTATTTATTGTGGTCCTGCATTGATTTCTAGTCATCTGGTAGATGGTGTGTTTCTTCCTAATTCTTGAAGTTCAATCTGAACGTTCAGGAGCATGCAGAAAGAGGTGATCTGGTGTCTCTTTGCTGTTCTGTTGTGATCCCTTGCTCAGCAGATTCAGTAGATATTGAGGAATATGTTAACCCTAATATTATTTGGATGTTTGGCTATAGTTACCTTAGATGGTTCTAGAAACACAGTAAATAGAGATTGAGGATCAGAGAGATGAGATAAAAGAAAAAGAAAAGGAAACAGAGAGAAAAACAACAAAAAAACAGGGGAACAAGGAGAAAAAATAGAAAACAACTAAAAAAATTATTTTAAAGCACAAAATAGAAAACCGCACGACTTGCACATGTGCCACACGAAATCACTAGTTCTCAGGAGTCATGAGGAATCTTCTTCTGAAGGCCTACCTCTTGCCTCTCCTCTGTGGATGGGAGGGGCAGAGGGGATTATTAAGAAGGTAAAGGTGAGGCTGAAAGCAAGAGAATACTTTACCTAAAAAATATTAAAAAGGAAAAATTACAAAAGAATGAGAAGACAGAAGCAGAGAGAGACAGAGACACAGAGATACTGAGATAAAGAGAAGGCTAGGGGAGCTCCCTACCACTCAAATTTGTGGGCTGGAAGCTGAATTATCAGGAGGAAATATTCATTTCTCTTTTTTCTCTGAAATCACTACTTCTCAGGAGCCATGAGTCATTTTTTAATTTTTTAAATCTTAGTCATTCTGACTGAGGCTAGGTGGTATCTCATTGTGGTTTTTATTTGCATCTCTCTTATAATAAGGGATTTTGAACATTTTTTAATATGCTTTTTGGCCATTCTCATGTTTGCCTTAGAGATTTGTCTGTTCAGCTCATTTGCTCATATTTTAATTTGATTGATGTTTTTTTGATTGAGATCCCTGTATATTCTAGTTATCAGTCCCTTACCTGAAGCATAGCTTGCCATAGGCAAGTATATTCTCCCATTCCAAAGGTTGTCAATTCAATCTAATTATTGTTCCTTTCACTTAACAGAAGCTATTTAACCTGATTTAATATCATTTATCTATTTTTGTGATTATTGCCTGTACTTTAGGGGTCTTATTTAAGGAATCTTTGCCTAGTCCAAGGGCTCCAAGAATTTACTCTGTGTTATTCACCAGTAGTTTTAAAATTTGAGACCTTAGGTGTAGATCTTTTATCCATTTTGTGTTTATTTTTGTTAACATTGAGAGATTGGGATCCACTGTTATCTTTCTGCAGATGAATACCCAGTTTTTCCATCATCATTTGCTAAAGAGATTTTCTTTACCCCACTGGATTGTCTTGGGCCCTTTTCCAAAAATTAGTTGGCTGTATTTGTTGTAGTTTATTTTAGGGTTTATAATCTATTCCATTGGTTTATATGCCTGTTATCGTGCCAATTCCATGCTGTTTTGATTATCACAGCTTTATCATATATTTTGGGATAAGGGAGAGAGATGCCTTCTACTCCACTTTTCTTGTATAGTATTGCATTGACTATATGTGGTCTTTTATAATTCCAGATGAATTCTGCAATGTTTTTTTCTAAATCTTTGAGGAACATTCCTGTTAATTTGATTGGAATTGAATTATATTTGTAGATTAATTTTTTTTTCCAAATTTATTGGAGTTTATTAATTAAGCCAGCGACATGGGAGGCAGGGGATTCATGTCTCTCAAAACCACACAGCCTAAGTGCAAGATGAGGGGTAGTTATAAAGGCAAAAATCACATTCTTCTGAGAGTTGACATGGCAGTCACAAGAACAAAGAGCAGTGGGCCCTCAAAGGGTAGAGGGTAGGGTTTTACAGTATAAAAGCAAGCAAAAGCACATTACAGAGGCAGAACAAGCAGGTAAGCAGATTAATCATTCTTAAGAGTATATTCTGTCCCTGCCTAAACACAATGGCATCTCAATGGTCTCCAGGGCTCCAGGCAAGGTCCAGTGACTGGAGATTGTATCTTTATTTTTCCATTTCATTTTCTTTTATACATTTGATCACATTATTATTTGGCTTACAAAATGGATATTTCAATAGGTGAACATTTCTCCCTAGTACAGTTGATAAAACTACAAAATATCTTCAACAGATAACACCTGATAAAATTTTTATTATATTAATCTTTCCAATCTAGGAACATAGGATGTCCTTCCACTTTTTGTGTGCATCATTTTTAATTCCTTTTTCAGTTTTTCATACTTACCCTTTTATAGGTCGTTGACTTCTTTGATTAGGTATATTCCTAGATATCTTGTTTCTTTTGTGGCTATTGAAAATGGTATTGCTCACTGGGACCAGCAGTTAGCGTAAAGACTATGTTGCTGGACTCCCACGTTGTCGATCATGGTTCGCATCCCGGACCTGGTGGCTTAAAACTCACACTGGGCGCGTGTGCGTGCGTGCCCAAGATCCTGAGAGGAGAATGGAGGAGAAGGGATTGTGGTATGACCATCCCCCCTGGGGGGTGATTTCTCGCTTTCTGTCTCTCTGCCTCTCTCTGTCTGTTTGGCGAGTGCACGCGCCCTATAGCAAAAACCTCTCAAAAAAAAAAAAAAAAGAAAGAAAAAAAGAAAACTTGTTCCCAAATGCAGAGGAAATAAAATGCTGCGGTGTTTTTTTCTTTTCTGATAAGGAAGCAACTACAGAGAGCTTTTATTTTATTTGTTCAAAGTAACCAGTGTTATTGAGATGCAACAACCCCCTCCCCCAAACTTCCCCAATACTACTTTCAAAACAAACATATCAAACTTAATTTTTTCTTTAGAATGCAGTTTTTCTTCACACTAGTAAATTAAAACCTGAGAACCAAAGCAACAAAAACAATTACTGAGCTTTATATGCTGGACAAGAATGCCAAGTTACTCTGCCTTCATAAAAAGTAATTACAATTTGAGGACACTTCATATTTGCTTCTTTTGACAGTATCAAGTATATCTCATCTGAATCTTTCCATTTCATGAGAAACATCGCCTCTCCACTGCTCTCTGTGGCACCAATTATTCATTCAGGATTAAGAATTCTGGCAAAGCCTCTTGGTTAGTCAGCAGCACCACTATTCTTTGATTTGCTGTCATTGGATTCACTATCAGATAAAGATTTTCTCTTTGTACCTACCATCTTTTCCTTTAACCAGCTTTTTGAGCATTAAGAAATCCTTCAAGTAACTCTGGACAATCTTAATTTTCTTCCAGTTGCCAAGTATTTTAAATATCTGTAAATCCTTTCCACTTCAGGAAATATTCCACCTCCCCATTCACTATGTGTCAGTCCAGTACTTTTTCCACACAAATTCTTCAGGTTCTGCCTCTTCTGTTTCTTATCCATTTTTTGCAATGTAGTTTTATTTGAGGTCATTTTTATTGTAGACTTGAAGATTTCACTGCTCCAAGCAGCTCCAGGTCACGGGTCTGCAACGTCTCCTTGGTGAGAATCTTAAGGATGAAGGAATGTTGTATTTAAAAAATGCTTTTGCCACATCAAACAATGTAATCATATGGTTTTTATCTTTCTTTATGTTAACATGGTATATTACATTTATTGTTTTGTGTCTGTTAAACCATCATTGCATTACTGAAATAAAGCATACCTGATCATGGTGTATAATCTTTTTAATGTGTTGTTGGATATGATTTGCTAGTATCTTGTAGAGAAATATCTGCATCTATATTCATCAGAGATATTTGTTTTTAACTTTTTTTTTATTATGTCCTTGTCATTTAGGAATGAGGGTAATAGAGGCTTCATAAATTGAATTTGTGAGGGTTCTTTCTCTTTGGATCTTTAGAAATAACTTGAGTAGACTGGGGATTAGTTCTACTTAAAAAGTTTACATTTTTATTGGTGAGAGATAGAGGCCCACTTTATTTTTCCATAGTTGGATAACCAGTTTTCCCAGCACCATTTTCTGCTGAGATTTATTTTTTGGACACTGGATTGTTTTGTGTACTTTGTCAGAGAATATATAACTGTCCATATTTGTAAAGTTTTCAAATACTATTTCATAAAAGAGATTTTCTCTGCCTTTATGAGGCTTTGCCTTCTGAGGTACCAATTATGTGGATATTTTGCCACTTGATGGTGTCTAAGATTTCTCATATGTTGTCATCTTTGTCAATGGTAATTTTTCCATTCTTTTTGGTGGCTTGAACTAAATCAGTGGTTTTATGTTCGATATCAGAGATTCTTCTGCATGGTTTAACCTCTCGTTAATACTTTTTAGGGATGTTTTGATTTCCTGTTACATATTCTTCATCCCCCGAAGTATGTTTGCTTTTTTTTTTTTTTTTTTTTTTTTGTATATGTTTTTTAGAGTTTCTTCTTCATGTTATGGGGATTTTTTTATCTACTGGAATTGATTTTCCATTTTGTTTTTTAACTCAGTGAATTTTGTTATGATAAATATTCTTACTTTTCTGACATTTCTGTGACTTCTTATGTTTTATTCATTTTTGGTGAGGAGTTATGTTCCTTTGGGAGAAAGATTTTTTTCCTTGACTTTTCTTGTGTCTGTGTATTGATTTTTAGACATATAGTGAAGTATTCACTTCTAAATTTTTGGAGTATGTTCCATAATGCCAAGGATAACAGCCCTAATGCCCAAGTTTGCCCAAGAAAAGTGGTCCAGGTCAGTCCAGAGGTCAGCCATGTTTTTCAAATCAGAGTAGGGCATGCCTAGCATTTATATGATGCAGTTCAGGGGGAATTCAGAAAGTTACATTGTGGGTGGCATCAGTTGGAGCAAAAAAACATTCTCCTGGACTTGAGTCTGATAGGAGAGTGACTGCAGATCTGCCCTGACTGCCAGTTAAGCTAGTGCCCATATTCCTCAGTCTTTACTGGAGTAGGGATGCTTTCTTTTGTGTCCTTTGCTCCTTCATAGCTGTGTGGAGACTTTATTGTAAACTGAATGCCACCTGCTGGTTGGATTACAAGACTTTGTAGCTCTTTTGCTAACCTGTTGTAGGATGGCATGGAAAGAATGATGTTTTCCTTTCATTTATTAGTTTTTTAATTTTTTTCTGAAACTGTATGTTCCTGCACTTCCCTATGATGTGTGTTAACTTGGTGCCTGTTTTTTCTTCTCCTGTTGGTTGGTGTATTGGAATTCATGGTGGGAGTTGGGAGTTCAGAGTTCAGAGAAAAGTTTCATTTTTCTTGGGGGAGTGTGGGGGTAGGTGGGTAGGCAGTTCTCCAGAGCCTCACCAGCTTCAGGAAACTAGTTTCTACTTTTGCAATTATAAAGCATGCAGACTAGAAGTTTCTTCCAACTCCCTCTTGCCCTTAAACATGCAGACTGGAAGTTACTATAGATTCTGTCATGCCCATCATCAGTTTTGCTTGATTCCTACTTGCAAGCAGCACCTATGGCCCAGATACCTGTGGGTTGCAGATAAAGCAGCAGTAAGCCTTTGCCTCAGGCAGTAGCTATGTTTGCACTGATTTATCCCAACTTCTTTGGTCCCAATGTGTCAGGGGGCTTAGTTAGAGAGGCAGAATGTGAGGCAGTAGTGGCAGCTCACCAGGTGCAGCTCCATTTAAGACTAAAGGGAGCAGAGGATACCAAAAAAGATCACCTCTACCTTAACAGAGACTGAAGAATTTGGTCACTACTTCTCTTCTGGCAAGCAAAACAGGTCTACATTCCCTTCAGACTCAAGTACAGGGGAATGGCAGCATCTTCCAACTGAAGCCACCCACAGTACAGCTTTACTGGTCTTACCCAAACTGTAAGTGTAGGAAAAGGAAAAAGGTGGGACACCCAAGAGAGATGGGTATACAAGATCTCCCCTCTGGGACAGGGTAGAGAAGGCAGGGTGCAACACAAGATGACCTCTTAATCTTGGAGTGCCAATCTAGCCAACTAACATCTAGGTGTGTCTGCTCAAATCTGAAAAGCCTCTATGAATCCCCAATGCAAAAGTCTCTGGTGAGGTCTTCACACATGAGATTTGTCTTTCACCCCTAATTGATGACCTTCCCAGGTTCACATCAATGCACAGAGGGTCACTCTGCCTCTAGGTGTCTTATGAAAGCCAGGCAGGGCCTATCTCTGGTGTCTCATACATAGACTTGCCTCTGGTTTCTTCTAGATGACCTTGCTAGGGTTGCATTTAGGTCCAGAGGGTCACCTGTCAAGATATTAGAGGCTAGGTACACAAGCATGGCTTAGATTTGAAAGGTAGAGCTGGCCCTTATCCCCTCCTAGAGCACCTTTACAGAACTGCATTCTGGTCTGAAGGGTTGCTTGCTGCCAGAAATTAGAGGCAGAATATATAAGCCTGGTGTGGATCTGAAAGGCACAGCTGCTCCTAGTATAACAACTTCCCAGAGCCACAGCCATAGCCTGGGCCCTTTTATGTCTCTACTCCCCCACCACCATCTCCATCATCTCCCCAGTGCTATATTCAGGTCTAGATAAAGGCATCACTCTCAGGTTTTACATATAGGCTGCTCAGGATTTGTTTCTTGAATCTCATAGATAGGCTTGCCTCTAACCATTTTGGGACCACTTTGCCAGGGATTCTTGTGGATCTGAAGAGCCACTTTACATCCAGGCTTCAAGCACAGTCTATGCAAATTCCTGCTAACTTTGAAATATGTGGCCGAATTCCAGTCCCTCCTGGCCCACTTTGTTAAGGACACACTTGGAATCTTTCCAAGCTGTTCTTTCTATCCTGAGATTGCAGAGTCAATTCTAAAATTTAGGAAGTGAATACTCTACCAGGTGCCCAAAAAATAAATGTAGAGACATAAAAATATATAAAAAAAGAAAATATCTCTACCCTTGAGGAGCACAATAACTCTTCACCAACAGTGGATAAAACACAAGATGTCATAGTAATTTCAGAAAAAAGTATTAAGAATATTCATCATAACTTCTTTGAAATGCAAAAGAAAATAGAAAATCAACTCCAGGAGATGAGAAAATTACTTAAAAACGTGAAGGAGGAACTCTATAAAGAGATAGACACCCAAAAAGAATCAAACAGAACTTCTGTGAATGAAGAATCTAATACAGGAAATTAAAGTACTTCTTGAAGGTATTAACAGCAGATTAAAAAATGCAAAACCAAGAATCTATAACCTTGAAGAAAAATACCTGATGTAGTCCAATTTGCTGAAAAAAATGAAAAAAAAATGAGAAATTCTAGACACCATTAAGTGACTGAATAGCTCCATAATGGGTATTCCAGAATGTAAAGAGATCAGTAAAGGAAGAGAAAATATATTTTTCTTCAAAGAGTATCTGGAAACTTTCTACATCTAGAGAGACATACAGATATCCAAACCCATGAAATATCAAATAGGTACAACCTAAAAAGAATCTCTGCAAGACATATCATAGCCAAATTAGTACAAATCAAAGACAAGATTCTAAAGTGGGCAAACAAAAAATGTCGTTATTTACAAATGTAACCCCATTAGACATTAGAACAATGCAAGCAAGAAAAGAATGGGAAGACATAGTTAAAACTCTAAAAGAAAAATAATTTAAGTCAGAATACTGTACTCAATCAGACTAGCCTTCAAATGGGAAGAAATAGAATCATTCCCAGACATATGAAAACTGGAAGAATTCATTGACACTAGACCAGCTGCACATGAAATGCTTAAGGGAGTGGTACATCAGGAAAATGAAAGGGAGAAAAATAAGAATAAAGGAGCCCACACCAATTACAAAAATGGCTAACAAAATGGCAGAAATACATCAGCATATATCAATAAAAACATTAAATGTTAATGGGTTAAATTCCCTAATTAAATGACAGATGGGCTGAATAGATTTTAAAAACAGACATCTATATGCTTCTTACAAGAAGGATGCCTCAGTGATAAAGATATACATAGATTGAAATTAAATGTAAATTATATCTATCTCTCTCTCTCTCTCTCTCTCTCTCTCTCTCTCTCTATATATATATATATATATATATACATACATATATATTGGATAGAACTAAAATTTAAAAATATGAGTCATTCTATGCAAATGAAAGCCAAAAAGGCTCAAGTTGCAATACTGATATCAGACAAAATAAACATAAAGGAAAAATAAACAGTAAAAGGAGAAAAACTCATGTATTATTAAAAAGCCTAATTCACCAAAAAGATATAACAATTATAAATATATAAACCTCCAACAATAAAGCACCCGAATGTGTAAAAAAAATAAGTACTAGATCAAAAGAGAGAACAACTGTAACACACTAATTGGGTATTCAACACCCTACTGGACAGGTCACACCTCACTGGACAACTTATCTAAACAAAAAATAAACAGACACAGGAACTAAATGATACTATAAACCAAATGCACCTGACATACAATTTATAGAATATTTCACCCAACAAACAGAAAATACACATTTTCTTAGCCCTACATGGAACATTTAAAAGACTGACCACATGAGAAGGCACAAGACTCTACAAATTTAAAACTACAGAAATTTTATCTAGGACTTTTCTAACCTCAATGGTATTAAACTTGAAATCAACAACAAAAAGAGCCTTTGAAAGAACAAAAACAGATGAAAATAAAACAATTAACTCCTGAATGATTTCAAAACTGTGAAAGAAATTGAGTGAATTTTTAAAAATTATTAATAACGATAATAACAAGCATACAACTCTCCATAGTCTTTTTTTAATATTAGGTAGCATTGTCATTTTTTTCTTTTATTTTCATATTTTTAATTACTATATGTCTTTACAACATGTAAAATGAATTTCCCCAGAATGAATAAACTGTATATTCATCCAGTTGAAGATATTTCTATATAAATCATCATCAAAAAATTTTTTTGTTTTCATGTCTCTTAAATGTATATGTATTGCATTTTTTCCCTTGATTCTCTCTCTCTCACCCTTCCCCCATTTTCCACCCTCCTCCAATACTATCTCTAGTATGTACAGTGACTCTCCATTGTTTTATGCATTTTAATCTTTCAGTTTCTGCCATAGAGTGCAGATCTTGGGGAGAAAGAAAGTGAGAAATCACCCCCCATCCCAGGAATGTCATGTTCACGAATATCTTTTCATCTATTTCACCCAATCTCCATTTGGGATTTTGGACATGTACTCACACACATGCCTAGAATGTTAAGCAGGACACCAGGTCCAGGACTTAAACCCCTGAATTTGGCCATGTTGGTTCCAACACCATAACCACCATGTCACCTGCTGACTTTTTGTTGTAAAATGGGGACATGCAGTGTTTCTCTTTCATAGCCTTTCTTGTTTGGATTAGCATTAAATCTATATTCATCAATTTATATTAAATGCCAGGGTCTCATCTTTTTATGACTGAATAGTATTTCATATGTTTATGTGCCAGACTTTTTTAATCCATTCATCTCTTCTTGGACTTTTGGGTTGATTCCATGACTTAGCATTTGTGAATAATTGCATAATACACATGCATGTGGAAGTATTTTTCCAGCTGAGTGTTTTCCCATCCTTTGGGGAGACACCCAGAAGTGGAATTTTTGGACCATACAGTAGTTTTATTTGTAGGTCTTTGAGGAACCTCCATATTGTACCCCACAGTGGCTATACTAATTTTCTATGTAATATAATTCAGCCATAAAAAAATCAAGACCCTGGCATTTGATAGAAAGTGGATCAATATGGAAGATTTACTGCTGAGTGAGAAAGCCATGCTATGAAAGAGAGACATTGTATGTTTCTACTTAACATATGCCAACTATCCACACTCTGTGGTGGAAGCTAAAAAATTAGAGAATATAGAAGCATGGAAAATGGTTAGGGATACTGAAGACAGTGTGGAAAGAGGGTAGGAGAAGAGAGAGAACACGAGGAAAGAAATTAAGGAGAAAAATAGAGAGACAAGAAATTTATGGGACACGGAAATGGATTGCTATCTGTTGATGATAACATGTATAGTATCCTCAACTGGACTGGTTTAAAGTGTATTCAAGTTGGGTAAATTCACTTTACAAGTTAAGTGATGTATAGTGATTGAATGTATAAAATAAATTTAATAAATATAAAATAAAATAAAGAGCAGCAACAGCAAAAAGAAATGTAGTCCATTAATAGTGTAGGAGAGTTCCCTTTTCACTGCAGTCTGGCCAGCACTTGTCATTCTTATTTTTTTAATCATAGCCATTCTGACTGGGGTTAGCTGGTATCTCTTTGTGGTTTTGATATGCATCTGACTTATGATAAGAGATGTTGAGCATTTTTTCATATGCTTTTGATTCTTCCTTGGATATTTGTCTGTTCAGCTCATTTGCTCATTTATTAATTGTAATAACTTTTTTTTTGTGAGTAAACTGCTTGAATACCCTCTATATTTTGGCTAGCAGTCCCTTATCTGAAGGAGAATTTGCAGATATATTCTTCCATTCAAAAGGTTGTCTTTTCATTCTAATTATTGTTTCTTTTTCTGTGCAGAAAAAGCTTTTAACCTGATGTAATTCCACTTGTATATTTTGGGGATTATTGGCTTTAAATTGGGGATATTATTTTAAAAGTCTTTTGCCTAATCTAATATCTCCAGGAGTTTATTCTGTGTTTTTCACCAGTAGTTTAATACTTTGAGGTTTTATGTTTATATATTTGATCCTTTTTTAGTTTATTTTTTGTTAATGGTGAGGAACAGAGGCCCAGTTTCATATTCTGCAGATAGATATCCATTTTTTTTTCCAGTAGCATTTACTGAATAGATTTTCTGTTCCCTCTTCGATTGTCTTGTATATCTTTGGTCAAAAATCAGTTCACTGTATGTTTTAGAATTTATTTTGGGGTTCTCAATTATGTTCCATTGTTCTACATTGTTGTTTTTGTTCCAGTGCCATGCTGTTTAAATAATCAGTTTTGTAATACACTTTGGGGTCAGAGATTAAGACACTTCCTACTTTATTGATTTTGTACATTATTGTTATGGTGATACAGGGTCTTTTATGGTTCCAGATAAATTCTTATTTTTTTAATGAAGAATACTTCCATAATTTTTGGAACACAATAAGAACAGCCCAAAAAGGGAAGTTTATAGCAACCAGTGCTCACAAGGAAAAAATAAAAAGATAGTAAATAAATAACTTAAGGATGAATTACAAGAAAATGAAAAACTAACAACAAAGAAATCTTCAAACATAGTATAAGAAAAAGAATAATGGGGACAAGCAGTTAGCATAATGGCTATGTTGCTGGACTCCCACGTAGTCGACTGTGGTTCGAGTCCCAGACCCGGTGGCTTAAACTCACGCCGGGCGTGTGTGCATGCATGCCCAAGATCCAGAGAGGAGAATGGAGGAGAAGAGATTGCAGCGTGGTCATCCCCCCTGGGGGGTGATTTCTCGCTTTCTGTCTCTCTGTCTGTCTGGCTGGCTGGCGTGTGCACACGCCCTATAGCAAAAAAAAAAAAAAGAATAATGAATATTAGAACAGAAATAAATAAAATCAAGGATATAAGTATACAACAAAATAAACAAAATGATTCTGTTTTTTTGAGAGGAGGAACTATATTGACAAACTATTAGCTGGACTAACCAAGAAAAACAGAGAAAGAAACCAGATACATAAAATCAGCAATGAGAGAGAGAGAGAGAGAGAGAGAGCACACAAAAATACAAAAATAATGAGAGAATGCTTCAAGTGACTAAACACCAACAAGCTAGAAAACCTAGATGAGATGGAAAAATTTCTGGAAACATACAACTTACCTAGATTAAACTGGGAATAAATAGAAAGATTGAATGCACCAATAAAAAGTAATGAGATTTAATTTAAAAAAATAGTCTCCCAGTATGTAAAAGCGCAGTCCAGATGGTTTTACTTCTAAAATCTACAGAACATTTAAAGTGTTAAGCTCAATTCTCCTCAAAGTATTTGTAAAGGAGCCTTCCCTAACTCAATTTTTAAAATTTATGTTGAGTCATTGTCTATATTTACAGTGTATAATATGACTTTTCATAGAAGGCATTTAGTACTTGTCAATCAAGCTAAAAAATTACCATGTATATCATTTTCAACAGATAACTTCACATTTACTTTTTATTTAAATTTATTTATTTACATTCATTCACTGTACATCATTACAGCATACAAAATGAGATTTTCCATCCAGAGTACACTGTATATTGGCTCAATCAAGAACATCAGCATACATGTTATCGTCAACGAATAATTTTCCATTTCTTGTTTCCTGTATGTTTTACTTTTTTTTCCCATCCTTGATGCCCTATCTCTTACCCTCTGCCATTTCCCACTCTCCTCCCACACTGTCTCTGGTATCTATGTTTGGTTTCTATAATATTTTCCCCACATTTTATTGAGTCACTAAATATATTAATTAATCTAGATATTTTCATAGCAAGTACAGCTGCTATATACATTTTCATGAACACAAGTACAACTTTAGGCATAAACCTCAGTGAGTAGAATAAACATCGTATAAAGTAGCACCTAGCTGGGGCTATATATCTTACTACAGTCATCGCATAGGTTTTTTTAATGCATTTTTTTAATTTCAAGAAAAACAATTTAGTTTATTTTGTTCTGAAACTTTTCTTTTTTTTTTTTTTAACTTAATTTACATTCATTCCCTAAGTATTGTCACAGCATACAGAATGTAATTTCCCATCCGGAATATACTGCATAGTGGCTTAATCATGCATGTTATTGAAAAGGGGTACCAGTCAATCCAGTGGGGAAAGGAAAACCTCTTCAGCAAATGGTGCTGGAAAAACTGGATTTCCACATGTAGAAAGATGAATCTGAACCCCAACCTCTCACCGTTGACAAAAATAAAGTCAAGGTGGATCAAGGATCTAAATCTAAGACTGCAAACTATAAAACTGCTCCTAGAAAACACAGGTGAAACTCTGGGAGACATTGGTGTAGGCAAAGATTTCTTAAATAAGGCCCCCAAAGCACAGTCGATCATCCCCAAAATAGACAAGTGGGAATACATCAGACTAAGAAGTTTCTGCATGGCAAAAGACACAGTAATTAGTGTGAATCGACAGCCCTCTGAATGGGAAAATATTTTTGTTAATTACGCATCAGATAAGGGTCTGATAAGCAGAATACACAAGGAACTCAAGGTGCTGTTTGGAAAAAAGATGATCAGCCCTATTAAAAGATGGGAGAAAGAGTCGAAAAAAAACACGCTATAAAGATGACATACGAACAGCCAAAAGGCATATGAAAAAAATGCTCGACATCCCTCATCGTAAGGGAAATGTAGATCAAAACAACATTGAGACACCACCTAACCTCAGTCAGAATGTCTAAATTAAAAAAAACAAAAAATGAGTTTGATTTTCCCAATTAAATTCTGGGGTATAATATTCAACTCTAGACTTGTCCCTATGATTAGGTTGACCATTTTCTTAGGTTCTGAACACTTATTTCTGTGTGTCTGTATTCAATTTTCCTGTTATAGCACTCCCTTGAGAACTTCTTGGAGATCTGGTCTGGTGCTAGTAAAGTCTTTCAGGTTTTGTTTATCTGAGAATGTTCTTGTCTTTTCTTCTCACATGAAAGATAATCTTGCCGGGTACAGTATTCTTGGCAGAAATTGCTTTTCTCTTAACACTTTGAATATATTTTCCCATTCTTTTGTTAATTATGTATCAGATAAGGGTCTGATAAGCAGAATATTTGTTTCCAATGAGAAGTCTGCTGTTAGCCTGATGAGATATCCTGTGTAGGTAACTTGACGTTTTTCTCTTTGTCTGTGGTCTTGGTCAACCTGGCTATACTGTGTCTAGGAGAAGATCTTCTTGGGTTGATTCTATGTGGGGTCCTTTGTATTTCTTGTGACTGGATCTTTGAGTGCCTCTCTAGGTTTGGAAAGTTTCCTTGCAGGATTTCATGTAATAGATTACCAATGCCCTTATGAGTCTCTTCACCTTCTGGAATACCAATTATTCAGATGTTTGGACGTTTGATTGTATCTAGTACTTCTAGTATATTATTCTCATTTTGGGGGCAATTTTCTCAGTCTTCATGTTGGATTTTTCTAGACCAGTAATTTTCTCTTCTATGTCTGAGATTCTATTTTCTGTATTATCTCCTCTGCTTTTAATACTTTCAAGGGAGAGTTTGACTTCCTGTATTATAGCCTTCATCACTTAACAGTTCCATTTGACTCTTTTTTAAAGTGTGTCATTCCTCTTTCAGGTCTTGCAAGAATTTCCTCCCTCCTGGAACTCATCAGCTTTTTTCTCCTTTCTCTTCTGCAGTTCATTGTCTCTCTTCTCTTCCATCTCAGTTAGCTTCGCCATTATGAATGTTCTAAATTCTTTATCAGACATTTCCGTGATTTCCATTGAACCGCCGGTGGATGTAAAAGAATTAATCTTTTCCTTTGGAAGAGAGATATTTTCTTGCTTTCCTATATTTCTTGTGGCCCTGTGGTGATTTCTATTTATCTGATTGATGGTGTGTTTCTTCCTAATTTTTGAAGTTTAATCCTGAAATCAATAGTTTGCAGAAGCCATGAGGAATCTTCTCCTGAAGGCCTGCCTCTCGCCTCTCCTGCCACTCTAGCTTGTTTGCTGGAGGATGAATTATCAGTAGGAAAATTTCATTTCTGTTTTATCCTGAAATCACTAGTTTGCAGGAGCCATGAGGAATCCACATTCTTCTATCATTTTTTTTTCCTTCCTATGTCCCTTTCTCTGACCATTTACTATTCACCTCATCTATACAGTCTCTGGTATCTGCACTTCCCTATTATGCTTTCAAATCTTTACATTTTTGCCATAGAGAGTAGACATTTGGTATATATTTAATAGGGATACACAACGTTTTTCTTCAATTATTTGATTTACTTCACTTAGCATTAAATCGTCTATATTTTATTCACTGTGTTTCAAATGACAGGGTCTCATTTTTTTTTTTTATGACTGAGTAGCATTTTATTGTTTACATGTGTCACATCTTTTCAATCCAGTCATCCATTCCTGGGCATTTAGGTTGATTCCATGTTTTAGAAATTGTGAATTATGCTGTAATAAATGTGGTTATTTCTTTCAAACTGAGTGTTTTCCTATTCTTTGAGTAAATATCCAATAGTGGTATTACTGGTTAATATGGTAGTACTATTTGTAAACTTTGAGGATATTCCATATTATTTTTCACAGTTACTGTACTAATTTATATTCCCACCAACAGTGTAAGAGGGTTCCCTTTTCACAACAGCCTTGCCAGAACTTCTCAAATCTATAGCTATCATCATACTAAATGAGTGAAAGCTGAAAGATTTCCCATTAAAAACTTGAACAAGACAAACCTGCCTACTTTATCCACTCCTTTTCGACATAGTACTGTAACTCCTAATGAATAGAGTCAAGTGAGAGTAAAATAAAAAGCATGCAAATAGGAAAACAAGAAGTGAAATTGTTCCATTCTACAGATGACATTCTTGAATAAATAGAAAATCCAAAAGAATCCACAAAAATAAAAAACTATTGGAAATGATAAATGAATTCAGCAAATGTTAAGGTATAAAATCAACACACCAAAATCTATATAATTTTTTTACAGTAATAATGAACAAGATAAAGTAGAATTGAAGAAAGTAATCCCATTTAAAATAGCCACACAATAATAAGATACCTAGAGATAATCATAACCAAAGAAGTCAATGTCCTCTACAAGGAAAACTATAAAAAACTGAAAAAAAAAAAAACAAAAACAAATTGAGCATGATACAAAGAAGTGGAACGACCTCCCATGTTCATGGTTTGGAAAGTTAATATAATCAAAATGTCAATTTTACCCAAATTAATTTAAAATTTCAATGCAATTCAGATCAAATTATCAGAAATATTCTTCAAAAAATAAAAAAAACACAATAATAATTTTTTCTAAGATCACAAAATGTTCTGTATTGCCAAAACAACACTTAAAAAAAAAAGCAAAGAATGAGAAATCTCACTACCCCACGCCGGGCACGTGTGTATGCGTGCCCAAGATCCCAAGAGGAGAATGGAGGAGAAGGGATTGCAGTGTGACCATCCCCCCTGGGGGGTGATTTCTCACTTTCTGTCTCTATGTCTCTGTCTGGTGAGCGAACGCACCCTATAGCAAAAACCTCACAAAA
>NW_006206422.1:245427-250360 GCF_000334495.1 Tupaia belangeri chinensis | reverse complement strand
ACCAGCAGGTGGTGTGGTGGTTAAAGGCGCTGGACTCCCACATGGCTGACCATGATTCAAGTACTGAATCTGGTGGCTTGCTTTCTAACATTCCCTCTCTCTCTCTCTGTCTGATCAAACTGGAAAGCAACAATAATAATAAATAAAGTTAAATAAAATAATTATTAAAAAAAAAAAAGACTCAAAGGGATCAAGCCAAACCACAAGTAAATATGTGAAAAACAAAGCCCAACATTCTGGAAAGAAAATAACTTAGATGAGATAGAAAATTTTCTTGAAAATGAGCAAAGAGATTCTGGACCTAAATTATACCATAAATCAGATGAACTTAACAGACATCTATAGAACTTTCAACCCAAAACACAAAATATACATTTTTCTCAGCCCTGCATGGTACTTTCTCAAAGATTGATCACATGGTAGAACACAGCCTTTACAGATTTAAAGGCATAGAAACTATACCCAGCATCTTTTCTGACAACAATGGAATAAAACTTGATATTAATCTCAGGAAAAGCCCTCGAAAATTGGTGGGGGGTGTGGTGAAAGGGGAACTCTCTTACACTGCTGGTGGGAATGTAAATTAGTCCTACCACTGTGGAGAACAATTTGGAGATTCCTCAACAATCTACAAATAGATCTGCCACATGATCCTGCAATCCCATTCCTTGGCATCTACCCAAAGGACAGAAAAATTTCTCATTGGAAAAGTGCTTGCACATCAATGTTTATTGTGGCACTTTTCACGATTGCTAAGACATGGAACCAACCCAAATGCCCCCGTACAGCTGAATGGATTGAAAAACTGTGGCATGTATACTCTATGGAATACTATTCAGCCATTAAGAACAACAAAACCCTGGCTTTTGACAGAAAGTGGAAAAATATGGAATATTTAATGCTGAGTGAAGCCAGCCAGGCTATGAAGGAGCGATGATCAAAATATTGGGGAAAATGTTGAGACAGGGAGGTAATGTTGTTATATTTTTATCAACTCGACCAGGGAGAAATGTTCTTATAATGAAATGATCACCTTGTAAGCTAAATAATGTGATTGAATGTATTTTAAAAATGTAAAATAAATAAATAAATAAATAAATAAAAATGAATGGAGGAGGATAGAAGACAAGGGATTGTGGTATGGCTACCCTCCCTGGGGTTGATTTCTCATTTCCCCCCTCTCTCTGTCTCTCTCTGCTGAGTGCATACATCCTATGGCCAAAATTTTTCTTAATTCTACCCAAACTAATCTATAAATTCAACATGATTCTTATTAAATTACCAATAGTTAATAAATATATAGTTATTTTTAATTGTTAAAACAATCAATATTTGCTTAGTATCATAAAAGGTCTCATTGCCAAATAGTGGCCAGAGTTCAGAATGAAGAAACATGTGACCCCGATGTTTAGTGTAAGATTTTACTCCCTGCTGTTCCATAGGACTTCCACCTTTGGCCCTCACCATTGCGGTGGGTGCCTTATTCTTCAAGTGCACTTTCAATCAAGGCGTGGATGCTGTCTACGAGAGCACATCAACCACGGGAAGCTGTAGAAACACATCAAAACACATCAAGCACAAGTATGAGAACAAGGAGTAGTTCCTTGGAGGCACTCATTCAGGCCAGAAGGATCAGGTCCATCCACTAGTTGCCCTGAGCAGGGGCCTCAGCGTGAAGATGGTGTTGAAGTTAGCCTTCACAGACTACCTGTGGCTGTTGGCAAGAAATGACTTTGCCTGACAAATGGACTCTTTATCATCCACTGTGTTTGAAATATCTTTAGTCATGGTCATTAGCAAATAAATGTAAATTGTATCTCAAAAAAAAAAAGTAATATAGTCCAAAAATAAAAAAGTAGGAGACATCTCATAACCTGTCCTCAAAATAAATGACAAAACGGTGATAATTAAAACATCATGGTACTGGCAGTAAAACAGGAACAGAGACCAATGGAACAGAATGGAAAATAGAGAAATAAACTCCTAAATATACAGACAACTGATTTTTGACAAAAGACACAAGACAATTCAGGGAGGAAATAAAGTCTTTTCAGCCAATGGTTCTGAAAGAACTGAATATCTATCTGCAGAAAAAAATGAAACTAGGCCCCTATCTCTCATCATTGTCAAGAATTATCCCATAATGAATCAAAAATCTAAATGTAAAACTTAAACTATTCAACTACTGGTGAACACAGAGGAAACACTTGAAGACATTGGGGTAGGCAAAAATTTTAAAAATAAAACCCATAAAGCTCCCACAACAATTCTCTCTCTACCTTTCTCTGGTTAAATTAAAATAAATAAAGAAATAAATTTAAATAAGATAATTCTTTTACAAATTGTGCATAATGCTTTGTAAAAATGGGCCTTTTATGGAAAAAAAACTGTGATAAAAATTTTCTATGGCTTTCAAAGCTAAAATATATAATATACTAAACCAACTCTAGTATAGCTTCTTGTGTTTTGCTGTCTGATTAAATTATAGCTTTTATGGATGAATAATTTTAGTATTTTTTTAAAAAAAGGTAAGAGATTGGTAATAACATATAGGAAACTCAACCAGATCACTCACAAAAAAAGTAATATAATCAAGTAATACAATTTTAATATGGGCAAATTAGTTAAACCAACAATTCTCAAAGATATATGAATGACCAAAAAACACATGAAGAAATGTTTAAGGTAGCATAATGGAAATGCAAATAGAAACCACAGTGAGATGTCACTTAACACCAATCAACATGTCTGCAATTATCTCCTTTCCCTCAGGATCTTCTGCCATTAGCCCTATGAGTCTCCTTCATGGTGCAGGGATTAGCAACAGCAAGAGAAGTGAGTAAACTCAGAACGACCATTCTCAAGCTTTTTGCTGCTGCCTTTTGCCCAACCAGTTCAATCTCTAGCTCAGCCCCAAGTGCATCTCGTCTGGAGAGATTGGGAAAGGAACCAACACCAGGAGCTGTCTAAGTATAACCATTTCTGATTGAAAAACAGTGCCTTCTCCCAAGAATACACCTTTTTTCCCCCTGAAAAAATAGAATCTACTGCAATGACAGGAAGAAGAATATAAATCATCAGATGCCCAAAAACTAGTGGAAAGTCACAAAAAGATATGATAAATCAAGGAACTATTTCTTCCTCAGGTAAAGAGATTAATTCCTTCTCAACCATAGACAGCACAAAAAAAATTTCATAAAAACGTCAGAAAAAGAATTTAGGATATTCATAGTGACAAAACTGAATGAGATGTAAGAAAAAAAAAAAAACAGAAACAAAACTCCAGGAGATGAGGAAATTTTTCTTTGACCTGAAGATGAAGTTCATAAAGAGATAGACACCATAAAAATGAATCAGACAGAATTTTGGAGAAGACTATACCACAGGAAATCAAAACCTCCCTCAAAATTATTAACACCAAACTAGACCATGCAGAAGATAAAATCTTTAATCTAGAAGACAAAACCTCTGACTTACTCAAAACCATCATACACATCCCTTACAATGAGGGATGTTGAGCATTTTTTCATATGTCTTTTGGTTATTTGTATGTCTTTCTTAGAGAGTTTTTTTTTTTCAACCCATTGTCCCGTATTTTAATAGGGTTGATCATCTTTTCACTGGACTGCTGCTTGAGTTTCTTGTGTATTCTGGTTATCAGTCCCTTGTCTGATGCATAGTTTTCAAAAACATTTTCTCATTACGAGAGCTGTGGATTCACACTAATTACTATGTCTTTTTTTCATTTAAATTTATTTATTTACATTCATTTACGATGCATCATTACAGAATAAAGAATGAGATTTTTTCCATCCAGAATACACTGTATTTGGCTCAATAAAGCACACCAACATACGTATTATCATCAATAAATAATTTTCCATTTCTTATGTCTTGTATATTTTGAGTTTTTTCTCTTTTTTTGCCATCCTTGATTCCCTATCTCTCACCTTCTGCCATCTCCCACCCACCTCCCATACTGTCTCTGGCATCTACGGTGGCTTTCCCCCCACATTTATTGATTCACTAAAGATCTTAATTAATCTAAATATTTTTAATAGCAAGCACACCTGATATATACATATCCATGAACACAAGTCTAACTTTAGGCATAAGCCTCAGTGAGAAGAATGAACATACTATAATTAAAGTAGCACCTAGCTGGGGCTATATATCTTACTGCAGACATCAAATAGGTATTTTTAATGCATTTTTTATTTCACAAAAAATAGTTTTAGGGTTTTTTTTCTAAAAATTTTTAACTGAATTTAGATTCATTCTTTAAGCATTATCACAGCATACCAAATGTGATTTCCCATTCATAATATACTGCATAGTGGATTAATCATGCATGTTATCATCAAAAATGTTCCATTTCTAGTTTTTAGTATTTTTTTATCCCTATTTCAGACCCTCTGTCCTTTCCCACCCTCTTCTCACACTATCTCTGGTGTCTACACTTGTCTTCCATTCCTTTTCCCCCCACATTGTATTGATCACACAATTTCTTAAATAATCTAACTACTTTTTGTTTGTTTGTTTGGAGAAATTATTATTTTTTTTTTGCTATAGGGCACGTGCGCTCACCAGATAGACACAGAGAGACAGAGAGACAGAAAGCAAGAAATCACCCCCCAGGGGGGATGGGCATAGCACAGTCCCTTCTCTTCCATTCTCCTCTCGGGATCTTGGACACGCACACACACGTGCCCAGTGTCAGTTTTAAGCCACCAGGGCCAGGAAGTGAACCAACTACATGGGAATCCAGTGACATAGCCATTATGCTAACTGCTGGTCCCAATAATCTAACTACTTTCAATAGCAAGTTCAGCTGGTAATTTCAAGAAAGCAGTTTTGGGAACCAGCAGTTAGCGTAATGGCTATGTCGCTGGACTCCTACGTAGTCGACCGCGGTTTGCGTCCCGGACCCGGT
>NW_006206422.1:242222-244702 GCF_000334495.1 Tupaia belangeri chinensis | reverse complement strand
GTCCTTTGTATTTCTTGGGAATGGATCTTTGAGTGCCTCTCCATGTTTGGAAAGTTTTCTTGCAGGATTTCATGGAATAGATTATCAATGCCTTTATGACTCTCTTCACCTTCTGGGATACAAATTATCTGGACGTTTGGACATTTGATGGTATCTGGTATTTCTTGTATATTATTCTCTTTTGGGGACAATTTTCTCACTCTCACGGTGGATTTTTCTAGGCCACCAATTTCCACTTTTACGTCTGTGATTCTATTTTCTGTATGATCTAGTATGCTTTTAATACTTTCAAGGGAGAGTTTGACTTCCTGTATTATAGCCTTCATCTCTAACAGTTTCGTTTGATTCTTTTTAAAAGTGTGTCATTCCTCTTTTAGAGCTTGCAAGAATTTCCTCACCTCCTGGAACTCATCAGTTTCTTTCTCTTTTCTCTTCTGCAGTTCCTTGTCTCTCTTCTGTTCCATCTCTGTTAGCTTCACCATTGTAAATGTTCTAAATTCTTATCAGACATTTCCATGATTTCCATTGAACTGTCTGTGGATGAAGAGGAGTTATTCTTTTTCCTTGGAGGAGAGGTATTTTCTTGCTTTTCCATATATCTTGTGGCCCTGTGGTGATTTCTAATCATCCGATGGATGGTATGTTTCTCCTTAAACTAGAAGCTCAATTTGAATGTTCAGGAGCTTTCAGAAAGAGGTGATCTGGTATCTCTTTGCCTTTCCATTTTGATCCCTTTGCTCAGCAGAATCAGTAGATATTGAGGAATATGTTAACCCTAATAGTATTTGGATATTTGGCTATAGTTCCCTTAGATTGGTCAAGAAACAGAGTGAGAGTGGAGATTGAGGAGCAGAGAAATGAGATAAAAGTAACAGGAAAGGAAACAAGGAGAGAGAAATAACAACTACAACCAAGAAACAGAAAAAAAGAAGGAAATAAACCAAAAATTATTATTATTATTACTTTTTTAAAAAAGGAAAATATAGAAAACCATGCTGCAAAAGCCATGAAAATGTCTTCTGTGAGCCTGACCCTTGACTATCCTGGGTGGGAGAGGGAGAGGGGATTATTAACAAGATAAAAGTAAAGGAGAGGCTTAAATCCTAGAAAATCCTTCACCTTAAAAAATTTTAAAAAGGAAAAATTACAAAAAAAATGAGAAGATAGAGAGAAAGGCAGAGAGAGACAGAGAGACAGAGACAGAGAAAGAGAGAAGGCTTGGGGGCTTCCTACTACTCAAGTTAGTGGGCTGGAGGCTGAATTATCAGTCAAAAATCATCATTTATCTTTTATCCCTGAAATCACTAGTTCTCAGGAGCCACGAAGGTGTCTTTTTTTAAAACATTTTTAAATATCATTTTTTTCTTTTACATTCAATCATATTATTATGTTATTTAGCTTACAAACTGAATATTTCGACATGTGAATATTTCTCCCTAGTCCAGGTGGTAAAACTATAAAATATTTTGTAAAGATAATACAACATTTATTTCTCCAATTAATGTTTTGCCTCTCTATTTTTATTCTAAATGTCTTCCTCAGACTCTACACTTTCATGCACACTATATCTGGTATTTACATCCATTTACTGTGTTTCTATAAACTTCAGTCAATCAGTTTTAGTCATAGAGTGCAGACACTCGATGTATATTAAGTGGGACATACAATGTCTCTCCTTCATAGCCTGGCTTGCTTCACTCAGTAGTAAATCTTCCACTTTCTGTCAAAAGACAGGGTTTTGATTTTTTTTATGGCTGAATAGTATTCTATAGAGTATATGTGCCACCGTTTTTCAATCCACTATTCTGCACAGGGGCATTTGGGTTGATTCCAGGTCTTAGCTATCATGAATAGTGCCGCAATAAACATCGATGTGCAAGTACTTTTCCGATGAAGAATTCTTCTGTCTTTTGGGTAGATACCAAGGAGTGGGATTTCTAGATCATATGGTAAGTCTATTTTTAGATTTTTGAGGAATCTCCAAATTGCTCTTCACAGTGGCTGGATTAATTTACATTCCCACCAGCAGTGTAAGAGAGTTCCCCTTTCACCACACCCCCAACAACACTTATCTAATTTTTTTTTTTTAAATCTTAGACATTCTGACTGGGGTTAGGTGGTATCTCATTGTTTTTATCTAAATTTCCCTTACAATGAGGGAGGTAGAGTATTTTTTCATATGCCTTTGGCTATTCGTATGTCATCTGTAGAGAGTGTTTTTTTCAACGCATTCTCCTGTTTTTTAAAAGGGCTGATCATCTTTTTTTCCAAACAGCTGTTTGAGTTCTACGTGTATTCTGGTTCTCAGTCTCTTATCTGATGTATAATTTATAAAGATATTTTCCCATTCTGAGGACTGTTGATTCACACTAATTACTGTGTCTTTTGCCATGCAGAAATTTCTTAGTCTGATGTAATCCCACTTGTCTATTTTGGGGATTATTGACTGTGGTTTGGGAAAATATCTTTATAAATTATAC
>NW_006206422.1:238438-241427 GCF_000334495.1 Tupaia belangeri chinensis | reverse complement strand
CAAGGACTTCCAGTACTATATTGAAAAGGAGTGGAGAAAGTGGGCATCCTTGTCTTGTTCCCGTGTTTATTTGGAAAGTTTTCAGCTTTTCTCCATTCAAGATGGTGTTCACTATGGGTTTTCCATAGACTGCTTTTATTGTGTTGAGAAATGACTGTTCTATGCTGATTTTGCCAAGAGTCTTCATCATGAATGGATGTTCTATCTTATCAAATGCTTTTTCTGCATCAATCAATATGACCATATGGTTTTTATCTTTCTTCCTGTTAATATGGTGCATTACATTTATGGTTTTGCATATGTTGAACCAACCTTGCATGCCTGTAATAAAGCCTTCCTGATCATGATGTATAATCTTTTTTATATGTTGTTAAATATGATTTGCTAGTATCTTGTTGAGAATATTTGCATCTATATTCATCAGACATATTGGTCTAGAGTTTTCCTTGCTTGTCCTGTCCTTATCTGTTTTAAGGATAAGTGTGATAGAGGCTCCATAGAATGAATTAGGGAGAAATTCACCCTTTTGGATCATTAGAAATAACTTGAGCTGAATGGTGGTTAACTCTTCCTTAAAAGTTTTCTAGAACTCAGAGCTGAAGCCATCAGGGCCAGGGCTTTTCTTTGTTGGAAGGTATTTATTACTGATTCAATATCCTGGATTGTTATGTACCTATTCATATTTTCTATATCCTCCTGGCTCAATCTTGGTAGATGATATGTATCCAGGAATTTGTCTATCTCATCCATATTTTCTTTTCTCTTGGAATATAGTTGTTCATAGTATCCTCTAATGATATTTTGTATTTCTCCTTTGTCTGTTGTTATATTACCTGCTTCATTGCAGATTTGATTCATCTGGTTCCTTTCTCTCTTCTTAATAAGTCTCACTCGTGGTGTATCAATTTTGTTAATCTTTTCAAGTAACCAGCTTTCACTTTCATTTATTTTCAGTATCATTCATTTTCAATTTCATTTATTTTTACTCGTATCTTTATTATTTCTTTTCTTCTGGTGTTTTCTGGATCTTTTTGCTGTTGCTTTTCCAATTCTCTGAGGTATGATGATAGGTGATCCAATTGCCTTCTTTCCATATTTTTCTTATGTTCACCAATTGCTATGAACTTCCCTCTTATGATTCCTTAACAGTGTCCTGAAAATTATGGGAACTTGTGTCCTCATTGTCATTGGCTTCCATGTATCTTTTTATTTCAGTTTTTATTTCTTCCATAGTTGTAGAGTTATTCAGGAATAACTTATTTAGTTTCCATGTATTTTAGTATTTTTGTGCCTTTCTCTTGAAATTAAACTCAAGTTTAATTCTATCATGATCAGAGAAGATGCTGGATATAGTTTCTATGCCTCTGAATCTTTAGAGGCTTACTTTGTGCCCTAGGATGTGGTCGATCTTTGAAAAGGTTCCATGTGGGGTGAGACAGAAGTGTTTCTCATGGTTTTTGGATGGAAAGTTCTATAGATATCTGTTAAGTCCATTTGATTTATAGTATCATTTAGACCCTTTGTCTCTTTTTCTATTTTTTGTCTAGATGATCTGTCCAGAGGGGATAGTGTGGTATTGAGTTCTCCAACAATTAGTTCGTTGCAGTCTATCTCCCCTTTTAGATCTAACAATCTTTCCTTCACAAATTTGGGTTTTCCTGTGTTAGGTGCATAGATAGTTATAAGTTTTATATCTTCTTGATTGATTTACCCTTTTACTACAATATAGTACCCTACTTTGTCTCATCGAACAGTTTTTGTTTTAACGCCTATTTTGTCAGAAAATAGTATTGCAATTCCAGCTCATTTTTGGTTGCCATTTGCATGGAAAACTTTTTTCCAACCCTTAACTTTTAGTCTATGTGTGTCATTAACCATGAAGTGGGTTTCCTGTAGGCAACAGACAGAGGGTCTTTGTTTATTACTCATTCAGCCAGTGTCTCTTCATTGGAGAATTTAATCCATTAACATTCAATGCCATAATTGATGTTACTGTATCTGTCCTGACGTTTAAGTTGGCCATTGTCTTGGTTGCCTTTTATTCCTTTGATTCTGTTATTTCTTTAGTTTTCCTGGTACAGTACTCTTTTTAAGGTTTCTTGAAGAGCTGGTCTGATGTTGGCAAATTCTTTCTGGTTTTGTTTGTCTGAAAAGATTTCAATCTTTTTTTTTTCCATATGAAGGATAATCTTACAGGATTTAATAACCTTGGTTCAAATTATTTCTCTCTTAACACGTGCAATAAGTCTTCCTATTCTTTTCTTGCTTGCCTTGTTTCCGTTGAGAAGTCCAGTGTTAGTCTGATGGGATGACCTTTGTAAGTCACTTGTCATTTTTCTCTTGCTGGTTTTAGTATCTTGTCTTTGTCTGTGATCTTTGCCAGTCTGGCTAAGATTTGCCTTGGGGAAGATCTTCTTAGGTTAATTCTATTGGCATTCCTTTGTATTTCTTGGGTCTGGATGTTTGAGTGCCTCTGCAGACTTGGGAAATTTTCTTCCTGTAGTTAATTGAATAGATTTTCCGTGTCCTTATTAGTTTCTTCACCTTCTGGGATACGTTGTTCAGATGTTAGGAGGTCTTGTGTATTATCCTCTTTTTTTATTATTATTATTTTCTCTATCTTTTTGGTGATTTTTTTCTGGGTGAGAGGTTTCATCTTCTATGTCAGAGATTTGATCTTCAATATGGTCTAATCAACTCTTAATACTTTTGAGAGAGTTTTTGATTTCCTTTATTACAGATTTCATCTCTAATAGTTTCATCTGATTCTTTCTTAGAGTGTTTATTTATTTTTTTTTTCATATCGTGGAAAGACTTCCTAATCGCCTATAATTCATTGTCTCTTTTCTGCTCCAATTCATAAAATTTGGTCACTATGAAAGTTCTAAATTCTTTCTCCGGGCCTGCGCGGCCGGGGCTCTGTTCCGCGTTCCGCAGCCGGGGCCGCCCGCCCGGTCCCCGCTGCTTCTCCCGCGCTGGATTTGTCCCG
>NW_006206422.1:230780-237250 GCF_000334495.1 Tupaia belangeri chinensis | reverse complement strand
GTGGGGGATGGGGAATCAAGGATGGCAAAACAAAAGGCAAGGTATGCAGGACATAAGAATTGGAAAATTATTTGCTGAGAACATGTATGTTGATGTGCTTGATTGAGCCAATGCACAGTGTATTTTGGATGGAAAATTCATCTGTGTGTTGTGATGGTGTATAGTGAATTAATGTAGAGAATGAATAAATTAAATTTTTTTAAAATAAATAAATAAATAAATAATTTCTCTGCCATATTGGTAACTTCCTCTCTTTTTTCAAGAAGTGGTGGGGAATCACTGTGTTCTTTTGATAGTAATTTAGTTTCTGGTTGACTCATACCTTAAGCTCTTCTACTTCTAGTCATTTTGAGATTTATTCACTTTGAAATACCTTTTAGAAGAATGTTTTTTCACTAGGAGCAAGAGTGTTTCCCTTTAGTTGTGGACTTGTGAGTGCCAAAGTCTCTGTTCTGTTGTGTTTAGCAATGTGGTCCAAGGATTAGTATTCTATTTAGACTTCTAAAGAGCAGTATGTCCTTTTTTGCAGGTGGTTCGGTAAAAGGGAGTACCCTGGGGAGTCGTACAATACTAAGGTACTTCAGAACTGTGATTCTAGACCTATCTAGTCTGTCTGGGAGGGTGGAGGAAGAGGAAGAAAAGAGCAATTAAGAGGGAAGAAAGTAAGAAGGAGAATAAAGAAAAAGTTGCGTGCCATGCGCATTAGCATGCAATTTCGCTAGGTGTCTGGAGATGAAAATGGGGTCTGCTGAGTCTGTCTGGGAGGGTGGAGGAAGAGGAAGAAAAGAGCAATTAAGAGGGAAGAAAGTAAGAAGGAGAATAAAGAAAAAGTTGCGTGCCATGCGCATTAGCATGCAATTTCGCTAGGTGTCTGGAGATGAAAATGGGGTCTGCTGTTGAGCTGGGGGTGATCCTGTGTGGTAAGGAGAAGTGGGAAATTTAAAAAGATGAGAAAAAAAGCCCTACTTGGCTGACAGAGATAGGGAAGTCTCTGTACTTGGGGCTGCCCAGGCTGGAGCTGAGGCAGGGGTCGCTTTCTCGGTGTCCCATAGGCAAGAGTTCTAGAGATGGAAGTGGGATCTGCTGTTAAGCTTGGGGCAATCCTGTGTGGTAAGGAGAAGTGGGAAATGAACAAATCAAAGAAGAAGAGAAAAAAACAAAAGCCCTACCTGGCTGACAGAGATAGGGGTTTTCTGGACTTGGGGCTGCTGTGGCTGGAGCTGAGGCACAGGTCCCTGCCTCAGTGTCCTTTAGGCCTGGCATCTAGAGATGGAAGTGGGGTCTGCTGTTGAGCTGGGAGAGATGCTGTGTAGTAAGGAGAAGTGGGAAGTTAAGAAATCAAAGAAAAATATTTTTTAAAAAGCTCTACTTGGCTATCAGAGATAGGGGGGTCTCTGGACTTGGTGCTGCTGGGCCGGAGCTGAGTCAGGGGTCCCTGTCTCAGTGTCTTTCAGGTCAGGGGTCTGGAGATGCAAACAGGATCTGCCGTTGAGCTGGGAGCGATCCTGTGTGATAAGGAGAAATGGGAAATTAACAAATCAAAGAAGAGAAGAAAAATGAAAGCCCTACCTAGCTGACAAAGATAGGGGTTCTCTGGATTTGGGGCTGCCGTGGCTGGAGCTGAGGCACAGGTCCCTGTCTCAGTGTCCCTTAGGCTAGGGTTCTGGAGATGGAATCGCTGTCTGCTGTTGAGCTGGAGGCGACCCTGTGTCTGAAGATGTCTTCTTCTGAAGGCCTACTCCTTGCCTCTCCACTTCAGGTTGTAGGCTGGAGGCTGAATGATCAGTAGAAAATCTTCATTTTTCTATTTTCCCTGAAATCACTAGTTCTCACGAGCCAAGAAGGTGTCTTCTTCTGAAGGCCTGCTTCTTGCCTCTCCACTGGACTTTGTGGGCTGGAGGCTGAATTATCAGAAAAAAAAAATATCTTAATTTCCATTACTAAGCCCTTTGACATGCAGAAACTGCATAATCAGATAGAATTTCATTTGTCTACTCGCAGCATTATAGACTGTGCTTTGGGGATATTATTTTAAAAAGGCATTGCCTACCTACTCCAATGTCTCCCAGAGTTTCCCCAGCGTTTTCTAGCAGCATTTTTATAGTTTGAGGACTGAGGTTTAGATTGTTGATCCACTTTGAGTTTATTTTTGTCAATGGTGAGAGGTAGGAGTTCAGATTCATCTTTCTGCAGGTAGATATCCAGTTTATTCCAGCACCATTTGATAGAGAGGTTTTACTTTGACCACTGGGTTGACTGATATCTTTTGTCAAAAATCAGTCAGCTGTATAGTTGGGAGTTTATTTCTTGGAAGTCTATTCTTTTCCATTGGTCCACCAGTCTATTTCTGTGCCAATGCCATTCCATTTTGATTACCACAGGTTTGTAGTATATTTTTTGGTTAGAGGGTGAGATGCCACCCACTCCACTCTTCTTGTGCAGGATTGCTTTGGCAATACGAGGTCTTTTATGAATCCAGACAAATTCTATGATTGTCTTTTTTAGATCTGTAAAGAATGTCTCTGGGATTTGGATTTGGATTGCACAAAATATATAGATTGATTGGGTAGAATTGCCATTTTGATTATATTAATTCTTCCAATCCAGGAACATGTGATGTCCTTTCACTTTTTGGTGTCATTTTCAATTTCTTTTTTTAGCTTCTCATAGTTTTCCTTTGGAGGTCTTTAATTTCTTTGGGTACATTTATTCCTAGGTATCTTGTACTTTTTGTGGATATGTTAATTGGAATTACTTTTTTCAGTGCTGTCTCAGTCTGCCTGCTGTTTGTATATAGCATTGCAATAGATTTGTTTATGTTGATTTTGTATCCTGCAACTTTATTGTATTCACTTATTACTTCCAGGATTTTTTTCATGGGTCTTCTATGTGTATAATCATGTCATCTGCAAATAGAGTTAGTTTTACCTCTTCTATTCCTATTTGAATGCCTTTTATTTTAGTCTCTTTCCTGATTGCATTGGCAAGGATTTCCAGTACTATATTGAAAAGGAGTGGAGAAAGTGAGCATTCTTGTCTAGTACCAGGTTTGAGTTGAAAAGCTTTCAACTTTTCTCCATTCAGGATGATATTAGGTATGGGTTTTTCATAGATAGCTTTTATTGTGTTGAGAAATGACCCTTCTATGCCCATATTGCTAAGAGTCTTGATCATGAAGGGATGTTGTATCTTATCAAATGCTTTTTCTGCATAAATTGATATGTTCATATGGTTTTTGTCTTTCTTTCTATTAAAATGGTGTATTACATTTATGGTTTTATGTATGTCGAACCAACCTTGTATCCTTGGGATAAAGCCTACCTAGTCATGATGTATACTCTTTTTTACATGTTAGATATGATTTGCTAGTATCTTGTTGAGAATTTTTCATCTATATTCATCAGAAATATTGGTCTAGAGTTTTCTTTTCTTGTCCTCTCTTTATCTGTTTTATGGATAAGGGTGATGAAGACTTCATAGAATCAATTTGAGAGAGTTTCTCCATTTTGGATCTGTAGAAATAACTTGAGTAGAATGAGTTAACTCTTCTTTAATAGTTTTGTACAATTCAGAGGTGAAGACATCCAGACCAGGGCTTTTCTTTCAAGGGGGGTTATATATTACTGATTCAATCTCCTGCTTGTTATGGGCCTATTCTGACTTTCTATATCCTCCTGGCTCGATCTTGGTAGATTATATGTGTCCAGGGACTTGTCCATTGCATCCAGATTTTCTTGTTTATTGGCATATAGTTTTTCATAGTATTTCTGTTGCCAGCTTCATTGCAAATTTGATTTATCTTGTTCTTTTCTCGCTTCTTTTTAATAAGTCTCACTAATGGTGTATCAATTTTGTTTATGTTTTCAAATAACCAGCTTTTACTTTCATTATTTTCTGTATAGTTTGTTTATTTTCTATTTCATTTATTTCTGCTTGGGTCTTTATTATTTCCTTTCTCTTGGAGTTTTTTTGGATTTTTTTTTTCTGTTGCTTTTCCAACTCTCTGAGGCATGGTGTTAGATGATCCATTTTCCTTCTTTTCATCTTCTTATGTGCACTGATTGTTATGAACGTCCCTCTTATGACTGCTTTTGCAGTGTTCCAAAGATTGCGGAAACTCATGTCCTCATTGTCATTGGCTTTTATGAATCTTTTTATTTCAGTCTTCATTTATTTAGTAGTTGTGAAGTCATTCAGGAGTTATTTAGTTTCCATGTATTTGAATATTTTTGAGAATTTCTCTTGAAGTTAAAATTAAGATTAATTGCATCATGCTTGGAGAAAATGCTGGATATAATTTCTATGCCTTTGAATCTGTAGCGGCTTGCTTTGTGCCCTGCCATGTGGTCAGTCTTCGAAATGGTTCCATGTGGGGGTGAGAAAAACAATATCTGTTTTGTTTTGGGTGGAAAGTTCTACCGATGTATGTTACATCCATTTGATTTATGTTATCATTTAGATACTTTATCTCTTTACTTTTTTTTTTTTGGTAGATGATCTGTCCAGAGGAGATAGAGAGGTGTTGAGATCTCCAACAATTAGTGTGCTGCAGTCTGTCTCTCCTTTCATATCTTACAGTCTTTCCTTCACGTATTTTGGTGTTCCCAAGTTAGATGCATAGATATTTATGTGTTATATCTTCTTGATGGATTAACTCTTTTACTACAATATAGTGCCCTTTTTATCTCTTCAAAGAGTTTTTGTTTTAAAGCCCATACTGTCAGAAATTAGTATCGTGACTCCAGCTCTTGGTTCCCATTTGCCTGGAATATCTTTTCTTTTATTTCTTGTTTGTCTTTATCCATGAGGTCTGTTTTTTTTTCAGGCAACAAATAGAGGTTTCTGTTTTTCATCCAGCCAGCCAATCTGTGTCTCTTTATTGGAGAATTTAATCCATTAACATTCAATGTTATCAATATTTCTATACTTGTCCCTACCTTTAAGGTGGCCATTGTCTTGCTTGACTTTAATTCCCTTATTTATGTCTGTTCATTCCTTAAGTTTCCTGGAACAGGAGTCTCTTCAGATATTTTTGAAGAGCTAGTCTGCTGTTAGCAAATTGTTTCAGGTTTTGTTTTTCTGGGAAGATTTTTCTTTTTTCTTTTTGCCATATGAAGGACAATCTTGCTGGATTTAATAATCTTGGTTGAAATTGTTTCTCTCTTAACACTTTCAATATGTCGTCTCATTCATTCTTTACTTGTCTTGTTTTCATTGAAATGTCCAATGTTAGCCTGACGTGATGACATTTGTAAGTCACTTATTGTTTATCTCTTGTCAGTTTTAGTATCTTGTCTTTATCTGTAGTCTTGGCCAGTGGCTAAGGTGTGCCTTAGGAAAGATTTTGTTGGGATGATTTTATTTGGGGCCTTTGCATTTCTTGGGTCTGGATGTATGAGTACTTCTCTAGACTTGGGGAAATTTTCTTCCAGGATTTCATGGAACAGATTTTCAATGCCCTTATTAGTTTCTTCAACTTCTGGGATACCAGTTATGTGGATGTTTGGAAGTTTGATGGAATCCAGTATTTCTCTTATATTATCCTTGTGGGGTTTGTTGTTGTTGTTGTTGTTGTTGTTACTTTCTCTTTTGTTGGGTTTTTCTAGGATGGAAGTTTTATCTCCTACATCAGAGATTTGATCTCCAACATGGTTCTATTGACTTTTAATACTTTTTTTTTTAAGATTGTATTACTTAATTTTATTTTACACTGGGTACTGGGAACAGAGCAATCCTCCTTAATAAAGTCGACAGTTAGCTTCGCTCAGAACATTTTTAATAATGCACATTAAAAAAAAAGTATTCATCTTACAAATTGTTCTGCACTCCAAATATACAATAGCTTGGAAAACAAAATTTAGAAAATAAAAGCCAATGTAAAAAGACAGATAAAACAACTAGAACAGTACAGGTTTTTATATGGCTCAGATGTTACAGTTTTCTTACTGCATCATCAATTTCAGAAATCTGTTCCTTCAGCTGGCTCCATTGCTCTGGATTTAAAGGAATACCTTTTCCTCCTGGTTTCATTTCACCTTCTGGATCCATCCAATATTCCCTGATATCAATTAGAACTTTCCCTTTAAAATCCTGAACACTGACATATCTCATTTTCCCAATTTGAAACATGTTATCATCTCTGCTGCTGCTACTCTGTTTGGAAGATGACAGAGCTCTACAAGTTTCACCAGTCTTTTGCTTCTTTACAGGTTTTTCTGGAGCAACTTGCTTTTTCCTCTTTAACTTCTTGTCAACTTCACTGTCAGAATCACTGCCAGAAGAACTTGATGAAACAAATTCCTTTGATCTAAGCATTGCTCCACTCCTTCTATCGAACAACCTCCTGCTCATTTTCTCCTGACTCGACTTTTAATACTTTTGAGAGAGGTTTTGATTTGCTGTATTACAGACTTCATCTCTAATATTTCCATCTGATTCTTTCTTTCTTTCTTTTTTTTTTTTTTTTTTTT
>NW_006206422.1:228903-230745 GCF_000334495.1 Tupaia belangeri chinensis | reverse complement strand
TTTTTTTTTTCTTTTTTTTTTTTTTTTTTTTTTTTTTTTTTTTTTTAGAGATTTTTACTATAGGGCATGTGAGCTTGCCAGAAAGACAGAGAGATGACCATGCTGTATTCCCTTCTCTTCCATTCTCCTCTCGGGATTTTGGGCACACATGCACATACACCTGGTGTGAGTTCAAGCCACTGGGTCCGGGACTCAAACCATGGTTGCCTACATGGGAGTCCAGTGACAAAGCCATTATGCCAACTGCTGGTCCCTGATTCTTTCATATACTGTCCATTTCTTCTTTCATATCATGGAAGGACTTCATAATCTCCTGTAGTTTGTTGTCTCTCTTCTGTTCCAACTCATAGAGTTTTGTCACCATGAATATTCTAAATTATTTCTCTGACGTTTTGGCAGCATCTGTTTCCCCCACACACACACAAGATTGAGGACAGTTATTGTGTTCTTTTGATGGAGACATATTTTTTTTTTTTGTTTTATTCAGACTTGAGGCTCTTTTTTTACTTCTAGCCATTGGGAGGTGTTTTTACTTTTGGAAACCTTTTTGGAGAATTTTCTTTGAGAACAAGTGTGCTTCCCTTTTACTGTAGACTGATGTGTGTTGAAGTCTCTCTTCTGCTGTGTTTATCAATGTGGTCTCCACAGGAAGAGTCTTCTATTCAGGTATCCGAATAGCAGTTTCTCCTTTCTTGCAGGTGATTCAATAAAAGGGCAGGTCCCAGGGAGCCTTACAATACTTGAGTATTTGAAAACTGTAATCTTAGACCTGTCTAGTCCCTCTGAGTGGGTGGTGGATGAGGAGGAGATGACAGTATAAGGAAAAAAGAGTATGAAAGAGAATAAAGAATAAGTCTCACACTGCACACCATCTGGGGTCAAAGCTGGAGCTGGGGCCAGGCCCAGTGACTGGCCCTGCCTCAGTGTCCTTACAGGCCAGGGGACTTGAGATGGAACTGGAATCTGCTGGAGAGCTAGTGGCTGTCCTGTGGTGTAAAGAGAACTAGGAAATTAACAAAAGAAAGAAGAAGAGAGAAAAAAGAAGCCTACCTTTCTAACAGAGAGGGCCTCTGTGGTTGGGAAAGGGGGTTGGGGCTGGAACTGGAGCTGGGCTCAAGGCCAGTGACTGGCACTACTTCAGTGTCCCTAACAGGTCAAGGGACTGGAGAGGCAACTGGATTCTGATGGAGAGCTGGGGGCTGTCCAGTGGGGTAAGAAGTAAGAAATTAACAAAAGAAAAAGGAAGAGAAAAGAAAAAAGCAGCCTATCATTCTGGGGGCTCTGTGGTGGGGAGACCTGGGCAGGGGCTAGAGCTGGCTTTAACTCTTTTTTTTTTTTTCATGGAAGCTATGTTTTATTTCCTTTTGATTTTATCTAACTTGAAAAATGTTTCCCTCAGAGGGTATTCCTTTAGTAACCTTTCATTTTTTGTCTTCCTTTTTTAAATTTTATTTTTATATTTATTGAAAAATGTTTCCCTCAGAGGGTATTCCTTTAGTAACCTTTCATTTTTTGTCTTCCTTTTTTAAATTTTATTTTTATATTTATTTTTATTATCATCATAGTCATCTTTATATTACATTGGATTACATACAACTTTACAGTGCATTACATTGCTTTTTCAAAAGGGAATGCCATGCATGTCACTCAGTACAGAGACATTAATCTCCCCCACTTCATCATTCAATATCTTCTCAATGTTTTCCCAATCATTATTATTATTATTCTAATTATTTTTTAAAACAGTCAATCACTATTTTTCATTTTGCTTGTAAAAAGACTTACCCATCATGAAATACTTCTCAAACCAATCCAGTTGAGAATACTATACATGTCATCATC
>NW_006206422.1:227994-228616 GCF_000334495.1 Tupaia belangeri chinensis | reverse complement strand
TTTTTCAATCCATTCATCAGTTTGTGGACATTTAGGTTTGTTCCATGTCTTGGCAATTGTGAATAATGCTGCAATAAACACACATGCACAAGCATTTTTTTGACTGAGCATTCTGCTATCCTTTGAATAGATGTCCAGAAGTAGAACTGTTGGATTTTATGGTAATTCTCCTTGCAGGTCTTTGAGGAACCTCCATATTGTTCTCCACAGTGGACAGACCAATTTATATTAACACAAAAAGTATAAATCTTAGCTATTGCAATCAGAGAAGAGAACAATATTAAAGACATTCGAATAAGTAAAGAAAAGTTGAAAATATCTTTATTTGCAGATGACATGATAGTATACATAGAAGACCCAAAAGTACCCATGAAAAAACTTCTTGAAGTAATAAGTGAATACAGTAAGGTGGCAGGATACAAAATCAATATCCAAAAGGCTATAGCATTTCTATTTATGAACAACAAGTTGAATGGAGAGCTGAAGAAAGGAATCCCTTTCACCATAGCCACAAGATGTATAAGATACCTAGGGATAAACTTAACTAAGAAAGTCAAAGACCTTTATAAAGAAAATTATGAAAATCTTAAAAAAGATATTGAAAGTGACATAAAAAAAGTGG
>NW_006206422.1:223891-226637 GCF_000334495.1 Tupaia belangeri chinensis | reverse complement strand
TACCTGTTGATGATGACATGTATAGTATTCTCAACTGGATTGGTTTGAGAAGTATTTCATGATGGGTAAGTCTTTTTACAAGCAAAATGAAAAATAGTGATTGACTGTTTTAAAAAATAATTAGAATAATAATAATAATGATTGGGAAAACATTGAGAAGATATTGAATGATGAAGTGGGGAGATTAATGTCTCTGTACTGAGTGACATGCATGGCATTCCCTTTTGAAAAAGCAATGTAATGCACTGTAAAGTTGTATGTAATCCAATGTAATATAAAGATGATTATGATGATAATAAAAATAAAATAATAAAATAATAAAAAAGTATAAGAGTGTTCCCCTTTCACCACAGCCCTTCCAACACTTATCATTTTTTTTTAATCTCAGGCATTCTTCCTGGGATTAGGTGCTATCTCATGGTTTTGATCTGCATTTTTCTTAATATGAGGGATGCTGAGCATTTATTCATATGCTTTTGACTGTTCTTATGTCTTCCTTAGAGAGTTGTTTGCTCAGCTCATTTTCCCATCTTTTAGTTGGGATGATTTTTTTTTTTTTTTGGTAAAGTACTTGAGTTCCCTCTTTTTTTCTGGTTATCAGTCCCTTATCAGAGGGTTAGCTTACAGAAATATTCTTCCATTCTGAGGGGTATCAGTTAACACTAATTACTGTGGTTTTGCTGTACAGAAACATCTTAGTCTGATGTAATCCCACTTGTCTATTTTTGGAATTATTGCCTGTGATTTGGGGATATTATTTAAGTCTTTGCTTACCCTAGTGACTCCTAGAGTTTTCCGAGTGTTTTCCACTAGTATTTTTATAGTTTGAGATCTTAGTGTTAGATTTTTGGTCCAGTTTGAGTTGTTTTTGTTAATGGTGAGAGATAGGGTCCAGGTTCATTTTTCTGCAGGTGGATACCCAGTTCTTCCAGCACCATTTGCTAATGCAGTTTTCTTTTTCTCACTGGATCGATGCACCTCTTTGTCAAAAATCAATTGGCTGTATATTTTGGTGTTTATTTCTGATGTATCTATTCTATTCCATTGGTCCATGTGTCTATTTTTGTGCAATACCATGATTTATTTTTATTTTTTATGTTTTTAATTACATATATCTTTACAGTGTATAACATTTCTTTTCCAGCATAATTACCATGCATATCAGTCAAGACAAATATATTACTATACACACCAGCAGCAACAAATACCTTTTTATTTTTTTGTTCAATTAAACATACTTTTTTTCTGTTTCTTCCCCTGCTCCCCTGTCTCCCTACCTCCATTACCTACCCCCGTATTGTCCCTAAACTTACTATCTCTAGTATCTATTTTTCCCCTCCCTGCTACTATACCCTCCAAACCTTAATTTTCTACCATAGAGTTCAGAAAATTAATATGTATTGAGTGGGAACATACAAAATGTGTCTTCCATAGTCTTACTTGCCTCTTTTACCACAAATTAAGTCTTCCATTTTGGTCCACTTTGTATCAAATGTCATGTTTCTTTTTTTATGGTAATGTAGTCCTAGTGATTGTAAATAATGGTGAAATAAACATGGATGTGCAAGTGTTTTTTCCAACTGAAGATTTTTCTTTCCTTTGGGTAAATACCTAAGAGTGGAATTAATGGGTCATTTGGTACTTCTATTTTTAGGTGTCTAAGGAATATCCATATTATTCTCCAAAGTGATTGTACTAATTTGCATTCTCACTAACAATGTAAGAGAGTTCCCTTTTCACCATGCCTCACCAGCACTTGTCATTATTTATTTTCTTAATTTTAGCAATTCTGATTGGGGTTAAGTGGTATCTCACTATGGCTTTGATTTGCATTTCCCTTATGATAAGAGAGATTGAGCCCGTTTTTATATGCTTTTGAATCATTCATATCTCTTCTTCGGAAAATTGTTCAGCTCAGTTTCCCATGCTGCTTTGATTATCACACTTCATAATATATTTTGGAATCAGGACATGAGATGCCTCCTAGCTAGTCTTCTTACACAGAATTGCTTTGGCAATGCAAGTTCTTTTAGCTTTTTTCATTTTTGGGAGTTTTTTTTTTTTCTTTTGCTATAGGGCACGTGTGCTCACCTGAAAGACAGAGAGAGACAGAGAGACAGAAAGCGAGTGAGAAATCACCCTCCAGGGGCATGACCATGCCACAATACCTTCTCCTCCATTCTTCTCTCAGGATCTTGGGCACTCACACATATGAGCCCGGCATGAGTTTAAGCCACTGGGTCCAGGATTCAAACCACAGTTCACAACATGAGAGTCCAGTGACATAGCCATTACACCAACTGCTGGTCTCTACAAGTTCTTTTATAACTCCAGACAAATTCTATATATATATATATTTAATCTTCAAAGAATGTCTCTGGTAATTTTATTGGAATTGCATTAAATATAGATTTATTTGGAAAGAATTGCCATTTTGATTATATTAATTCTTCCAATCTAGGTACATGGATGTCCATCCATATTTTTGTACCTTTTTAATTAGTTTTTTAGATTTACATAGTTTTCCTTGTAGAGGTTTTTTACTTTTTTGGTTAGATTTATTCCTAGATATTTTATACTTTTTGTGATTATGCTTAACGGGACTATTTTCTTCAGTTCTACCTCAGTCTACTTGTTTTTTTATAGAGAGAAATGCTGTAAATTTTTATGTTGATTTTGTATTCTGCTACTTTACTGCACTCTTTTCTTTTCTTTTTTTTTTTTTTTTTTTTTTTTTGGGAGGTTT
>NW_006206422.1:202789-223766 GCF_000334495.1 Tupaia belangeri chinensis | reverse complement strand
GCGCCCGGTGTGAGCTTTAAGCCACCGGGCCCGGGATGCAAACCGTGGTCGACTACGTGGGAGTCCAGCGACATAGCCATTACTCTAACTGCTGGTTCCCTTTACTGCATTCTTTTATTACAGGAATTGTTTCTTTGTTGGATCTTCTATGTATACAAACATGTCATCTAGATATAGGAATAATTTTACCTCTTCTTTTTTTTTTGAGAGAGCGGTGTTTTTTTTTTTTTTTTTTTTTTTTTTTCTAGGGCATGTGCACTTGCCAGAAAGACAAAGAGAACAGAGAGACAGAAAGCAAGAAATCAACACCCACCCACCCCCGGGGGGGTGGCCTTACTGCAATCCCTTCTCCTCCATTCTCCTCTCGGGATCTTGGGCACACACGCACACGCGCCTGCCATGAGTTTAAGCCAATAGCGTCTGGGATTCAAACCACGGTCTACTATGTGGGAGTCCAGTGACATAGCCATTACGCCAACAGCTGGTCCAATTTTACCTCTTCTTTTCCTATTTGAATACATTTTATTTTATTCTCTTTTCTGATTAGATTTTGTAGGACTTCTGGCCCTGTGTTGAAAAGGAGTAGAGAATATAGGCAGCCTTGTCTTGTATGAGATTTTAGTGAAATAGCTTTCAGCTTTTCCCCATTCATTATGATGTTAGCTATGGATTTTTCATAAATAGCTTTTATTGTATTGAGAAATGACCCTTGTATGCCTATTTTAGTGAGTCTTAATCATGAAGGGGTGTTGTATTTTATCAAATGCTTTTTGTGCATCGACTGATATGTTCATATGATTTTTATCTTTTTTCTTTTAATATGGCATATTGCATTTATGGTTTTGTGTATGTTGAATCACACTTTATCCCTGTAATAAAGCCTGCCTGGTCTTCTTTGTCATATTCTTTTTTGTTAGGGGTATGAGTGTGATGGAAGCTTCATAAAATAAATTTGGAAAGGTTCCTTCCTTTTGGATCTTTAAAAATAACTTGTAGGGAGAGGGTAGGAGAAGCGGGAAATTTTAAAAAGAGAAATTAAGGAGGAAAACAGAGAGGCAAGACATTTATGGGACACAGAAATAGATTATTATCTGTTGATAGTTGTTTGTATCCTTAACTGGACTAGTGTGAAGTGTATTCATTTGGATACATTCAACTTACAAGTAAAATGATTTGTAATGAGTAAATGTATAAATTGTTTTTAAATTTAAAAATTAATAAAGGGGGATCCAAGATGATTAGGACCAGAGTTCTTATGTGGAAATGTAAAGGAATGTACACTTCCAGGCAAGAGATATTGTAAGGATATTTCAGAAATCCAGAAAGAGGGTCCTTCCCAGAAACTAACTCTTCCTGCAACTTGATCTTAAACTATCCTATAAAGCTGTGAGAAAATAAATTTATGTTGCTTAAAAAACAATAATAATAACTTTAGTTGAATGAAGGTTACCTCTTACATAAAAGTTTTAAAGAATTCAGAAGTGAAGCCATCAAGACCAGGGCTTCTCCTTTGGGAGATTATTTATACTGATTCATTCTCATGGCTTGTTATGGGCCTATTCAGGTTTTCTATGTCCTCCTGGCTCAATCTTGGTAGATTATATGTGTCCAGGAATTTGTCCACCTCATTCAGGTTTTCTTGTTTGTTGGTGTATTGTTGTTCATAGTATCCTCTAATGACATTTTGTATTTCTATTATATCTGTTGTTATATTGTCTGCTTCATTGTGAGTTTGATTTATCTGGTTCCTTTCTATCTTCTTAATTAGTCTAGCTACTGTTGTGTGATTTTGTTAATGTTTTCAGAGAACCAGCTTTTGCTTTCATTTATTTTCTGTATAATTAATATATTTTCAACTTTATTTATCTTTACTCAAATCTTGTTTCTTTTTTCCTGGGGGTTTTTTTTTTTTTTTTTTTTTTTTCCGGGGGAGGGGGGGTTTTTGTTGTTGTTGCTTTTCCAAGTCTCTGAGGAATGATGTTAGGTTTTCATTTGCCTTCTTTCTTTTTTCTTATGCACACTAATTGCTATGAACTTCCCCCTTATGACTGCTTTAGCTGTGCCCCATAAGTTATGGGAAGTCATGTACTCATTGTCATTGGTTTCCATGAATCTTCTGTTTTCAGTCTTAATTTTTTCAGTAGTTGTGAAGTCATTCAGAAGTTGGTTATTTAGTTTCCATGTATTTGTGCATCTTCAAGTTTTTTTTTTCCCTAAAATTTACAAGTTTAATTCTATTGTGGTCAGAGAAGATGCTGGATGTAGTTTCTATACATTTGAATCTGCAAAGCTTGATTTGTGCCCTATCATGTGGTCAATCTTTGAAAAGGATCCATGTGAGGATGAAAAAAAATGTATTTCATGTTTTTTGGGTGGCAGTTTTTATAAATGTCTATAAAGTTCATTTGAGTTATGAAATCATTTAGTCCTATATCTCTTTGCTTATTTTTTGTCCAGGTGATCCATACAAAGTAGATAGTGTGACTTTGAGATATCCCCAACAATTAGTGTGTTGAAGTCTGTTTCCTTTTAGACTTAACAGTCTTTCCTTCACATATTTTGTTGATTCTGAGTTGGGTGCATAGATACTTTTAAGCATTATTCCTTCTTTATGAATTAGCCTTTTACTACTATATGTTTCCCTTTGTCTCTTCTCTTTTTTTAATCATACATCTTTTTATTTCTGCATGGGAAGTAATGACATCTTTACTCTCATATCTGATGTACTGATTTGTATCTTCTGCTTTTTAAATTTAATTTTATTTTAATATCTTTTATATATTCAATCATATATATCACTTAGTTTGGAATGTGAATGTTCTGACATGAATACATTTCTCACCAGTCTAGTTGGGGATACTAAGGATGTTATCATCATCAGATAATAACCCATTTATTTGTCTCATAAATGTCTTGCCTCTGTATTTCTCTCCTTAATATCTTTCCACAGACTCTCCTCCTTCAACTCTCTTCCCTCACTGTATCTGGTTTCTATAACCATTTTCTATGTTTCTATAGCCTCCAGTATTTCAGTTTTGTTCATATATTCTGGATATTCAGTACATATTAAGTGGAGACATTTGATGTTTCTCCTTCATATCCTGGCTTGCTTCACTCACAGGACAAATGGGTTGGTTTCATGTTTTAGCAATTATGAATATTGCCGCAAAAAACATAGATGTGCAAGCACTTTTCTGACTAAGCATTCTTCCTTCCTTTGAGTAGATACCAAGGAGTGAGATTGCTGGATCATATGGTAGTTCTATTTGTAGAACTTTGAGGAATCACCATAATGTTCTCCATAGTTACTGGACTAATTTACATGCCCACCAGCAGTGTAGGAAAGTTCCTTTTTCAGCACATTCCTGCCAGCACTTATCATGTTGTTTTTTTAATCTTAGTCATTCTGACTGGGATTAAGTGGTATTGCATTGTGACTTTGATCTGCATCTCTTTTATAATGAGGAATGTTGAGCAGTTTTTCATATGCCTTTTGGCTATTTGTATGTTTTCCTTAGAGAGTTGTTTTTTCAGCTCATTCTCCCATCTTTTAATTGGGTTGATCATATTTTTTGGGTTAAGCCACTTGAGTTCACTGTGTATTCTAGTTATCAGTCTTTTTTGTCCGAAGCATAATTTACAAAAATATTTTCCCATTCTGTGAGAGGTCAATTCCCACTAATTACTGTATTTTTTCCATACAGAAACTTCTTTATCTGATGAAATCCCACTCATCAATTTTTGGAATTATCGACTGTGCTTTGGGTGTCTTATTTCAGAATTCTTTGCCTACCCTAATGTCTCACAGAGTTTCCCCAGTGTTTTCCACCAGTATTTTTATAGTTTGAGGTCTGAGTTTTAAATCTTTGATCCACTTTGAGTTGACTTTTTTCAATGGTGAGAGATAACAGTTTAGATTCATCTTTTTACAGGTAGATATCCAGTTTTTCCAGCACCATTTACTAAAAAGGTTTTCCTTTTCCCATTGGATTTACTGGTATCTTTTGTCAAAAATCAGTTGGCTAGGGAACCAGCAGTTGGCGTAATGGCTATGTCACTGGACTCCCACGTAGTCGACCGCGGTTCGCGTCCCAGACCCGGTGGCTTAAAACTCACGCCAGGCGCATGTGCATGCGTGCCCAAGATCCCGAGAGGAGACTGGAAGAGAAGGGATCGCAGCATGACCATCCCCCCTGGAGGGTGATTTCTCGCTTTCTGTCTCTCTGTCTCTCTCTCTCTGTCTGGCAAGCGCACGCACCCTATAGCGAAAACCTCTCAAAAAAAATCAGTTGGCTATATGTTGGGGAGTTTATTTCTGGGGTTTCTATTCTGTACTTTTGGTCCACATGTCTGTTTTTGTGCCAATACCGTGCTGTTTCAATGATCACCACTTTATAATATGTTTTGAGGTCAGGGAATGAGATGCCGCCCACTCCACTCTTCTTGTGCAGAATTGCTTTGGCAATACAAGGTCTTTTATGAGTCCAGACAAATTCTATGATTCTCCCTTTTTATATCTGTGAAGAATGTTTCTTGTACCTTGATTGAGATTATGTTAATTATGTAGGTTAATTTGTGTAGAATTGCCATTTTGATTTTATTAATTCTTCCAATCCAGGAACACAGAATGTCCTTCCACTCTTTGTGTAATTTTTCTTACCTTCTCATAGTTTTTCTTGTGGAGTTCTTCAACTTCTTTGGTTAGATTTATTCCTAGGTATCTTATATTTTTTGTGGCTATGGTAAATGAAATTACTTTCTTCAGTTCAAACTCACTGCCTGATGTTCACATATAGAAATGCTATAAATTTCTTTGTGTTGATCTTATATCCTACAATTTTATTACTTCCAGGAAGTTTTTCCACTGGGTCTTCTATATATACAATCATGTCATCTGCCAATAGAGAAAATTTCATCTCTTCTTGTCCTATTGGAATGCCTGGATTTTATTATAATTTCTGATTGCATTGGCGAGGACTTTCAGTTGTAAAGGAGTGGAGAAAGTGGGCATCCTCATCTTGTATCAATTTTTAGCAGAGAAGCTTTCAGCTTTTCCCCATTCAGGATAATATCATCTATGGATTTTTCATAGATAGCTTTTACTGTGTTGAGGAAAGATCCTTCTATGCCAATTTTGCTGAGAGTTTTGATCATGAAGGGATGTTGCATCTTATCAAATGTTTTACTTAAATCAATTGATTTGATTATATGGTTTTTAATCTTTCTGTTAATATGGTGTACATTTATGAACATTACATTTATGGTTTTGCATATGTTGAACCATCCTTGCATCCCTGGAATAAAGCCTACCTGGTCATGATGTATAAGCTTTTCTATATGTTGTTGGATATGATTTGCTAGTATTTTGTTGAGAATTTTTACATCTATATTCATCAGATATATTGGTCTATAGTTTTTCTTCCTAGTCATGTCCTTGTCTGTTTTAAGGATAAGGGTAATGGAGCCTTCATAGAATGAATTTGAGAGAATTCTACCCTTTTGTATCTTTAGAGATACTTGAGTATAATGGGAGTTAACTCTTATTTAATAGTTTTGTAGCATTCTGAGGTGAAGCCATCAGGACCAGGGGTTTTCTATGTTGGGATATTATTTATAACTGATTCAATCTCATGGCTTGTTATGGGCGAATTCAGACTTTCTAAATCCTCCTGACTCAATCTTGGGTGGTTATATGTGTCCAGTAATTTGTCCATGTCATCCCATGTCATCTAGGTTTTTTTTAAAATTTATTTATTTTACATTCATCATCACAGCATACTAAATGTGATTTCCCATCCAGAATACATGGTATAGTGGCTTAATCATACATGTTATCATCGACAAGTTATTTTCTATTTCTTGTTTCATATATATATGTGTGTGTGTGTGTGTGTGTGTGTGTGTGTGTGTGTGCATATATATGTATATATAGATATACATATATATATTCACCATATTTCTCATCCTCTGCCATTTCTCATCCTCTTCCCATATATACTGTCTCTTCTGTCCACAGTGGCTTTCCATTCCTTCCCCTCTCACATTTTATTGATTCACAAAATATCTTAATTAATCTAATTACTTTCAATAGCAAATTCAGCTGATATATACATAACTGTGAACACATATCTGACTTAAGGTGTGAAACTCTGAGTAGAATGAATATACTATAAAGTAGCACCTAACTGATGCTATATATCTTACTGTAGTCATTAAATACATATATTTAATAATTTTTTTAATTTCTAGAAAAGTAGTTTTAGCTTTAATAAATCAAAAATCAAAGAAATGCTGAGGAACTTTACTTAAAACTTAAAGCCAGGAAACAGGTTAAGATTCTGTTTAAATAGTAGGTACATGAACCTATTGTCAGCTCAAGACAATACAAAAATTCTTAAATCTGGAAAACAATGCATAGAAAAATCAGTGATTATTTTAATCAAAAGTCCTAAGGTTCTGTTTCACCAGTTCGGTCTGATTTACTTAATCTATTTTTAGTTGTGGTTCACCTTCCCATTTAAATTCTGAAAAATATAGAACACTTAACGAATTTCTGTGTCATCCTTGCACAGGGGCCATGCTTTTCTTTGTATCGTTCCAATTTTAGTATATGTTCTATGCAAGCCAGCACTCATCCAGGTTTTCTTGTTTGTTGGTGTATAGTTGTTCATAGTATCCTCTAATGTATCCTCTCATGATGTTTAGTATTTCTGTTATGTCTGATGTTATATTGCCAGCTTCATTGAATATTTGATTTACCTGGTTCCTTTCTCTCTTCTTAATAGTTTAGCTAATGGTGTGTCGATTTTTTTTTTCTTTTCAGAGAAACAGCTTTTACTTTCATTTATTTTCTGTATAGTTCATTTATTTTCTATTTCATTTATTTCTGCTTGAAATTTTATTATTTCTTTTCTCCTAGAGTTTTTGGAACTTTTTGTTGTTACTTTTCCAATTCTATGAGGCATGATGTTAGGTTGTCCATTTGCCTTCTTTTCTTCTTCTGTACACAAATTGCTACAAACTCTTCTCTTATGACTGCTTTTGCTGTGTCCCAAAGATTATGTAATCTTGTGTACTCATTATCATTGGCTTACATATATCTTTTGATTTCAGTCTTTATTTCTTCACTAGTTGTGAAATCATTCAGGAATAGGTCACATAGTTTCCATGTTTTTCTGTATTTTTGAGTTTTTTTTTCTGAAATTCATATCAAGTTTAATTCCAACCTGCTCAGAGAAGATGCTGAATATAGTTTCTATGCCTTTGAATATGTAAAATCTTGCTTTGTTCCCTATCATATGAGAACTCTTCCAAAAGGTTCCATGTGGGGATTAGACAAAAGTGTATCTCACGGTTTTTGGGAGGAAGGTTTTATAGATTTCTGTTAAGTTGATTTATTTTATCATTTAGATCCTTTATCTCTTTGCTTATTATTTGTCTAGATGATCTATCCAAAGGCTGAGGTCCCCAACAATTAGTACATTGCTGTCCATCTCTCCTTTGAGATCTTACAGTCTTCCTTCATGTATTTGGGTACTGTTCAGTTAGGTGCATAGATATTTGTAAGCGTTATGTCTTCTTGATAAATTAGCCCTTTTACTATTATATAATGCTTTTTGTCTCTTTCTATAGCTTTTGTTTTAAAGCCTATTTTGTAGGAAATTAGTATCGTGACTCCAGCTGCTTTATGGTTCCTGTTGGCATGGGATACCTTTCCCAGTCCTTAACTTTTAGTCTATGTATGTCTTCATCTATGAGATGTGTTTCCTGTAGGTAACAGATAAAGGATTTCTGTTTTTGTTTGTTTGTTTGTTTTATCCACTCAGCTAATCTGTGTCTCTTGATTGGCAAATTTAATCCATTAACATTTAATGTTATTATCGATATTTCTGGACTTGTCCCTACCTTTAAGGTGGCTAATATCTTACTTGTCTTTTTTTCCCTTTGTTTCTTTCTGTACATTCTTTAGTTTTCCTGGAATAGGACTCTCTTTAGAGTTTCTTGAAGAGCTGATTTGGTGTTAGCCCATTCTTTCAGATTTTGTTTGTCTGAGATTTTAATTTTTTCCCCCATATGAAGGATAATCTTGCTGGATATAATAATTTTGGTTGAAATTGTTTCTCTCTTAACACATTCAATATGTCTTCCCATTCTTTCCTTGCTTGCATTGTTTCCGTTGGAAGGTCCAGTGTTAGCCTGATGGAATGACCTTCATAAGTCACTTTACATTTCTCTCTTGGCAGTTTTATTATCTTGTCTTTATTTGTGACTTTGGCCAGTCTGGCTAAGATGTGCTGTGGAGAGGATCTTCTTGGGTTGATCCTATTTGGAGTCCTTTGTATTTCTTGGGTCTGGATGCGTGAGTGCTTCTCTACACTTGGGAAGTTTTCTTCTAGGATTTCATGGAATGATTTTCAATGCCCTTAGTAGTTTCTTCACCTTCAGGGATACCAATTATTCAGATTTTTCAACATTTAATGTAATCTAGTATTTCTTATGTATCATCTTCATTTTTTTAAATTACTTTCTCTATCTTTTTTATGCTTTTTTATTTTTTTTCTTAGAGGTTTTGTCTTCCACATCTGAGATTCAATCTTCAGCATGGTCCAATAGGTTTTTGTTTTGTTTTGTTTTGTTTTGTTTTGGAGAGGATTTTGCTATAAGGTGTATGCACTCACCAGAAAGACAGAGAGAGACAGAGAGACAGAAAGTAAGAAATCACCCCCCAGGGGGGATGGCCACACCACAATCCCTTCTCCTCCATTCTCCTCTTGGGATCTTGGGCACACACGCACACGTGCCCGGCATGAGTTTACACCATCAGGTCTAGGACTCAAACCGTGGTCAACTACATGGGAGTTCAGCAACATAGCCATTATGCTAACTGCTGGTCCCTCCAATAGCTTTTTCATACTTTTGAGAGAGTTTTTGATTTCCTGTATTACAGACTTCATTTCTAATTGTTCCATTTAATTATTTCTTATGGTGTCCATTTCTTCTTTCAAATTGTGGAAGAGCTTCCTCATATCCTGGAGTTTGTTGTCTCTTTTCTGTTTCAACTCATAGAGTTTTGCCACTATGAATGCTCTAAATTCTTTCTCTGACATTTTAGTAAAATCTTTTGATTTTTCAAAAGGTGGAGAAGAGTTATTGTCTCTTGATGGAGACATTTTTTTTTTACTTGAGGTTCTGCTCTGACTTCTAGCCATTGGGTGGTGTATTCACTTTTGGATAGCTTTTTGGAGAATGTTTCTGCCCTTGGGAACTAGTTTGCTTCCCTTTTGCTGTGAATTGCTTCTGTGAAGTTTCTCTCTGTTTTGTTTAGCAATGTGGGCCCCACTGGAAGAGTTTTCTATTCAGGTTTCTGAAGAGCAATTTCTCCTTTCTTGCAAGTGGTTTAGAATAGAGCAAGGATCCCTGGGAGCTTCACAATGCTAGGATGTTTGAAAACTATGATTCTAGACCTGTCTATTCTTTCTGGTTTGGTGGAGGATGAAGAGAAGATGACAATATAAGATGGGTGAAAAAGAATATGAAAGAGGAAAACAGATAAATTCTCTTCTTATAGTTTTTGTCTTTAAGACTATTTTGTCTGAAGTCAGCATTGTGACTCCAGGCTTTTTTGGTTTCTATTTGCATGGAATACTCTTTCCAGCCCTTCAATTTTCAGTCTATGTATGTTTTCATTCATGATGTGCATTTCTTGTAGGCAACTGATAGAGAGTTTCTGTTTTTTGTATTTATTCTGCCAGTTTGTGTCTCTCAATTGGAAAATTTAATTTGTTAACATTCAATGTTATTATCAATATTTACAGACTTTTCCCACCATTCATTTGACCATTTTGTTAGCTTTTTGTTGTTGTTGTTCTCTTATTTCTGTATATCTCTTTTAAGTTTTCTTGGTGTAGCACTCCCTTCCAAATTTCTCAAAGAACTGGTCTTGTGTCCACTGATTTTTTTGAGTTTTGTTTATCAGAGAAAGTTGTATCTTTTCTTCTCATTTGAAGGATAATCTTGCCAGATATAGTAACCTTAGTTGAAATTATTTCTCTCTTAACACTTTGAGTACATTGTCTCATTATTTCTTTGCTTGCATTGTTTCTGGTAAGAGGTCTGATTTTATCCTGATGGGATAACTTTTTTAGGTAATTGACATTTTTCTTTTCAATTTTATTTCATTATTTTTGTTTGGAGAGGTTTTTTGCTATAGGACATATATGCTCGCCAGAAAGACAGAGAGAGACAGAGAGACAGAAAGCAAGAAATCACCACCCAGGGGGAATGGCCACACTGCAATCCTTTCTCCTCCATTCTCCTCTCGGGATCTTGGGCACACACACACATGTGGCCAGCATGAGTTTAAGCCACCAGGTCCAGGACTCGAACTGCGGTTGATTACATGGGAGTTCAGCAACATAGCCATTATGCTAACTGCTGGTCCCATCTCTTTTCAGTTTTAGTATCTTGCCTTTATCTGTCATTTTGGCCAATCTGGCCATTATGTGCCATGAAGAGGATGTTCTTGGCTTGATTCTATTGGGATCCTTTATATTTTTGGAGTCTGGAGTTTTGAGTGCTTCTTTAGACTTAGATACTTTTCTTCCAGGATGTTATTTGATTATTAATGCACTTATTAGTTTCTTCATCTTCCGAGATACCAATGATTGCCTTTATCTGTCATTTTGGCCAATCTGGCCATTATGTGCCATGAAGAGGATGTTCTTGGCTTGATTCTATTGGGATCCTTTATATTTTTGGAGTCTGGAGTTTTGAGTGCTTCTTTAGACTTAGATACTTTTCTTCCAGGATGTTATTTGATTATTAATGCACTTATTAGTTTCTTCATCTTCCGAGATACCAATGATTCTGATGTGTGGACATTTAATGGTATCTAGTACTTCTTGTATATGTTAGAAAGTGAGAAATCACCCCCCCAGGGGGCGAATCACTATGCTGCAATCCCTTCTCTTCCATTCTCCTCTTGGAATTTTGGGAATGCACGCACATGTGCCCAGCATGAGTTTAAGCCTCTGGGACTGGGACTTGAACCACAGTCCCACTACATGAGAGTTCAGCGACATAGCCATTATGTTAACTGCTGGTCCCTCAATGTTTTTTTTTTTTTTTTTTTGGTTAATTTTTCAGTCTTTTTGGTAATTTTTTCTAGGCCAGAGGTTTTGTCTTCTATGTCCAGAATTTGATCTTCTACAGTATGTAATATACTTTTAATGCTTTCAGGGGAGGTTTTGATTTCCTATATTACAGCCTTAACCTCTAGTAGTTCTGTCTGATTCTTTTTTATGGTATCTAATGCTTTCAAATCATGGAAGGACTCCATCTCCTGTAATCTATTGTCTCTTTTCTCTTGCACCTTCTGGAGCTCATTGTCTCTTTTCTCTTGCACCTTATTTAGTTTTGAATTTTGAATTTTCACTATGAATTTTCTGAATTGTTTTTCTGACATTTTCATGAGTTCTACTGTACTGTCTTTGGATCACATGAAATTATGTTTTTCTCTTGCGGGAGAGATATTTTCTTAATTTCTCATATTTCTTGTGCTTCTGCATTGGTTTCTGGTCATCTGATGGATTATGTATTTCTTCCTAATTTCTACACTATTGTTGCTAGAACTGGGTATTCTAATGGCATCTCAGTTTCTTGAGAATAAGTTCACCTGGAGCTGAGCTTCAAGGTTTCAGCTGGAAGTGGTGGGGGGACAGTGGAATTTCTAAGGCAATCTTGGCCTCAGTGGATCTCATTATTTGCACCACTGCCACCATGCAGGGCAGGGAATGGTTGTGGGGGAGGAAGTTGGAAGTGGGTGGAGGTTTCTGGGCACCTAGATGCTCTCAGGCGACAATGGAATTTTCAAGGCTATTTCTGGCCTCAGTTGTTCTCAATGACTTCTGCTGCCACCATCACACAGGAGCTGGGAATGATGGCCCCTTTAATACTTCTTGAAGAGCTGGTCTAGTATTGGTGAATTCTTTTAAGTGTGTTTTTTTTTTTTTCCTGAGAATTATTTTATTTGTTCTTCCTATTTGAAGGATAGTTTTGTCAGGTATAGTATTCTTGGTTGTAATCATTTTTCTTTTAATATTTTCACTATGTCTTCCCATTTTTTTCTTGTCTGCATTGTTTCAGTTGCTAGGGCTGATGTTCCCTCAGAGCATAACCTTTGTAAGTTACTTGACATTTCTTTTATGCCTTTTATAGGATCTTTGTAATTTTTTACCATTCTGACTATGATTTGCTGTGGAGAGGATCTTATGCTGATTTGGAGAACTTCTGACTATGATTTGCTGTGGAGAGGATCTGCTGCTGATTTGGAGTTCTTTGTATTTCTTGGTCCTGGATGTTTAAATGCTTCTCTAGGTCTGCTTTTAATACTTTTAAGGTAGATTTTGACTTCCAGCATTATAGCCTTCATCTCTAACAGGTCCATTTGATTCTTTTTTTATGGTGTGTATTTCCTCTTTCAGACCTTGCAAGAATTTTCCCACTTTCTGGAACTCATCAGCTCTTTTCTCCTGTCTTTTCTGCAGTTAATTGTCTCTCTTCTTTTCCATCTCTGTTCAATTTGTCACTGTGAATATTCAAATTCTTTATCAGACATTTCTGTGAGTTTCGTTATACTATCTGAGGATGAAGAGGAATTATTCTTGGAGTAGAGGTATTTTCTTGCTTTCCTATATTTCTTATGACCCTCCAGTGATTTCTGGCCATCTGATGGATGATGTGTTTCTTCTTAATTGTTGAAGTTCACTCTGAGTGTTCAGAGATGTGCAGTAGGAGGTGATTTGCATCTATCTTTTGTTCCCTTTTTCACTGTTTGTACATCAGTTTTAGTGGTAATTGAGGAACACTCTGACCCTAATCATATCTATATATTTGAATCCTGCTCACTTAGATCTGTCTAGACAGTCAGTGCATGGAGGCTGAGAAGCCAAGGAATAAAGAAAAAAATGAAAGAAGTTAGAGAAGAGGAAAGAAGAAATAAAATAAATTTAAAAAGGACAAAGAAAAAAGATAATAAAATAACTTTAGATTTTAATTTTAAAAAGGAAAAATATTTAAACAATATTTTACAGCTCAAGTTCAGTTGCCACCTCAAGATAGGCCTAGGGTTGTGCTTTTCCTAAATGGGATAGGGTAAGGCACAAATTAGCACAATAAAGGAGGGGCTTGAAAGCCCAGAAAATACCTTATCTTAAAAATAAATATTTTTTTAATTTAAAAAGTCTATTCAGAGACACAGGGAGACAGACAGAGACAGAGAGATGGAGAGGAGACAGAGGTAGCCCTACCCACTAGAAATTAATCTTGAGGGAGAAGTCTCAGCAGAAAAATCTTTATTTTTAGTTGATAAAATCACTATTTCACAGCTCAAGTTTAGTAGCCATCTCAGGATAGGTCTGGGGTTTTGCTTCTCCCACTAAAAATTAATCTGGAGGGAGAAGTCTCAGCAGAAAATCTTCATTTTTAGTCCATGAAAGCAATACTTTACAGTTCAAGTTCAGTAGCAGTCTCAGTTTATTATTATTTTAATTTTATCAGAAAGAGAGAAACACACAGAGAGAGGGAGAGAGAGAAGGAAAGTGAGAAATCAAACTGCTGGGTCCAGGACTCAAACCACAGTTGGTCATGTAGGAGTATAGCATCTCAACCACCATGCCACCCAATGGCCCCAAGAACATGAGATTTAAAGTCATAAACTCACAACTGTGCTACTTATTATTTATTTGACCTTAGGAAAGTTGGAAAATTACCTGAACTTCAGATTAAGAAAATAGAAAGTACTTCACAGAATTGTTGTAAGTAATGAATGAAATAGCTAATGTTATGTTTGCACAGGGCTTGTTATATAATTACAATTCAATATATATTTTAATTTTTTCTCCACTTTTGATTACTTTATGAAAAATTGTTTTGTGTGCTGAGGATAAAGCATATATAATAAAACTTATTAAATAGAATTAGAAAAATCAGAATCAAGAAAAGTAAAATAGTTGCAAAGACTAAGCATCAAAAGGATCTTTGAGATATTTAACAATCAAGGAAGAAAGGAACATGTAATAACAGAGGTCTCATTATCAAAGAATGCAGACACAATACACCTTTTCTGGTTCTGAATTTGAAAGTTTTTTTTTTTTTTTTGAGAGCATATAGTAAACAAGATAATCAACCATTTTTAACCTATTCAGAGTAATTGCAATTTATATGGCTAGTTATTTCATATAGCTATTTCTGTGACTGACCCTCCATAATGTTATGGCAGCATAATATTATTTATTTATAATGATGACTCTGTAAGACACCAAATTAATATAGACTTTCAGTTGTCTCACTTAAGCCAAAGCAATATCTCTTAAAGCTTGGTATACATCCATGCCCAAGGTGATTTCAAGCACTTAGATGAATATTTTTAATTTTACTTTAAACAGGTATGGGTTTATTTAATACTTATTAGGAAAATTATCTATTGTATCAAACCCATAATTTTATAAATGAAATTAATAAAAAAAACTAAGCAAAATTTTAAGAAAAAGACCTAAGAAAAAGTTAAGCAAAAGTGAGTCCATTTAAAGAAAAATAAACTATGGTATAGTACCCAATTATAATACAGGTAGTAAGTATCTAGATATGCAAAACTTGTGAAAGTCATTTGAAATAACTAGAAAAAAAGAGAAATAACTGAAACGTAGGGATCATTTATCTAAAAGGAAGTACTCAAAGATGTAGATACTTATGTATCTTAGATTTGATTCCCTAAATATAATTTATTAAAACTTACCTTTTTTCTGTCAGTCATTGAAGAGTTCATGGAACCTTGATGGAATTTATTTCTGTGGCACCCTTTTTTATTTTACTCCCCCTTTAATAAGTTCTTTTAAGTCATATTAATTCTGTAATTGACAGTGAACTTATTTGAAAGAAAGACTCATTCCATTGTCTCTTTACCAAATATAACCTAATAGATAATCAAATTAAGATTTATAATTATTTTTAAACCCCCAATTTTCCAATAATCACGAGATTAACTGTTTCCAATTCATTTATTTGACCACAATTACATATAGGTGATTCCTTTGTATAGATCTTAATTAATGGAGATTACTTTGGGGAACTAAACTACAGGAGAAGTTCTTCTCATCTGAAATGATAGTAATATTGCTTAAATAGCAGTATTTAACAGCATCAGTTCTGGAAAATTTAGTTCAGATTTCAATAATTCTTTATTTTCAGATGCCTCAGTGTTTGATAGTTGATCATACTGGTTAATTTGAGTGATGTTGAGATAACTTCTTTGATAGTTTAATAATGTTCATATAAAACCATAATTTATTACTATTTCTCTGCTTTAGAAACAAATTCCTGCCTCAACCATAATAGAATATGAGAGTTTTTGCTAAGTTTTATTCACATTACATTATCTAACCCAAACAACAACACTGTATGATAAATATTAGTTATCTTTTTAGAGTTGAAGACACAGACTCCAAGAGGTTAATAACTTCTTCACGATGGCAATGCTAGTTAAGTAAGGTAATTTTCTCTTTCATTGTCAATTAACACTGCATCAGGGCCAACAGGTGGTGTGGTGGTTAAGGTGATGGAATTCCACTTGGCTGACTATGGTTCAAGTCCTGAATCTAGTGGATTGAAACTCACACTGGGTATCAGTGCATGCATGCCCAAAATCCCAAAAAGGAGAATGAAGGAGAAGGGATTGTGTTGTGGTTATTCCCCCTGAGGAGTTATCACTTTTTTCTATTATTATTTATTATTTTTAATTTTTATTTTAAAAATTTATTTTATACTCCCAATTGCTATACATCCACACAGCTTATAAAATGAATTTTCCCAGCATGAATACACTACACACCAACCCAGTTAAAAATATCACACATGTTATCATCAACAGACAATTCTTAGTTTCAGGAGGGTCCTGTTATTTTTTATGGCCAAGTAGTGTTCCATATGTGAATATGTTCCACATATATTTTAATCTGTTATCTGTTTGTGGACATTTGTGTAAGTTCCATTTCCTAGCAATTATGGATAATGCTGCAATAAACATAGATGTGTAAGTGCTTTTCTGACTGACCATTCTTCCGACTGAGTGTCTTCCTCACCTTTGGGTAGATACTCAGGATGAAACTGGTGCATCATATGGTAGTTCTATTTGTAGGTCTTTAAGGAAACTCCATATTGTTTTCCACAGTGACTGGACCAATTTACATTCCCATTAACAGTGTAGGAGAGTTTCCTTTTCACCACAGACTCGCCAGCACATTTTTTTTTTTTAATCTTTGCCAGTCTGACTGGTTAGGTGGTATCTCATTGTGGTTTTGATTTGGATCTTCCTTATGATAAAGGAGGTTGAGCATCTTTTCATATGATTTTTGGATGTTTGTATATCTTCCTTGGAGGGTTTCTTGTTCAGCACATTTTCCCATCTTTTATTTGGATTTATCTTTTTTTTGGGAGGGGGGCGGGTAAGAAACATGAATTCCATGTATGTTCTGGTTAGTAGTCCTGTAGTGAGATGCAGTTTGCAAATATATTTTTCTATTCCAAGAGTTGTTCATTCACACTAAATATTTCTTTCACTATGTAGAAAATTCTTAATCTGATGTAATTCCACTCATCTATTTTTGAGACTATTAGATTATCGCCTGTGCTTTTAGGGTCTTATTTAAATAGCCCTTACATACTCTGATGTCTCCCAGAGTTTCCCCTGTGTTTCCACTAATAATTTTATAATTTGAGGTCTAGTTTCATCTTTCTATGCATGGATACCCAATTTTTCAAGCACCATTTACTAAAGGGTTTCTTTGTTCTGTTTAATTATTATTATTATTATTATTTGATTTATTTACATTAATCATTATACATTTTGAAAATGTACAGCATGGATTTTCCTGGCATTAATACAGTGGATATAAATCAAGAAAAAGACGTTACATTATCATCAGCAAATACCTTTTCTTTTTTTTTTTCTTTTTCCTACTAGATTGACTTGTGCCCTTTCTCAAAAATCATCTGGCTGTATGCTTTCAGGTTGATGTCTAGAGTCTCTATTCTGTTCCACTGGGCAACAGGACTATTTTTGTGTCAACACCATGCTTTTTTTTTTAATCACAGATTTATAATATACTTTGAGGTCAGAAAGTAAGATGCTGCCCACTCCACTCTTCTTGTGCAGGCTTGCTTTAGCAATATGGAGTCTTTTATGATTCAGACAAATGCTATGATTTTTTTTCAAGATCAGAATGTCTCTGATAATTTGGTTAGGATTCTATTAAATATGTAGATTAATTTGGATAAAATTGCCATTTTGATTTTATTAATTCTTCCAATCCAGGAATATGGAATATTCTCTCAGTATTTTCTGTCCTTTTCTATTTTTTTAAAAAATATTTGTATACTCTTCCTTGTAGAGGTCTCTGACTTCTTTGGTAAGGTTTATTCCTAGATATTTTATACTTTTTGTGGTTATGGGATTACTTTTTGCAGTTCTACCTCAGTCTACTTCTTGTCTGTATATTCAAATGCTATAGATTTTTGTATGTTGATTTTGTATCCAGCCACTTTACTGTATTCATTTATCACTTCCAGGAGTTTTTTGTGGGTATCTTTTTGTCTTCTATATATACGATCATGTCACATGCAAATAGAGATAATTTCATCTCTTCTTTTTCTATATGAATGCCTTTTATTTTATTCTAGTTTCTGATTGCTTTAGGTAGGACTTCCAGCATTATACTGAAAAAGAGTGGAGAAAGTGGACAACCTTGTCTTGTATGATTTGTATAAAATTAGCTATGGTTTTATCATAGATGGTTTTTATTGTATTGAGAAATGTCCCTTCTATGCCAATTTTGCTAAGAGTCTTAATCATATAGGGATGTATTTTATCAAATGCTTTTTCTGCATCAGTTGATTTGATCATATTTTTTATGTTTATTTATGTTAGTCTGGTGTATTACATTTATGGTTTTGTGTATGTGGAACCACCTTTGCATTCTCATAATAAAGCCTGTCTGATTTTGATGTATAATCTCTTTTTTATGTGTTGTTAGATACTATTTGCTTGTATCTTATTGAGAGATTTTGTGCCTGTATTCATCAGAGATATTGGTCTGTAGTTTTCTTTTTTTTTGTCATGTTCTTTTCTATTTTGGGGATGAGGATGATGGAGGCTTCATCAAATGAGTTTGGAAGGGTTCTTTCCTTTTGGATTTTTAGAAAGAATTTGAGCAGAATAGGGGTAAACTCTTCTTTAAGAGTTTTGTAGAATTCAGAAGTGAAGCTATCAGGACTGGGGCTTTTCTTTTTTAGGAGATTATTTATTAATGATTCAATCTCATGCTTGTTATGGGTCTGTGAAGGATCTCTTAGTCTTCCTAATTCATTCTTGGTAGATTATACATGTCCAGGAATTTGTCCATCTCCTCCAGGGTTTCTTGTTTGTTGGCATATAAGCGATTATGTTCCTAGTGTTCTCTGTCTTTTTCTTTATCATTATTATTATTTATATATTCAATCGCTATACATCATTTAGATTGTAAACAGACTTTACCCAGTATGATATACATCTCAGTCCAATTGAGAATACTACACACATCCTTACCAACAGATAATAAACCATATTTGTGTCCCACAAATATCTTACATCTCCATGAGATTTTGCATTTCTATTATATCTGTCATAATATTGCCTGTTTCGTTGAGAATTTGATTTATCTGGTTCCTTTCTCTCTTCTTCTCAAGTAGTCTAACTAATGGTGTGTCAATTTTGTTTATCTTTTTTGGGGGGGAAGATTTTTGCTATAGAGTATGTGCGCTCACTAGTGCCACAGAGAAACAGAAAGTGAGGGATTGCCATGCTGCAAACACTTCTTCTCCATTAGCCTCTAGGAATTTGGGGCACACACACACACACACACACACACACACACACACACACACACGTGCTCAGTAGCCTCAGTTTTAAGCTACTGGATTCAGAACTTGAACAGAAGTTGACTACATTGGAGTCCAGCAATGTCACCAGTATGCTATCTGCTGGTCCCTTGTTTATCTTTTCAAAGAAAAGATTTTTAAATTTTCTGTATAGTTTGTTTATTTGCTATTTCATTTACTTCTGCTCGAATCTTTATTATTTCCTTTCTCCCAGTGTTTTTTTGTTGTTTTTATTTTCCAATTCCCTGAGGCATATATTTAGGTTGTCTATTTATTACCTTTCCATCTTTTTCATATGTGCATTACTTGTTATCGACTTCCTTCTTATGATTGCTTTTGCTGTATTCCGTAAGTTATGGTAACTCATGTACTCATTATCATTGGTTTCAATGAATATTTTGATTTGAGTCTTAATTTCTTGAATGGATTTGAAGTTATTCAGGAGTTAAGTTGTTTAATTTCCATATACTTATGTATCAGCAAGGATTTTTATGAAGTTAATTTCAAGTTTAATTCCACCAAGGTCACAGAACATGATGGATATAGTTTCTATGCCTTCAAATTTGTAAAGGTTTGCTTTGTGTCTTAGCAATCTTCAAAAAAGTTCAATGTGCAGGTGAGAAAAGTGTATAGTTTGTGTTTTGGAGAGAATTTTGCTATAGTTTGAGTATGCTCACGCAGGACACAGAAAAACAGAAAGAGAGACAGAGAATAAAAAAAAAATCACCCCCTGCAGGCGGTTCTATAGATGTTTGTCAAGTCCATTTGATTGTGTATTGTTGAGATCCTGTATCTCTTTGCTTATTTTTTGTCCACATGATCTGTCCAAAAGAGATAGTGGAGTGTTTAGATCTCAAACAATTAATGTGTTGCAGTCTATCTCTCCTTATAGCTAAAACAGTCTTTCCTTTATGTATTAAGGGTGCTTCTGAGTTGGGTACATAGATATTTATAAGCATTATATCTTCCTGATATAATGCCCTTTTTTGTCTCTTTGTTTTAAAGCCTGTATTTGTCTGAAATCAGTATTGTAACTCCAGCCTTTTTTGGGTTTCCATTTTCTAATCACTGTACATCTTTACAACATATAGAATGGTTTTTCTTAGTGTGAATACAGTACACATTATTCTAGTAATAGATATATTACTGTGTATATTATTATCAACAGATAACTTTTCATTTTTGTTTCTGTTAGATGTTTTTCACCCTTCATTCTGTCCCTCTCCGATTCCCTATTCTTTTAAAATATTTATTATTATTTATACATTCTTAGTTTGTAAAGAGATTTTACCCAACATGATACATGCCACAGAGCAGGTGAGTTGAGAATACTACACATGACATTACCAACAGACAACAAACCATATCAGTGCCCCACAAATGTCTTCTCCATTTTTTTTTAACAAATTTTCATTTCTGCACTCTTCCCCTCTCCCAGTCTCCTTCCACTTTGTCCCCAGTGTTCATAACAATTTTCAATACTTTTATGGTCTCCAGTTTTTCAGTCTCTAACATACAGTGTAGACATTCAGTATATGGTAAGTGGAGACATACAAGTTTCTGTTTTATAGCCTGACTTGCTTCACTCTGTAATGAATTTTCCTTGTTCATTCACTTGCTATCAAATACCAGGGTCTTGGTTTTTTTATGACTAAATAGTATTCCATGAAGTAGATGCGCCACACTTTTTCAATCCATTCATCTGATTGTGGACATTAAGGTTGGTTCCATGGCTTAGCAATCATGAGTAATGATGTAATGATGCAATAAATATAGTTTTTTTTCCCAATTTATTTATTTGCATTCATTCACTGTCCATCATTACAGCATACAAAATGAGATTTTCCATCCAGAGTACACTGTATATTGTCTCAATCAAGCACATCAACAAACATGTTGTTATTAGCAAATGATCTTCCATTTCTTGTTTTCTGTATGTTTTGCTTTTTTCCCCCCATCCTTGGTTCCCTCTCTCTTACCCTCTGCCACCTCCTGTTCTCCTCCGACA
>NW_006206422.1:197978-200042 GCF_000334495.1 Tupaia belangeri chinensis | reverse complement strand
TGCGCTCACCAGACAGACAGAGAGAGACATAGAGACAGAAAGTGAGAAATCACCCCCCAGGGGGGATGGTCACGCCACAATCCCTTCTCATCCATTCTCCTCTCTAGATCTTGGGCATGCACACACACACGCCCGGCATGAGTTTTAAGCCACCGGGTCCGGGACGCAAACTGCGGTTGACTACGTGGGTGTCTAGCGACATAGCCATTATGCTAACTGCTATTTCACGATTCCCTATCTCTTACCCTCTGCCATCTCCCACTCTCCTCCCACACTGTCTCTGGTATCTATGTTTGCTTTCTATACTTTTTTCTCCCACATATTATTGAGTCATTAAAGATCTTAATAATCTAAATATTTTCATAGTAAGCAGAGCTGCTATATACATTTCCATGATCACAAGTCCAACTTTAGGCATAAGCCTCAGTGAGTGGAATGAACATCCTATAAAGTAGCACCTAGCTGGGGCTATATATCTTACTGTAGTCATCAAATAGGTATTTTTATTGCATTTTTTTTAATTACAATTAAAACAATTTTAGGGTTTTTTTCTGAACCTTTTTTTAAACTTAATTTACATTCAATCCCTAACATCGTCATAGTATACAAAATGTGATTTCCCATCCAGAATATATTGCATAGTGGCTTAATTATGTATGTTATTGTCAAATTCCTTTTCTAGATTCTAGAATTTTTTTTATCCCCTATTTTTGACCCTCTGTCCTTTCTCACACTCTTCTCACACTCTCTCTGGTGTCTACAGTTGTCTTCCATTCTTCCCCCCCACACACATTGTATTGATCACACAATTTCTTAAATAATCTAACTACTCTCAATAGCAAGTTCACTTGGTACTATTAAGAAAACCAGTTTTAACTTAAATCAAAGAAATACAAGGAACTTTGCTTAAAACTTAAAGTAACAGCTGTTTGCTTTTACTCTTCGTATGTTTTTATCTGTTAGATGAGTTTCTTGTTGGCAGCAGATAGAAGATTTCTGCTTTTTAAAATTCATTCTGCCAGTCTGTTTCTCTTGATTGTAGAATTTAATCTGTTAGCATTCAGCAGTATATTGATATTTCAGTCTTTTTCCTGCTATTTTGTTAGCCATTTTTTGTTGTTGTTTTAGTTCTATTTTTTATGTCTGTCTATTTTTTCTGGCATAGCACTCCCTTCAGTACTTCTTGAAGAGCTGGTCTAGTTTGGTAATTTTTTTGTTTATCTGATAATGTTTTTATCTTTCCTTCCTATTTGAAAGATAGAATCTTGTCTTTGTCTGTGATTTTTACCATTTTGGCTATTATGTGTTGTAGAGAGGATCTTATGTTGATTATATTTGGGGTCTTTTTTTTTTTTTTTGGAGAGGTTTGTTTTTTTTTGTTTTTTTTCCGCTATAAGGTCCTCCATTCTCCTCTTGGGATCTTGGGCATGCACGTACACGTACCGAGCATGAGTTTTAAGCCACCGGGTCCGGGACACGAACCGCGGTTGACTACGTGGGAATCCAGCGACATAGCCATTACGCTAACTGCTGATTCCTTGTATTTTTTGAGTCTGGAGGTTTGAATTCTTCTCTAGATTTGGAAAGGATTTTTAAAAAGATTTTTTTTCTTTCTTTTTTTTTTTTTTGGAGAGGTTTTTTGCTACAGAGTGCGTGCGCTCGCCAGAGAGACAGAGAGACAGAAAGCGAGAAATCACCCCCCCGGGGGGATGGTCACGTCGCAATCCCTTCTCCTCCATTCTCCTCTTGGGATCCTGGGCACGCACGCACACGTGCCCAGCGTGAATTTTAAGCCACCGGGTCCTGGCCGCGAACCGCGGTCGACTACGTGGGAGTCCAGCGACATAGCCATTACGCTAACTGCTGGTTCCCTTTAAAAAGATTTTTATGGAATAGATCTTCTATTCCCTTGTCTGATTCTTCACCTTCTTCACCTATTGTTGGAATATTTGGGCTTTTTATGGTGTCTAGTATTTCTCATATGTTGTCCTTATTTTTTTTTTTTTTTAGAGAGATTTTCACTGTAGGGCGCGTGCGTTCGCCAGACAGACAGAGAGAGACATA
>NW_006206422.1:191089-197867 GCF_000334495.1 Tupaia belangeri chinensis | reverse complement strand
GTTTTAAGCCACCGGGTCCGGGACACGAACCGCGGTCGACTACGTGGGAATCCAGCGACATAGCCATTATGCTAACTGCTGGTTCCCATGTTGTCCTCATTTTAAACAATGATTTTTTATCTCTTTGGTAGTTTTATCTAGGTCAAATGCTTTGTCTTCCATATCAGAGATTCTGTCTTCTGAATGATCTAATCTCTTGATAATTGCAAACGAGATTTTGACCTCCCAAATTACAGTCTTCATCTCTAAAAATTCTGATTTGTCTTTTTTTATGTTGTCTATCTCCTGCTTCAAGTCATGAAAGATCGCTCTCATCTCCTGGAGTTCAACATCTCTTTTCACTTGCATCTCAGAGTTTTGTCACCATTAATATTCTTATTTCTTTTTCTGACATTTCAATAAATCCTTCTTTTTTTCCCCATAGTTGGATGGAGTTACTTTGCTCTCTTGTTGGAGACATGTTTTCTTACACTTGAAGCTCCTTTCTCTGATATTTAGTCATTTGGTGATGTATTCACTTTTGAATAACTCTTCAGAGAATGCTTCTGCACTCTGAGCTTGTTTAATCCCTTTGCTGTGAATTGCTTCTTATGAGTTTCTCCCTTTTTGTTGGTGATTCAGTAGGGGTTAGTATTTCTCTGAGCTTCACAATGTTTAGATATTTGGCCACTATAAATCTAGACCTTTTTAGTCCCTCTGGCGGTGGAGGCTGAGTAGCAGAATGACAATGTAAGGTGGAAGAAAGACAAAAAAAGACAAAAGAACAAGGAAGAAAATAAAAAAGTAGGATGGAACTTTGTGGCTGTATCTAAGGCTGAAAATCAGCCTCTGACTCAGATTCCTGACTGGGCAGGGGGATTCAGATGAAGTCTGCCTATGCTTTCTCACTGTCTCTCCCTGTCTCTCTGATATACATGGCTTGTGCCTTATGACAAAAATCTTAAATAAAAACCCAAACCAACAATACATTAAAACAAATATTATAAATAAATAGTATGTTTATTAATTGCCATGTATTATTTTTTTGTTCAGTCAGGAGATAAATTTTGTTGTTGTTCTTTGCAGAGGACACATGTTTTTGCCAGAGAGACAGAGAGTGAAGCACAGATGAAGAGAAAATACCCCTCATTCGGGCATGGTCACATCATAATACCTTCTATTTCTCCATCCTGTCATGAATTTGAATATGCAGAAATGTCCAGCATGTTTGTCAGACCACTGGGGCTGGGGCTTGACCTACACAGTCAGCCATATACCACCTGGATCTCTTAACAACCAGGTCACAGGCCAGCCTAGTAAATTTATAAAATATCTGCTTTTATAAAATATCTGCTTTATGCTTGGTTTCTACCTCTCTCTGTCTTTCCTCCATATATTTATTATTATTATTTTAATTTATCTTATACAACCATTGTACATCACTACAGCTTGTAAAATGAGACATGTCCTGCATACTTCATGAAATATTGCATCATGCAGTACCATTTTTAAAAACAATTATTTATTTATTTTTATTTATCATTATCATTTTTTCAAATTTGCTACAGGGCACATGTGTTTACCAGAGTGGGGGGAGGCAAAAGGTAAAAAAAAGCAAGCTACCAGGTCTGGGACTCAAAATGCAGCCAACCATGTGCTAATACCTCTACCACCATACCACCTGATACTCCCTAAGGTATTATTTTTAAAATCATATAAACTTGGGGACCAGCAGGTGGCATGGTGGTTAAGATGCTGGATACTCCCACATGGCCGACCATGGTTCAAGTCCTAGACCTGGTGGCTTGCTTTCTCACTTCCTCTCTCTTGACCTTGGTGTGTGCATGTGTGTGTGTAGTCAAATTAAAATAAATGAATGAATAAATAAAATTAAATAATTATTTTTTTAAAAATTATATACACTTAAGTTCAGGTCCCAGCTCTTACTACACCTGAGTTCAGGTTCCAGTTCTTACTAACTCTTAATTTTGGGCAAGTTTATGAACTATTTTAACCTTTTGTTCTCTCATCTTTAAATTTGATATAAACCTTTCTTTTTTAAAAGAATTATTTATTTCATTTCGTTTGTTATTATTATTATTATTAATTTGATCAGAGAGAGACAGAAAGAGAGAGAAAGGGAAAGTGAGAAAGCAAGCTACTGGGTCCAGGATGTGAACCACAGTTGGCCATGTGGGAATCCAGCACCTTTAACCATTGTGCCACTTCCCAGCCCTGGTGATAAGACTTTTTTATAAAACTTTTGAAACCTAAAAATAAGTGAAATAATATGTGTAAAGCTTTTATAATTGTTAGTAGATAATAATCACTTCATAAATGGTAAATAAACTTAAGAGTCAGTTTGTTAATATCCACAAAATATTTGGTTTAGATTTTTATTGGAATTACATTGAATTTATGGTTTATTTAGGATAAAATAACTTCTTGACAATATTGAGTGTTAGCAATCTTTATCAATTATCTAGACCTATTGGATACTTTCTATAAATTCTACATCAATGCTGTGGCTTCATTTTGCCCTTTTATGTTATTATGATGGCTTCTTTTCTTAAACCCCATGAACCAACCTCTGTTAGCTTCAAATTTTTCTTCTACAGTTTCCTCACCTATTCTCAGCCTTCATGTAATTGAAGAGAGTTAGGGTCTTTCTCTGAATTCAATTTTTGTCTAATGGGATGTTGTAGCTCATTTGACCTTCTATCCAGACCATATCAACAATAAGTCTACTTCACTATCTTAACATTCATGTGTTCACTGGAGTACCACATTTAATTTCCTTAAGAAATTTTTCTTTGCATTCACAACTTGGCTAACTTTTTGGCTTTGATGCCTAGTTTTCAGGCTATCTTGACTTTCAACATGCCTTCCTTAATAAGCTTAATCATTTCTAGCCTTTGATTTAAAATGAGAGATATGCAGCTTTCTTTTGCTTGATTATTTAGAGGCAATTTTATGGTTATTAATTGGCCTTGTTTATGTTATGTGCCTCAGCGAATAGGAGGTGCAAGAAGGAGATATGGGAATGGCTGGTTGGAGGAACAGTCAGAATAAACACATTTATCAAGTTTTCTGTTTTATGTGGGAACGATTCACGATGTCCCAAAACAGTTACAATAGTAACATCAAAGATCATTGCTCAGAGATCATTATATAATAATAATACAAAGTTGAAATTTTGCAAGAATTAGCAAAACATGACACAAAGACATGAAGTGAGCATATGCTTTTGGAAAACTGGTGCCAACAGACTTGCTTGATGCAACAGTGCCACAAATCCTTGATTTGTAAGAAAAAAAAGACAGTTTGTGTGAAACACAATAAAAAGAAGTATAATACAGTGTAGTATGACTTGTACACAAATAAATTGGTGGAACAGAGTAGAGAACCCATGAATTGACCCACATAAAAAGATCTATTACTGATCTTTGACAAAGGAGCAAAAGCAGTGTCATGTTTTTAAAATAGTCTTTTTAAATTAATTTATTTTAAAATAATTTGCTGTGCATCATCACAGCTTATAAAATGTGATTTCCCATCCAGAATACACTGCATAGTGGCTTAATCATACATGCTATCATTGACAAATAATAATAACAATAAAATATATATATATATGAATGTATTTCTTTCCCCCTATTCCTCACCCCCCTGCCATTTCCTGTCCTCCTTCCACACTGCCTTTGGTGTCTACAGTTGTTTTCCATTCCTTCTCCCCTGTTTTATTGATTCACAAAATATCTTAATTAATCTAACTATTTTCAATAGCACGTTCAGCTGATATAAACATACCTGTGAATACAGGTCTGATTTTATACATGAAACTCCATGAGTAGAATGAATATACTATAAAGTATCACCTAGCTGATGTTATATAGTTTACTGCAGTAATTAATTAGGTATTTTTAAAAATATTTTGTTAATTTCAAGAAAAGCAGTTTTAACTGTAGTAAATCCAAATTAAAAAGATGCTAAGAGAGCTTTGCTTAAAACTTAAAGCCAGGAAACAGGTTAGCATTCTGTTCACATAGTAGGTGCATAAACCTACTGGTAGCTCAAGACAAGACAAAAATCCTTAAATTTGGAAAACAAAACATAGAATAAAATCAGTAATGCTTTAGTAAAAAGTCATAAGATTCTATTTTACTAGTTCAGTCTCATGTACTTAATCTATCTTCTGTGTTGTCTGATCTTCCTGTTGAAATTTTGAAACATAGTATTCAACTCCAGTCTTGACCCTATCATTAAGTTGGCCATTCTTGGTTGTTTCTGAACTCTTACTCCCATGTGTCTATATTTCATTTTCCTGGTATAGCAATCCCTCCAAACTTCTTGGAGAGCTGGTCTGGTGTTAGTAAATCTTTCAGATTTTGTTTATCTGAGAATGTTCTTGTATTTTCTTCCCACATGAAGAATAATCTCCCTTAACACTTTGAATATATTTACCCATTCTGTCCTTGCTCTCATTGTTTCCATTGAGAGGGCCACTATTAGCCTGATGGGATATGCTTTGTGGGTAGTCTGATGTTTCTCTCTCAACAATTTCAGTATCTTGTCTTTGTCTGTGGTTTTGGTCCATCTGGCTATAATGTGTCTTGGAGAAGATCTTCTTGGGTTGATTTTATTTGGGGTCCTTTGTATTTCTTGGGGCTGGATCTTTGAATGCCTCTCTAGGTTTGGAAAGTTTTCTTCCAGGATTTCATGGAATAAATTATCAATGCCCTTATTAGTCTCTTAGCCATCTAGAATACCAATTATCTGGATGTTTGCACATTTAGTGGTATCTAATATTTCTTGCATATTATTCTCATTTTAGTGGGCTATTTTCTCAGTCCTCATGGTGGAATTTTCTAGACCAGTGATTCTATCTTCGACATCTGAGATTCAATCCTCTGTATGATCTAGTCTACTTTTAATACTTTCAAGGGAGGTTTTGATTTCCTGTATTACAGCCATCATCTCTAACAGCTCCATTTGATTCCTTTTTATAATATATATTTCCTCTTTCAGATCATACATGAACTTCCTCACCTTCTGGAAATCATTGGCTCTTTTCTCCTGTGTATTCTGGAGTTCATTGTCTCTCTTCTATTGCACCTCTGTTAGTTTTGGCACTATGAATATTCTCAATTCTTTATCTGACATTTCTATTAATTCCATTGTGCTGCCTCTGGGTGAAGGAGTTATGTTTTTCCATTGGAGGAAAGGTATTTCCTTACTTTCTCATCTTTCTTGTGCCCCTGTGGTGATTTCTGGTCATCAGACGGGTTGTGCCTTTCTTCCTAATTCTTGAAGTTTAGTCTGAGCTTTCAGATGTGAGCTGGAGGAGGTGATTGACAATCTCTCTTCTGTTCCATTTTTCACTCTTTATGCATCGGATTTGATGGGAATTGAGGAATATTCTGACCCTAACAGTAATGAGATGTTTGGATAATGTTCACTAAGACCTGCCTGGACACCCAGTTCATGGAGACTGAACTGACACAGAATGAAGTTAAAAGAAAAAGGAAAAGAAAAGAGAAGAAGAGGAAAGAAGAAAAAATACAAAAAAAAGATAATAAAACAATTTTACATTTTAATTTTAAAAGGAAAAAATAAAAACCTGATGGCATGCTTGGACAACATGCAAAAACAATATGTCACAGTTTAAGTTTAGTAGCCATCTCAAAATGGACCTTGGTTTGTGCCTCTCCTACAAGGGGATGGAAAAGGCACAAATTAGCAACTTAAAGGAGGGACAGAAAAGCCAAAGAATACTTTACCTTTAAAAAAGTTTTAAAAATATTAAGAGACACAGAGAAACAGAGAGGTGGAGAGTAAAAGACAGAGGCTGACATACCAATCTAGAAATGGATCTGTAAGAAGTCTCAGCAGAAAGTCTTCATTATAAGTCCATGAAATCAATACTTCATAGCTGAAATTTGGTAGTTATCTCAGAATATACCTTGGTTTTTACCTCACCTTACAAGGGAATGAGGAAGGTATGAATTAGCAAGTTAAAGGAAGGTCTTGAGAGCCCAGAGAATATTTTACCTTAAAATTTTTTTTAAATTAAAAGACACAGGGAGACACAGAGAGAAAGAGGTGGAGAGAAGAGACAGACATTGGCCTACCAATCTAGAAATGGATCTAGAGGGAGAAGTCTCAGCAGAAATTCTTCATTTTTAGTTCTGAAAGCAATATTTCACAGTGAAACCAAGCTGTGACCCTCTAAAAGGAGTAAACCTTCAGTTTCATTTTTATTATTTTTTAGAAGGAAGTGTAAGTTCCCAAAATGAAAACTGACTAGAACTAAAAGTCAGATTGATTGTCCATTTAAATGTAGATGTTACATTCAAGTCTCTTGACCCTGACTACACCCACTCCCTCCCTGAGATAATTATTTTTATGTATACCCTAGCTTACAGTAAACCACACCTTCCTGTAGTAATAGATGACGTTTATCTAAAAACTATCTGTCACTTTAATGTACTAAAAAGAAGCTTGTAACTTTCCTTTTTGTCAACAAAAGCAGTTTCTTAACTGTAGGAATTAAGATGTAGAAGTTTTGTATAACACATATCTTAAGATGTTTTATAGGACAATGATCATTGACCACATCACTTCCAGGCTGAAATGCACCAAAGACCTGATGATTGCCCCCTCCCAGAACAGAACATTGATCATCTAAGGCCTCACTGATCAAAAATGCGAAAGGGAGGGAACCAGCAGTTAGCGTAATGGCTATGTCGCTGGATTCCAACGTAGTCGACCATGGTTCCTGTCCCAGACCCAGTGGCTT
>NW_006206422.1:185898-190998 GCF_000334495.1 Tupaia belangeri chinensis | reverse complement strand
ATTTTTTGCTTTCTGTCTCTATGTCTCTCTCTGTCTGTCTGGCGAGCGCATGCGCCCTGTAGCGAAAACCTCTGAAAAAAAAAAAAGAATGCGAAAGTGATGATCACACCCTCTTAAGCAAATCACTGAACTAATCACTCAACTGGAACCCCTACCCCTAATTTTGCCCTTAAAAATGCTGTAGAGAACATCTAGAGGACACTGGGTCTTTTCACCATGAGCTGCCCGCTCTTCTTGCTTTGCACTTTGCAATAAAGCTGGACTTTCCTTCATCACACCATGTGCCTATGGCTTGGTTTTATAGCACTTGGGCAAGCGAACCTGATTTGAATTCGGTAACAACAGTTGAAGTTCAGTAGCCACCTCGGAATGGGCCTTGGTTTGTGCTTCTGCTACAAGTCAGTGGGAAAGGCATGAATTAGCAAGTTTAAGGAGGGGCTTGAGAGCCCAGAGAACACTTTACCTTTAAAAAAAAATTAAAATTAAGAGACTTGGTGAGAACAAGAAGTGGAGAGAAGGAAACAGAGATTGCCCTTCTAATCTAGAAATGGATCTGGAGAGAGAAGACAAAGCAGAAAGTCTTTGTTTTTAGTCACTGAAAGCCATATTTTACAGCTGAAGTTTGGTAGCCATCTCAGAATGAGCTAGAGTCCAGAGTAAATTTTACCTTTAAAAAATTTTTTTAGAAGAAACACAGGGAGACACAGGAAGACAGAGAGGTGAAGAGAAGGAGACAGAGGTTGCCCTACCAATCTAGAAAGAGAGCTAGAGGAAGAAGTCTCAGCAGAACATCTTAAGTTTTAGTCACTGAAAGTGTTACCGAACTCAAATCAGGTTCGCTCGTCCAAGTGCTATAAAACCAAGCCATAGGCACATGGTGTGATGAAGGAAAGTCCAGCTTTATTGCAAAGCACAAAGCAAGGAGAGCAGGCAGCTCATGCTGAAAAGACCTGGTCTCCCCAAGATGTTCCCCACATGCGTTTTTAAGGGCAAAATTAGGGGCAGAGGTCCCAGGCGCATGATCAGTTCAGTGATTGGCTCAAGAGGGCAGTGATCATCTTGTGGGCATTGTTGATTGGTGAGGCCTTAGATAATCAAATTTCTCTTCAGGTGTCTGGAACCATTCAGCCTGGAGTCTCTGAGCTCATAACCAGCAGTTTCCAGCCTACAAAACATCTTACATATTTTTTAAATTTTTATTATTTACTTATTCATTCATTGATTTCTTAATTCAACCAGAGAGAGACAGAGGGTGTCCCAACATCTTACATATTTAAATGAAAACCTTCTTTTCTTTTTTTTTTTTTTTTTGAGAGGTTTTTGCTGTAGGGCATGTGTGCTTGCTAGACAGACAGAGACAGAGAGCTAGAAAGCGAGAAATCACCCCCCAGGGGGGATGGCCACGCCATAATCCCTTCTCCTCCATTCTCCTCTTGGGACCTTGGGCACGTGTGCACACGCGCCCGGCGTGAGTTTTAAGCCACTGGGTCCAGGACTCGAACAGCGGTCAACTATGTGGGAGTCCAGCGACATAGCCATTACGCTAACTGCTGGTCCCAAAAACCTTCTTTCCTTTAAGTGAGAGTTTTAGAGGTCAAATGGCCCTCACTCATGGTCCATGTTGGTCATTATCATAACCAAAGTCTGAAGACTTACTCCTTACTCTGGGCCATTACAATGCAAATGGATGTTATGTTTCAGGAACCCTAAAAAATACATTAGGGGGTTCTTGCTCAGTTTCAAAAGCTATATTTCACAGCTAAAGTTTGGTAGCCATCTCAGAATGGGCCTTGGCTTGTGCCTCTCCCACAAGGGAGTGGAAAGGCACAAATTAGCAAGTTAAAGGAGAGACTTGAAAACCTTACATTAAAATTTTTTAAAAAAGAGAGAGATAGAGAGACAGAGAGGTGGAGAGAAGGAGACAGGTTGCCCTACCAATCTACAAATGGATCTGGAGGGTGAAGTTTCAGCAGAAAGTGTTCAATTTTAGTCCCTGAAAACAATGTTTCACAGCTGAAGTTGATTACTATCTCAGAATGGCTTTGGTTTGGGGAAAGGCAGTAATTAGCAAATTAATGGAGTGGTTTGAGGGCCCAGAGAATACTTTATCTTTTTTTTTTTTAATTAAGAGCTACAGGGATACACAGAGAGACAGAGGTGGAGAATGAGACAGAAGTTGCCCTGCCAATCTAGAAATAGGTCTGGTTGGGAAAGTCTCAGCATAAAGTCTTTAGTATTAGTACCTGAAAGCAATATTTCACAGCTGAAGTTTGGTAACCATCTCAGAATGGGCCTTGGTTTGTTTGTTCTACAAGGAAGTGAGAAAGGCATGAATTAGCAAGTTAAAGGAGGGGCTTGAAAGCCCAGAGAATACTTTACCTTAAATTTTTTTAAAAAAATGTAAGAGATACATGGAGACACAGACAGACTTAGAGGTGGAGAGAAGGAGACAGAGGTTGCCCTAGCCATATAGAAATTGATCTGAGAAAATGAAATAAAAAAAAATGAAAGAAAAAAATGAAATTGATCTGGAGGGAGAACTTTCAGCAGAAAGTCTTTATTTTTAGTCCCTGAAAGCAATATTTCACAGCTGAAGTTTGTTAGCCTTCTCAGAATGGGCTATGGTTTTTAAAGATAGACTTTTTAATAAATGGTGCTACAATTTCTGGATTTCCACATGCAAGAGCATAAAAAATGAATCTAGACACAAATCTCACATCATTCATAAAAATAAACTCAAAATTTATCATAAACTATTTTAATAAAACTATTAAATTCCTAGAAGATAACATGAAAGAAAATCTAAATTACTTTTAGTAGGGCTATTTCTTTAATTTTGTAAAAGCAATAATTAATAAAATAATAGTTCATGAATAATCCACAAAATAAAAATTGATAAAATGGCTTAATTCAAATGTAAAATTTCTACTTTAAAGCCCTTGTCAAGGGAATGAGAAGCCATACCAAGATAGGAATAAGGAATAAAATATTTGAAAAAGACCTATATAATAAAGGACTGTTCAAAATATGCAAAAACATGTTAAAGCTCAATAGGAAAATGAAAACCTTATATAAATATTGGCAAAAAAACTGAACAGACATTTCACCAAAGACATATAGATGACAAACTTATAAAAAGATATTCAACTTCATATATCATTAGAAAATTGTAATTTAGAACAATGACATAGCACTACATACTGATCAGAATGACCAAAATCATAACACTAACACTAAGCAGATGGCACAATGGGAATTTTCATTTATTGTAGTTATGGATGCTAAGTGGCATAGTCACTTAAAAAGAGTTTGGCAGTCTCTTTCAAAATGAAACATACACTCACCATATGATTCAGTCATTATACTCAGTGGTATTTGCTCAAATAAGTTGAAAACTTATGTTCACACAAAAACCTACACATAGTTGTGGATAGCAACTTTATTCATAATTGCTAAAATTTGGAAACAACCAAAATGTCTTTCAGTTGGTGAATGGAAAAATTAACTGTAGTACATCCAGATCAATGAAATATTAAGCTCTATAAAAACAGAAAAATGTTCTGTCAAGCTATAAGACATGGAGGAATCTTAAATGAATGATACTTAGTTATTCATCTGAAAAGTTCTTTACTTTGTAATTCTAACTATATGACATTCATGAAAGGCAAAGCTTTAAAAATTTAGAGGCTCTCAGGGACTAGAGGTGAGTAATGAAACTACAGAACACAGAGCATGTTTAGGAGAGTAAAGCTATTCTGTATGATAGAGTGCCATTATGCACTTGTCAAACCTCAGAATTTTTAACATCAAGAATGAACCCTCAAGTCCAGCAGATGACATAATGGTTATGTCATTGGATGCCCACATGACCAACTGTAGTTCATGCCCTGGACCTGGAGGCTTAAAACTTACTCCAGGCTTGTGTACATGTGTGCCCAAAATCCTGAGAGGAAGATGGAGAAGAAGGGATTGTTACGTGGCCACCCCCCTGGGGGATGATTACTCGCTTTCTGACTCTGTCTCTCTCTGTCTTTTTGGCAAGCACATAGACCCTATAGCAAAAGTCTGTCCAATAAAAAAAGAAAGGGAGGAAGGAAGGAAGATAGGAAGAAAGGAAGGAAGGAAAAACCCTCATGGAAATGTTGACATTGGGTGACAATGTGTGTCAATATATTAAGTTCATTGATTTTAACTAAAATTCCACTCTGGTGTAAAATGTTGATAGTGGGGAAGGTTGTGCATGGGGACAGACAGGAGACAAATTGAAATCTCTGTGCTTTCTACTCAATGTTGCTATAAACCTAAGACTATGTTTTAAAAATAGACTATTTTTTAAAAGCTTCCCATAAAGAAAATTTCAGATCTCAGTTGCTTCAGTGCTGCATGGTCCCAAACATTATAGAAAAAAAAAATTCTGAAAAACCACTTTCAAAATAATGAAGAGCAGAGAATGCATTCCAGCTTACTCTATGGGGTCAGCATTGTTCTGATACCTTGGTCAGAGAAAGGCCTTACAGATAAATGTTCTTTATTATCATAGATTTTAAAATTCTTTATAAAATATCAGGAAACAGACTAAGTAATGTTTATTTCCCAAGAATGTAAAGTTTAACATTTGAAAGGAAAACAATATAATTTCCCATATTAATAGACGAATAAAGTAAAAACATGATTATATCAATAGATGTAGAAAAAGCAATTTGACAAAATTCAAAAATGATTCATGAAAAAACCTCAACAAAGTAAGAAAAGAGAAGAACTTCTCCAACTTGACAATGCACATCTATTTTAAAAGCCTACAGGTGGGATCAGCAGATGGCATAATGGTCACATTGCTGGACTCCCAGGTAGCCAACCGAGGTTTCAGTTCTGGACTCAGAGCTTAAATTCATGCTGGGAACATGTGCATGTGTACCCAAAATCCCAAGAGGAGAATGGAGAAGGAATTGAAGCATGGCCATTCACCTTAGAGGGAAGGGGTGATTTCTCATTTTCTGTCTCTCTGTTTCCCAGAGAGTGAACATGCCCTATAGCAAAAATCTCAAAAAAAGGGAAAAAAATTTATTTGCAATAGCAAAGAAACACAGTATGAAGAAATAT
>NW_006206422.1:175126-185699 GCF_000334495.1 Tupaia belangeri chinensis | reverse complement strand
ATGGAAAACTATATGGAAGGTCCTCAAAAAACTAAAAGTAGAATTGCTATAGGACCCAGCAATCCAGTTACTAGGTATTTATCCAAAGGAAATAAAATTGTAAAGATATCTGCACCCTTATATTCATTACAACACTATTCCCAATAGCCAAGGTATAGAACCTACCTAAATGTTCATAAACAAATGAAAGAATGAAGAAAATATACTCTCTGTTTGTGTACAAATGTTATTTAACATTAAAAAGTAAAAAATCTCCTGTCTTCTGAGATTATAGGTGAGACAGCAGGGTATCATGTAAAGTAAAATAAGCAGTCACAGAAAGAAATGCTACATATTGTCCCTCACATGTGTAAACTAAAAAAATGACCTCACAAAAACAGAGAGATATAAAATGACTACTAGAGGCTGGGAAGGATGTGGAGGAGACAGAGGGACATTTATTAACAGGAACAAAAATACACACATATAAAATAAACAATTTCTAGTGTTAAAAATACAATTGGAAGAGCCAGCTCTATGGTGCAGTGGTAATGCACTAAGACAGAAAAAAAAAAAAAAAAAAAAAAAAAAAAAAAAAAAAGCAAGATCCCACGTAGTGACCGTGTTTTAAATCCTTCACCCAGTCAAGCTGAGAGCATAGGCATGTATGCAAAAGCCAAATATCTAACAAGCTAGAAAATTGAAGGAAAGGAATAGTGGCATGACCAGACTCTGTGGAGGGTATTCATCTTCCAACTTTCTCTCTATTTCTCTCTCTCAGGAGTGCATGACACACTTAATAATGGATAAAGAAACAAGTAAATCAGGAAGAATATAGTTAACAACTTATTTTCCTTTCCCTTTCTTTTTTATACACTTAATCCTAGTACAACTTTACAGTACACAAAATAAATTTTCCCAGCATGAATGAACTGTATATTAGTTCAGTCAAAGATATTGCCATACACATTATCATCAGCACATAATTTTCCATTTTTCGTGTCCATTAATGTTCTGCTTTTCTTTCTCCCTTAATTCCCTATCCCTGCTCTGCCCCACCCATCCCTAGCATTGCACACACTCCTCTCACACTGTCTGCAGTACTCACAGCTGTTCTCCATGCTTTTCTACCTTACAATCTTTCAGTTTATTCTATAGAGTACAGATATTTGGTGTGTTCGTATACATATATACATATTGAGTAAGGACATACAATGCCTCCCTGTTCATATTCTGACTTGCTTTGCTTAGCATTCAGTCTTCCATATTCATTCACTATCAAATGCCAGTGTCTCATTTTTTTTTAAGGACTGAGTAACATTCCATAGTGTTTCCATGCCACACATTTTTCAATACATTCACCTGTTCTTGGACATTTGGGTTGGTTCCATGTCTTAGAAGTTGTGAACAATGCTGCACTAAACATGGGTTTGCAAGTGTTTTTCTGACTGACTGTATTCTCATTCTTTGGGTAGATACCCAGGAGTGGAATTGCTAGGTCATATGGTAGTTTTATTTGGATATTTTGAGCCATCTCCGTATTGTTTTGCACAGTGACTATACTAATTTACATTCATATCAACATTGTAAAAGAATTATGGAGCCTCACCAGAATTTATTATTTTTTTAATATTAGCCATTCCAAATGGTGTTACTTGGTATCCCACTGTGGTTTTGATTTGTATTTCTTTTATGATGAGATGTTGAACATTTTCTCATGATTATTGGTTGTTCATGTCTTCCTTGGAGAGTTGTCTGCTCAATTCATTTGCCAATCTTTTAATTGAATTGATAATTTTTTGCAGATTAGATGCTTGATTCCCTATATATTCTGGTTACTAGTCCCTTATTTGAGGCAGAGAGTACAAATCTATTTTTCCATACAAAGAGTTGTCAATTCACTCTAATTATTCTTTCTTTTATTGTGCAGAAGCATTTTAACCTGATAAAGTCCCACTTGTCTGTTTTGGGATAATTTCCTGTGCTTTGAGGGACTTATTTAAGAAGTCTTTGCCTACTGCACTGTCTACAAGAGCTTCCTCTGTTTTCCACCAGTAGCTTTGTTAGTGTGAGGTTCTATGTTTAGATCTTTGATCCATTTTGAGTTGATTTTTGTTAATTATGAGAGATAGGGGTCTAGTTTCATTTTTCTGAAGGTGAATATCCAGTTTTTCTAGCACAATTTGCTAATGAGGTTTTCTATTCCACACTGGGTTTTCTGGTGCCTTTTTTATATTATTATTATTTATACATTCAATCATTACACATCATTTAGTTTGTAAAGAAATTTTACCCAACATGATATGACACACAGCAATATAGTCGAGAATACTATACAGAACATCACCAACAGGCAAAAAACCATATCTATGTCCCACAAATATCTTATTTCTTCACTGTTTTCCAAATTTCCCTTTCTGCACACTTTCCCTATGCCACTATTCATTTACTATGTCCCCAGTGTCTATAAAAATTTTCAGTGCTTTTATAAACCCCAGTATTTCAGTCACTACCATAGAGTATAGACAGTTGGTATATGTTAAGTGAAGACATACAGTGTCTCTGTTTCATAGCCTGACTTGCTTTGCTCAGCAATAAATCTTCCATGTTCATCCAGTTTATATCAAATGCCAGGGTCTTGTTTTTATGGCTGAATAGTATTCCATGAAGTGTATGTGCCACATACTTTCAATCCACTCATCTGTTTGTGGACATTTGGGTTGGTTTCATGTCTTAGCAATTATGAATAATACCACCATTAATATATTTGTGCAAGTACTTTTCTGACCGAGTGTTCTCCTTTCCTTTGGGTAGATACCCAGGAGTGAAATTACTGGATCATATGGGAGTTCTATTGGAAGGTCTTTAAGGAACCTCCATATTGTTCTCCACAGTGGCTGGACCAAATGACATTCCCACAAACAATTTAGGAAAGTTACCCTTTCATCACATCTTCACCAGCACTTACCATTTTCTTTAAAATTTTCACCATTCTGATGGGTTAGGTGGTATCTCATTGTGGTTTTGATCAGCATCTCCTTTATAATGAGAGATGACGAGCATTTATTTATATAGTTTTTGGCTGTTCATTTGTCTTCCTTAGAGAGTTGTTTATTCAGCTCATTTTCCCATCTTTTAATTGGGTTAATCATTTTCTCCTGGGTATACACCACTTAAATTCTGTGAGTATTTTGGTTATTATTTCCTTATCTGAGGCATAGTTAACAAAAATTTTCTCCCATTGTAAGAGTGGTCAATTCACACTAATTACTGTGTCTTTTACTGTTAAGAAACTTCTTAATCTGATGTAATCCCACCTGTCTCTTTGGGGGATTATTGCCTCTGCTTTGGGAGTCTTGCTTAAGAAGTCTTTGACCACCCCAATAGGTCCCAGAGTTTCTCCAGTGTTTTACACCAGTTGTTTTATATTTTGTGAACTTAGGTTTAGAACTTTGATCCACTTTGATTTGATTTTTGCTAATGGTGAAAAATAGGGGTTCAGATTAATCTTTTTGCAGGTGGAAATGCAATTTTTCCAGCAGCATTTGCTAAAGATGTTTTCCTTTTCCCACTGTATTGATTGGTACCCTTTGTCAAAGATCAGTTGGCTGTATGTTTTTGGGTTTACTTCTGGAGGCTCTACTCTGTTCCATTGTTGTTTTGTCTGTTTTTGTGCCGATACCATGCTATTTTGATTATCACAGATTTGTAATATATTTTTGGGTCAGGGAGAGATGACACCCACTCCAGTATTCTTATGCAGGATGGCTTTGGCAAAACATGGTCTTATATGATTCCAAATTATATGATTGTCTTTTCTACCTCTGTAGAAATGTCTCTGGCACTTTGATTGGGATTGCATAAAATATTTAGATTGATTGGGCAGAATTGCCATTTTGATTATATTAGTTCTTTCAATCCAGGAGTATGAGATGTCCTTCCACTTTTTTGTGTCCTTTTCCAGTTCTTTTAAAATATTTTCATAATTTTCCTTATAGAGGTCCTTAAATTCCTTGGTTATTTTTATTCCTAGTTATCTTATGCTTTTTGGGCCTACGGTAAATGGGATTACTTTCTTAAATTCTGTCTCTGTCTACTTGTTGATTGCATACAGAAATGCAATATATTTTTGTAAGTAAATTTTGTATCCTGCCACTTTACTGTATACATTTATTACTTTGAGAAATTTTCTGTGGATACTATTGGGTCTTCTATGTATACAAGCATATCATATGCAAACAGAGATAATTTCAACTCTTGTTTTGCTATTGGAATGCATTTAATTCCATTCACTTGTCTGATCGCATTGGCTACGACTTTCAGTACTATATTGAATAGGAGTCAGAAAGTGGGCAGCCTTGTCTTCTACCAGTTTTTAAGTGAGCAGCCTTGTCTTGTACTGGGTTTTAGCAGAAAAGCTTTTAGCTTTTCCCCATTCAGTATAATGTTAGCTATAGATTTTTCACAGATGGCTTTTATTATGCTGAGAAATTATCCTTCTATGCTGATTTTACTGAGAGTCTTAATCATTAAGGAATGGTGTAATTTGTCAAATGCTTTTTCCACATCGTTTAAAATAATCATAGGATTTTTATCTTTCTTTCTGTTACTACGGTGTATTAAATCTATGGTTTTCTGTATGTTGAACCACCCTTGCATTCCTGGAATAAAAGCCTACCTGGTCTTGATGAATAACCTTCTTTATATGCTGTGGATACAGTTAGCAAGTATTTGTTGAGAATATTTGCATCTATATTTATCAAAGATATAGGTCTATCAGAAATATTTGTATAATTGTCCTTCCTTGTCCTTTCCTTATCTGTTTTGTGGATAAGGGTGATGGAGACTTCATAGAATGAATTTGGGAGAGTTTCACCCTTTTGGATCTTTAGAAATAACTTGAGCAGAATAGGAATTAACTTTTCTTTAAAAATTTTGCAGAATTCAGAGGTGAAGTCATAAGGACCAGAGATTTTCTTTGTTGGGAAGATACTTATTACTGATTCAATCTCCTAGCTTGTTATTGGCCTATTCGGACTTTCTATATTGTCCTGGCTCAATCTCGGTAGATTATATGTGTCCAGGAATTTGTCTATATCATCCAGATTTTCTTTTTTGTTGCTCTGTAGTCGCTCATTGTATCATTTAATCATGCTTTGTATTTCTACTGTCTGTTGTAATGTTGCCTGATTCATTGTTAATTTGATATAGTCTTCTTAATATGTCTCCCTAGAGGTGTATCACTTTTGTTTATCTTCTCAAAGAACCAGCTTTTACTTTAATTTATTTTCTGTATAGTTCATTTATTTTCTATTTCATTTATTTCTGCTCATATCTTTATTATTTCCTTTTTCCTGTAGTTTTTTGGATTCTTTTTGCTGTTGCTTTTCCAATTTTCTGAGACATGATGTTAGATGATCCATTTGCCTCCTTTTCACCTTTTTATGTGTACTAATTGCTCTGAACTTCCCTCTTATGACTGCTTTTGCAGTGTTCCAAAGATTATATAAACTTGTGTCCTCATTGTCATTGGTTTCCATGAATATTTTTATTTCACTCTTAATTTCTTCAGTAGTTGTGTAGTCATTCAGAAGTAGCCTATTTAGTTTCCATGTATTTGTGTATTTCTGAGGATTTCTCTTGAAATTAAAATCAAGTTTAATTCCATCATGATCAGAGAAGATGCTGGATATAGTTTCTATGCCTTTGAATCTGTAGAGGCTTGCTCTGTGCCCTATCTTGTGGTCAATCTTTGAGAGTGTTCCATGTGGGGGTGAGAAAAAAGTGTATCTAGTGGGTTTTGGGTGCAACAAATATAGATATTTGTTAAGTCCATTTGATTTATGGTATCATTTAGATCCTTTACCTCTTTACTTATTTTTTGTCTAGATAATCTGTCTGGTGGAGATAGTGGGGTGTTGAGGTCTCCAACAATTAGTGTGTTGCAGTCTATCTCTCCTTTTAGATCAAACAGTCTTTCCTTCACATATTTGGGTGCTCCTGTGTTAGGTGCATAGATATTTACTAGCGTTATATCTTCTCGATGGATTAACATTTTTAGTATAATATAGTGACTTTCTTTGTCTCTTCGAACAGTTTTTGTTTTAAAGCTTATCTTGTCAGAAATTAGTATCGCTACTCCAGCTTTTTTCTGTCAGTCAGCCAGTCTGTATTTCTTGATTTGAGAGTATAATCCATTAACATTCAATGTTATTATTGATATTTCTGGAGTTAGCCCTACCTTTAAGGTGGCCACTCTCTTGGTTGACTTTTATTCCCTTATTTCTGGCTGTTTATTCTTTAGTTTTCCTGATACAAGACTCTTTTCAGAGTTTCTTGAAGAGCTGGTCTAGTGTTGGCAAATTCTTTGAGATTTTGTTTGAGAAGATTTTAATCTTTTTTCACATATAAGGAATAATCTTACTGGATATAATAATCTTGGTTGAAATTGTTTCTCTCTTAACATTTTGAATATGTCTTCTCATTCTTTTCTTGTTTTTGTTGAAAGGTCCGGAGCTAGCCTGATGGGATGATATTTGTAAGTCACTTGTCGTTTTTCTCTTGCCAATTTTAGTATTTTGTCTTTATCTGTGGGCTTGGCCAGTCTGGCTAAGATGTGCTTTGAGGAAGATCTTCTTGGGTTCATTCTATTCGGAGTCCATTGTATTTCTTGGATCTGGATGTGTAAGTGTTTCTCTAGATTTGGGAAGTCTTTTTCCAGGATTTCATGGAATAGATTTTTCATGCCCTTATTTGTTTCTTCACCTTTTGGGATGCCAACTATTCAGATATTTGGACATTTAAAGTAGTCTAATATTTCTAGCATGTGGTTTTTGTTTGTTTGTTATTTTCTCTATCTTTTTGGTGTTTTTTTCATCTGATCAGAGTTTTATCTTCTATGTCAGAGATTCAATCTTCAGCGTGGTCTAGTCTACTTTTAATACTTTTGAGAGAGCTTTTGATTTCCTTTATTACAGATTTCATTTCTAATAGTTCCATCTGGTTCTTTCTCAGAGTATCCATCTCTTCTTTCATATCGTGGAAGGACTTCCTAATCTCCTGTAGCTCATTGTCTCTTTTTTGTTCCAACTCATAGAATTTTGTCACCATGAATGTTCTAAATTCTTTCTCTGACATTTTGGTAACATCTTCTGTTTTTACAAAAGATGGAGGGGAGTTATTGTGTCCTTTTGATGGAGACATATTTCCTGGTTTATTCAGACCTGAAGCTCTTCTACTTCTAGCCATGGGGAGGGGTATTCACTTTTGGGTAACTTTTTGGAGAATGTTTCTTCAACTGGGAACAAGAGTGCTTCCCTTTTACTGTGGATTGAGGTGTGCCGAAGTCTCTCTTCTGCTGTGTTTCACGATGTGGTCTGCACAAGAGAAGTCTTCTATTCAGGACTCTGAGAAATAGTCTTTCCTTTTTTGCAGGTGGGTAAGTAAAAATGAGGATATCAGGGAGCCTCACAATACCAGGGTATTTGAAAACTGTGATTCTAGACCTGTCTAGCCCCTTATGGAGCATAGAGGATAAGCAGGAGATGACAATATAAGACAGAAGAGAAAAGAGTGTGAAAGAGAATAAAGAAGCAATTTTGCCAGGGGTCTGGAGATGGAAATGGGCTCTGCTGGAGAGCTGAGGGCTGTGTGGTAAGGAGAAGTGTGAAATTAACAAATGAAAGAAGAAGAGACGGGAAAAAAAAAGGCCTACCTGGCTGACAGAGATAGAGTGTCTCTGGGATTGGGTGTGCTGGGGCTGGAGCTGGGGCATGAGGCCCTGCCTCAGTGTCCCTTAGGTCAGGGGTCTGGAGATGAAAATCCTCGCTGACAGAGAGAGAGGGTCGCTGGGGTTTGGGTAGCCAAAGTTGGAGCTGGTGGCGGGGGGACTTCCTCAGTGTACCTTAGGCCAGGTATCTGGAGATGAAAATGGCTGTTTGCTTATTTTTTTGTCTTGTTGATCTTGTTAAGGAGATAATGAGATGTTGAGATCTCCAACAATTTGAGTATTACAGTCTATGTCTCCTTTGTATCTAGCAGCCTTTCCTTTACGTATTTGGGTGCTCCTGATTTGGATGCATAGACATTTATTAGAGTTACTATAGCTCCTTGATAAATTAGCCCTCTTACTACTATATAATCTCCTTCTTTGTCCCTTTTTATTGTTTTGTCTTAAAGCCTATTTTCTCCAAACTCAGTATAATGGCTTCCACTCTTTTTTGGTTTCCATTTACATGGAATACCTTTTTCCAGCCCTTTGCTTTTAATCTGTGTTTGTCTTTATCCAGGAGATGGGTTTCTTGTTGTCAACAGATGGAGGGTTTCTGATTTTTAATCTATTCAGCCAGTCTGTGTCTCTTGATCATAGAATTTTCATTAACATTCAAAGTTATTATAGATATTTCCAGACTTGTCCCTACTATTAAGTTGGCCATATTCTTGGTTGTTTTTCATTCTCTTATTTATGTCAGTCTGTCTTTTGTTTTCTTGGTATAGTACTATTTTCAGAATTTCTTGAAGAGCTGGTCTGGAGTTGGTAAATTCTATCAGACTTTGTTTATCTGAGAACGTTTTTATCTCCTCTTCCTATATGAAGAATAATCTTGCTGGGTATAGTATTCTTGATCAAAATTGTTTTTCATTTAACACTTTAAATATGTTTCCCCATTCTTTCCTGGCTTGCCTTTTATCCAATGATGGGGTAGCCTTTGTAAGTGACTTGATATTTCTGTCTTGCCAATCTTAGTATTTTGTCTTTGTCTGTGATTTTCAATGCCTATCTAGATTTGGACAGTTTTTGTCCAGGATTTTGTGGAAAAGCTTATGAAGTCAGTATTAGTTTCTATACATTCTGGGATACCAATTATTCTGAAGTTTCTGCATTTCATGGTATCTAGTATTTCTCATATAGTATCCTCAGTTTTCTTGGTTGTATTCTTAGTATTTTTGTATTTTTTTTCTAGATATATTGTTTTGCCTTCTACTTCTGAGTTTCAGTCCTTTGCATGATCTAACCTGCTTTTAATACTGAGGAAGGTTTTAATTTCCTTCAGTTCTATTTGATTCTTTTTTGTGATGTCCAATTCTTTCTTATCGAGGAAGGACTTCCTCTTCTCTTGAAGCTCAGTGTCATTTCTCTGGCATCTCACAAAATTTCTTCTTACCATAAACATTCTGAATTCTTTTTCTCACATTTCTGTAATATCCTCTACTATTTCCCTACTTGGAGATGAGTTACAGTGTTCCCCTGCTCGAGACATATTACTTGATTCTCTCATCCTTGAGGCTCTTCTCTGATTTGCAGTCATTTGGTAATGTATTCGGCTTGGGCTAATTTCTTCTAGGAGAATTCTCTAACAGTGAGCTCATGTGTTTCCCTTACCATGAAATAATTTGGTGCTATTTTTCTCCCTTCAACTGTCCTCCAGTGTAGTATTCACAGGAGGTGTTTTAAAATCAGAATTTTGAAGATTTTCACTCGTTTTGCAACCAGTACAGTAAGGTTCAATGAGTTATATAAAATTCATAATGTTCAGATGTTTAGTAACTATGCATCTAGACTTCTCAAGGAAGTAGTTTAGGGCTGAGCATTAAAACAGGAAAGTAAGGTAAAAGAAAAATAAAACAGTAAACAGAAATAGGATAAAAAAGCAATGGAAAAAGAAGGAAATAAATAGAACAGAAAGAGTAGAAAAAAGCAGAAATCACATGGCAGAAAATAAATTTGAGTTAAAAATGAAAAACTGCCTGGTGCAGAGGTAGATATGGAGGTGTCTGGATGGATTCTGTCTGGTGCGCTTTATTAAAAATCAGTTGACTGGGGAGAACAGCCCTTCTTCAAGAGACAAACAGCTCCATGGCTCCTGCGATATAGCCATTTTGGGGGAAAGGAAGATGTCCCACTGATAACTGGGCCTCCATACAAATCTCATGTGGTAGGAAGGCTCCTTTCATGTCTCCTGTCTCTGTATCTGTCTTTGTCTCTCTCTACCTCTGTCTCTGTCCTCTCTCTCTCTTTAATTTTTGCTTTTTAGAATTTTTTAAGGTGAGGCATTTTACAGGGCCCTTTGGCCCCTCCTAGCCCTTTATCTTGTTAATAATCCCCTCTCGTCCTCCCAACCCAGGAGAGGCAAAATGGAACAGAACAGCCCTTCTTTAAGAAACAGACAGCTCCATGGCTCCTGCGATTTAGCCAGGTTTTCTAATTTTTGAGTTGTATTGAAATTTTTTGAATATTAATTTTTTAGAAGTTATTCTTTTCTTTTTCTCTGTTTTGTTGTTGGCATTGTTTCCCTCTCTCTGTTTCCTTTTCTGCACACTCCTCGACCCTCAGATTGAACTTCCAAGTTTGGGAAGAAACCGACCATCCACCAGATGACTAGAAATCACTGCAGGACCACAAGAAATATGGGGAAGCAGGAAAATACCTCTCCCACAAGGGAAAAGGATGGCTCCTCTTCATCCACACACAGTTCAATGGAAATCATGGAAATGTCTGATAAAGAATTCAGAACACTCATAATGGCAAAGCTAACAGAGATGGAAGAGAAGAGAGACAAGGAACTGCTGAAGAGGAAGGAGAAAGAAGTTGAAG
>NW_006206422.1:168400-173372 GCF_000334495.1 Tupaia belangeri chinensis | reverse complement strand
GTTCTTGTGTATGTATATATCAGCTGTGCTTGCTATTGCAAATATTTAGACAAATTAAGTTCATTAGCAAATCAATTAAATGGGGGGGAAAGGCATAGAAAGCAATCATGGATAACAGAGACAATGGGAGGAGGGTTGGACAGGGCAGAGGGTTAGGGATAGGGAATCAAGGATGGCAAAAAAAGAAACGCAAAATATACAAGACATAAGAAATGAAAAATTGTTTGTTGATAACACGTATGTTGAGGTGCTTGATTGAGCCAACAGTGTATTTTGGATGAAAAATTCATTCTGTATACTGTAATGATGTATAGCATATTAATGTTAGAAAAAGAAAAATAAATTAATAAAAAAAAAATCAGTTGACTGGAGATCAGAAGATGACATAATCCTTACACTACTGGACTCCCACATAGTTGACTGCAGTTCAAATCTTGAACCTGGTGGCTTAAAATTCATGCCAGGCACGTGTGCATGCATGCTTTAGAATTCAGAATATTGGGAACCAGCAGTTAGCGTAATGGCTATGTCACTGGATTCCCACATAGTCGACCGCGGTTCACATTCCGGACACGCTGGCTTAGAACTCACGCTGGGCACATGTGTGTGCGTGCCCAAGATCCCGAGAGGAGAATGGAGGAGAAGGGATTGTGGCGTGACCATCCCCCCTGGGGGGTGATTTCTCGCTGTCTCTATGTCTCTCTCTGTCTGTCTGGAGAGCACACTATACCGAAAATCTCTCAAAAAAAAAAAAAAAAAAACAGAATTCAGAATATTCATACTGACAAAACTAAATAAAATACAAATAAAAACAGAAAACCAACTCCAGGTGGAGAAGTTCTTTCATGACCTGAAGGAAGAGAGACACACTGTAAAAAGAGAACCCAACATTTAGAGATAAAGACTTCAATTCAGAAAATCAAAATATCCCTAAAAAGTATTAATGTCAGATTGGATGATGCAGAGGATTGGTCTCTGATCTAGAAGACAAAACCTCTGACTTGGACAAAACTACCAAAAAATAATGAAAAAAAGTACCAAAACCAAAAAAGATAGCATACAGGAAATACTAGGTATTATTAGCTGCTCAAGTATTCACATAATTATTATTCCAGAAGGTAAAGAATTTAATAAGGATAGACAAAATGTATTCCATAAAATACTTGCAGAAAACTTTCCAAACTCATATGAATATTCATACATCCAGATCCAAGAAATACAGAGGACCCCTGAATAGAATAAATTCAAGAAGATCCTCTCCATAGTACATTATAGCAAGAGTAGAGAAAATCAAAGACAAAGAAAGATACTAAAATTGGAGAGAGAGAAACATCAAGTTACTTACAAATGTTATCCCATTAGACCTCTTAAGTGAAACAATGAAAGCAAGGAAAGAATAGATTTTTATATTCAAAACATGAAAAGTAAAACAATTCCAACCAAGATTATATACAGCAAGACTCTCTTTCATGTAGGAAGAACAAAATATGTCATTCTCAGTTCAACAAAAACTGAAAGAGCCTGTGGCACAAAGCAGGAAGCAGCAGCAGTCACACCACCTGAGGAAGAGAGACCACCACATGTCATGTCTCCCACCGCTATTCTCCTGCCCCAGGTACATTCCAAACAACCCCTTCCACAGACCTTCCCTGCCATTACCCCAGAGCTCTAGCTCCCTTATGCCCATCTAAGAATATTTTGAGATTTCGTATTTTCAATTTGAACCCAAACTCCTGCTACCTTACCTAGTTAAATCTCTCCAGGGTATTCCCAGATTCATCTGGTCCAGAGAGATTCAGAAAGGAGTCAACACCTAATTCTGGCTATATACACACTTCTCTGACTGGAACACAAGGTCATCTACCAAGAACACATCTGAGAAGTAGAGCTCTTCTTCCCCACCCTCCCAAAACTGTAGAATCGGCATCAGAAAAGTAGGAAAAGGTGTATAACCCATCAAATGACTAGAAACAAATGCACAAGAAATATGGGAATACACTATACACCTATCCTTCAATGGAAGAGAGCATCATTTATTCAACCATAGACAGTACAAAAGGATTTTCAGGAACATCAGAAATAGAGTTCAGAATATTCATGGTGACAGAGATGAGGAAGTCTTTCCAGGATTTGAAGGAGGAGATATCATTGTAAAAAAAAAGAATGAGTCAGAACTTTGAGAGATGAACACAGTATTACAGAAAACCAAGAACCCCCTCAAAAGTACTAAAAACAGATTGGATGACACAGAAAAAATAATCTCTGATCTGGAAGACAAACCATCAACTTAGATAAAATCACCAAAAGAATTTTTAGTGGATAACAACATAAGAGAAATGCTAGACAAAATTGAATGCCCAAATATGTTAATTATATGTATTCCAGAAGATGAAAAATTGCACAAGGGCACTCTAGCGCAGAACCCTTTTGAAGATTGACTACATAGTAAGGCAGAAAACCAGCTTTTACAAAATCAAAGACATAGAACCTATTTTTAGCATCTTCTTCAACCATGATGAAATTAAACTAAATAATTTCTCTCAGCAAAAATTCTTGAAAATACATACAAATATGAAGAAACTCAACAACCTATCTGTGAATGACTTCACAGTCTCTGAAGAAATTGACTAAAATAAAAAATTCTTTGATGGATGGCAGATTACATGGTGGTTAAAGGCACTGGACTCTCACATGGCAAACCATGGTTCAAGTCCTGAACCTGATGTCTTTTCTCACTTTCCCTCTCTCTTTCTCTTTCTCTCTTTCTGACAAATTGGAAAATGATAATAAATAAATAAAGCTAAAATAATTCTTTTAAAAATATATTCACTGAAAGCAATAATAAATAGTTCACGAGTTTACATTATATATGGAAAACAGGATAAACAGACATAGGAGAAGTTCAGTAGTGCCTATAAGAAAAAGATTAAAAAGGTGGAAAATAAGCAACCTAACAACACACCTCAGGAAACTGAAAAAATAACAACAAAAGCAAAACAAAATTCCAGGAGAAAAGAAATAATAAAGAATATGGCAGAAATAAGTGAAATAGAGTGAATGAACTGAACAAAAATAATAAAACCAAAAGTTGGTTCTTTAAGAAGATGAATAAAATTAATACAACTCTTTTTTTTAAGTTTATAACTTATTTGCTCTTTTATTTTTCATTTTTTTCCCAAGCAACTTTTAGCTCTCTTTTTTTTTTTAAAGTCAGTCATCATCTCTTGATAAAGGAAAGGGTAAGCAAACCAGCCTGCTCTGCAAGGAAATCCCTGGAAAGAGTTAGCCTGGATAGCCTTGAAAACAAATCAAATACAACACAAGAAAACTTAAAGACTGTGTATGGCATCAAGTATCTCTCTCTGTGGTGGTTCATTCCACAGGATGAATGCATATTCAGCAAACTGCCTTATTACATAACTGATCTATTATCGCAAAGAAATATTCTAAAGTTATCGATGGAATGACATCACCAGATATTATCAATACTTGGCCTTGAGGATGCTCTTTCCGTGCAGCACCCTTGCCACCCAAGCCTAGTGACCTTACTTGTATACCGTGCCACCTTCCAACAACTTTTTCCAAGTCCCCTAATGTTGTAGTCTGTATTTTTCACCTTTGCTTTTCCAGTCCCAGGACACGAATGGGGAGAACTGAATAGGCACCACGATTCTCTTCTTTGCGGTCCTTTTTTTTTTTTCTTTTTTCTGAAAATTGGAGTCCAGTTCTTGGCTGTGTCCATGTAAGATCTTAGACCATGGTAGAAAATACACCAAATAGGATCATATAAATTTTGCAGTCTAGCTTTAGTCAATAGACTTGTAGGACTTTTAAACAAAAGTATACCTGCAAAACTCCTGAATCCAGCATGGTTGAACTGTCATCAACATTCTTGTGTCTATTTTAAGTTTATAATAATAGGCAATTATGAAAATAAAGGCATTATACAGAATCATCATTTAAAATAAAAGAGTGATGAGGACTTCTAGTTCTGTTTTTTAAAGAAATGGTGTAGGACTTCTTAATTTGGATCTGTTTATTAGTTTCAATTTTATTATTCATCTTTACCAGAAAACCTGAAATAAGAGATTTTTGTTTGTTCACATATTATTCTCTTAGATTCTTTTAAAATCTTTTTTATTTATTCATTTTAGCTATTATTTTTTGTGTTAATCCAGCCATTGCATTTATTTTTCCATTTTTTCCCACATTTTATTGATTCAAAAAAACCTTAAATAAAAAAATATGAACAAAGCTAAAACCTAGTTACAAATACACTGTAATTTTCTTCTGAAACTTTTTTTTTAATTGTGAAGAGACTTTACACAGCATGATATATACCTCAGTCCACCCCAGATGAGAACACCATACACATTCTCATTGACAGATAATAACCTTTATCTGTGTTCCACAAGTGTCTTACCTCTCCATTTTCCTCCCAAATTTCCTATACTCTTCCCCCTCATACTCTCTTCCCACATTGTCTCTAATGTCTATTACAATTTTTAATACTTTTATGTTCTCTAAGTCTTCCAATCTTTACCAAAGAGTGCAGAAAGCTATTATATGTTAAGTGGAGACATGCAACGTCTCTCTTTCATAGCCTGACTTGCTTCACTCAGCAACAAATCTTCCATATTTATCGACTTTCTTTTTTCTTGTTCACATATTATTCTCTTAGATTCTTTTAAAATCTTTTTTATTTATTCATTTTAGCTATTATTTTTTGTGTTAATCCAGCTCTTGCATTTATTTTTCCATTTTTTCCCACATTTTATTGATTCAAAAAAACCTTAAATAAAAAAATATGAACAAAGCTAAAACCTAGTTACAAATACACTGTAATTTTCTTCTGAAACTTTTTTTTTAATTGTGAAGAGACTTTACACAGCATGATATATACCTCAGTCCACCCCAGTTGAGACCACCATACACATCCTCGTCAACAGATAATAGACCTTATCTGTGTCCC
>NW_006206422.1:166946-167627 GCF_000334495.1 Tupaia belangeri chinensis | reverse complement strand
GAGAGAGACAGAGAGACAGAAAGCGAGAAATAACCCCCCAGGGGGGATGGTCATGTCGCAATCCCTTCTCCTTCATTCTCCTCTCGGGATCTTGGGCATGCATGCACACGCACCTGGCGTGAGTTTTAAGCCACCGGGTCCGGAGCACGAACCGTGGTCGACTACATGGGAGTCCAGCAACATAGCCATTACGCTAACTGCTGGTTCCCTGGGGCTATATATCTTACTGCAGTCATCAAATAGGTATTTTTAACACATTTTTTAAATTAAAGAAAAACAGTTTTAGGTTTTTCTTTCCTAAAACTTTATTTTTAAGTTAATCTACATTCATTCCTTAAATATTATCACAGCATACAAAATGTGATTTCCCATCCAGAATACACTGCATAGTGGCTTAATCACACATGTTATTATCAAAAATTTTCCATTTCTAGTTTCTAGTATTTTTTAACCCCTATTTCTGACCCTCTGTCCTTTCCCACCCTCTTCTCACACTATCTCTAGTGTCCACTGTTGTCTTCCATTCCTTTTCCCCAAAAATTGTACTGATCACAAAATTTATTAAATAATCTATTTTCAATAGCAAGATCACTTGGTAACTTCAAGTTTTAACTTAAGAAATGCTAAGGAACTTTGCTTAAAACTTGGGACCAGCAGTTAGCATAATGGCTATGTTGCTGG
>NW_006206422.1:162854-166730 GCF_000334495.1 Tupaia belangeri chinensis | reverse complement strand
AAACCAAAAAAAAAAAAAAAAAAAACTTAAAGCCAGGAAATAGGATAGGATTCTGTTCAAATTGTAGGTACATGTACCTACCCATATCTCAAGACAGGACAGAAATCCTTACAACCAGACAACAAAGGCTATAAGAAGATAAGCAATGTTTTACTCGAAAGTCAAAACCATAAAATTATACTTCGCCAATTAAGTCTCATGTACTTTATCTTCTGTTGTGGTTCAATTTTCCTGATTAAATTCTGGGATAAAATATTAAACTCCAGACTTGTCCCTATGATTAAATTGGGCATTTTATTAGTTTCTGAACTCTTATTTCTGTGTCTGTATTTAATTTTCCTGATATAACACTCCCTTGAGAACTTCTTGGAAATCTGGTCTGGTGCTGGTAAATTCCTTCAGGTTTTGTTTATCTGAGAATGTACTTGTCTTTTCTTCCCATGTGAAGGATAATCTTGCCAGGTACAGTGCTCTTGGTTGAAATTTCTTTTCCCTTAACACTTTCAATGTATTTTCCCATTCTTTCCTCACTTGTATTATTTCCTATGAGAGGTCCACTGTTATCCTGATGGGATATACTTTGTAGGTAACTTGATGTTTTTCTCTTGCCAATCTTAGTGTCTTATCTTTGTCTATTGTTTTGGTCAACCTGGCTATTCACCTTCTGGGATGCCAATTATCCGAATGTTTGGACATTTGATGGTATCTAGTACGTCTCATATATTATTCTTGTTTTTCTGGGCAATTTTCTCAGTCTTTGTGGTGGATTTTTCTAGGCCAACAATTTTCTCTTCTACATCTGAGATTCAATTTTCTGTATGATCTAGTCTGCTTTTAATACTTTTAAGGGAGGTTTTAATTTCTGTATTATAGCCTTCATCTCTAACATTTCCATTTGATTCTTTTGTAAATTGTGTAATTCCTCTTTCAGATATTGTAAGAATTTCTTCACATCCTGGAACTAGTCAGCTCCTTTCTCCTGCTTCTTCTGCAGTTCATTGTCTCTCTTCTATTCCACCTCTGTTAGCTTTGCCATTATGAATATTCTAAATTATTTATCAAACATTTCCATAATTTCCATTGAACTTCCTGTGGAAAAAGAGGAGTTTTTCTTTTCCCTGTGAGGAAAGGTATTTTCCTGCTTTCTCATATTTCTTGTGGTCCTGTGGTGATTTCTAGTCATATGATGGATGGTGTATTACTTCCTAATTCTTGAAGTTCAATCTGGACGTTCAGGAGTGAGCAGAAAGAGGTGATCTGGAATCTCTTTGTTGTTCTGTTGTAATCACTTTGTGCAGCAGATTCAGTAGATATTGAGGAATATGTTAACCCTAATAGTATTTGGATGTTTGGCTATAGTTCCCTTAGATCCATCCAGAAACACAGTAAGTGGATATTGAGGAGCAGAGAGATGAGATAAATTAAAAGGAAAAAGAGAGGGAGAAACGACAACAACAACAACAAAGAAACAGAAAAAAATAAGGGAAAACTAAAAAAAACTAAAAAAAAATTTTTTTTAGAAAGACACAAAACAGAAAACCATGTGGCACACTCACAGGCTGCACAAAATCACTAATTCAAAGGGGCAATGAAGAATAGTCTTTTGAATGTCTGCCTCTTGCCTCTCCTGCCTAGGTGGGAGGGGGAGAGGGCATTATTAACAAGACAGGGATAGCTGAAAGCAAGAGAATACTTTACCTTAAAATATTTAAAAAGGAAAAATTACAAAAAAAATGAGAAGGCAGAAGCAGAGAAAGACAGAGACAGAGACACAGAGACAGAGACAGAGACAGAGACAGAGATAGAAGGCTAGAGGACCTCTCTACCACTCAGGCTTGTGGGCTGGAGGCTGAATTATCAGTAGGAAATATTCATTTCTCTTTTACCCTGAAAGTTGGCAGGAGCCATGAGGAATCCCATATTTGTCCACTTTTTATTAAATTCCAGGGCCTTGTTGTTTTCTATGGATGAATAATATTCCATGGAGCATATGTGCCACAATTTTTCAATCCATTCATCTGTTTGTGGACATTTGGGTTGGATCCATGTGTTAGCAATCGTGAATAAGGCTGTCATGAATCTAGGTGTGCAAGTGCTTTTCTGACTGAGTGCTATCCTGTCCTTTGGGTAGATACATAGGAGTAGAATTGCAGGATAATATGGCAATTCTAATTGAAGGTCTTTGAGGAACCTCTATATCATTCTCCACAGTGGCTGGTCCAATCTACATTCCTACCAACAGTGTAGGATTATTCCCCTTTCACCACATCCCCTCCAGCACTTATCATTATTTTGTTTTTTAATCTTTGCCATTCTGACTGGAGTTAGGTGATATCTCATTGTGGTTTAAATGCACACGCCCTAGAGTGAGAACCTCTCCAAAGAAAGAAAAAAAATTTTAAAAGAGAGATGGATATAAGAAAGTGTGAGTTCATATTTAGGTCTCAAACTATGGTTTAAACCCCTGAGGAGAAGACACACAGGTCAGATATAGGGGATTTTGGCTAAAGGTCCAAACTGAGGCCAATCCCAGAAGTTCCTTATCTGAGGCACAGTTAACAAAAATGCCCTCTCATTACGAGTGTTGTCGACTTACCCTAATTACACTTTTTTTGGCTTTGCAGAAACTCCTTAATTTGATTTAATCCCACCTGTGAATTTTGGGGAGTATTGCCTGTGCTTTGGGGAATCTTGCTTAGGAAGTCTGCCTACCTCATGTCTCCCAGAATTTCCCCAGTGTTTTCCACCAGTAGTTTTATAGTTTGCAGTCATAGGTTTAGATCTTTGATCCACTTTGAATTGATTTTTGTTAATGGTGACAGATATAGGTTCAGATTCATCTTTCTGCAGGTGCATGCCCAGTCTTTTTTAACACTATTTGCTAAAGAGGTTTTCTTTTTTCGGATACGGGTTCAGACCCATCTTTCTGTAGGTGGATACCCAGTTTTTCCAACACCATTTTCTAAAGAGGTTTCCCTTTTCCCACTGGATTGCCTGGTACCTTTTGTCAAAGATGAGTTGGCTGTATGTTTAGGGGTTTATTTCTGGAATCTCTACTTTGTTCCATTGGTCCTTTTTGTCTATTTTTATACTAATACCATGCTATTTTGATTATCATAGCTTCATGATATATTTTGGTGTCAGGAATTGAGATGCCACCTACTCCAGTCTTCTTGGTCAGGATGGCTTTAACAAAACGGTGTCTTTTATGATTCCAGACAAATTTTATGGTTATCTTTTCTAGATCTGTGACGAATGTCTCTTGTAATTTTATAGGGATTGCATTAAGCATATAAATTGATTTGGGTAGGATTGCCATTTTTATTATATTGATTCTTCCAATCCAGGAACATGGGATGCCCTTCCACTTTTTAGTGTCCTTTTCAGTTTCCTTTTTAAGGTTTTTATGGTTTTCATTGCAGAGGTCTTTGACTTCCTTGGTTAGTTTTATTCCTAAGTATCTTATACTTCTAGTGGCTATGGAAAAATGGAATTACATTCTTCAGTTTTATCTCTATCTGCTTGTTGTTTATATATAAAAGTGCTATAGATTTTTGTAAGATAATTTTGTATCCTGCCACTTTATGTATGTATTACTTGGAAAAGATTTTTTTTGTTTGTTTGTTTGTTTGTTTGTTTTTTAGAGGTTTTTGCTATAGGGTGTGTGCGCTCGCCAGACAGACAGAGAGAGACAGATAGAAAGCGAGAAATCACCCCACAGGGAGGATGGCCACGCCGCAATCCCTCCTCCTCCATTCTCCTCTCGGGATCTTGGACATGCACACATGCACATGCACCTGGCATGAGTTTAAGCCACCGGGTCCAGGACTTGAACTGTGGTTGACTACATGGGATTCCAGCAATGTAACCATTATG
>NW_006206422.1:159917-162785 GCF_000334495.1 Tupaia belangeri chinensis | reverse complement strand
AATTTGAGATCTCCTTTCCTTATTGTAATGCCTTTTATTTCCTTCTCTTGTCTGATCACATTGGCTAGAACTGCCAGTACTATACTGAATAGGAGCAGAGAAAGTGGGCAGCCTTGTCTTGTACCCATTTTTAGTGTAAAAGCTTTCAACTTTACACCATTCAGTATAATGTTAGCTGTAGGTTATTCATAAGTGGCTTTTATTATGCTGAGAAATGGTCTTTTTATGCCAATTTTACTGAAAGTCTTGATCATAAAGCGAGGTATTTTTCAAACAATTTTTCTGCATCAATTGAAGTAATCATATGGTTTGTATCTTTCTTTCTGCTAATATGGTGTACTACATTTATGGTTTTGCGTATGTTGAAACACCCTTGCATCCTCAGAAGAAAGCCTACCTGGTCGTGATGAATAACCTTTTTTATATACTGTTGAATACAGTTAGCAAGTATCTTGTTGAGAATTTTCGCATCTATATTTGTCCTGACCCGGGGGGACAGCCGAACAGGTTTCCTGAGTGAAGGAGTGAGAGCCGGGACAAGCGGCGTAGTGTTACAGCACGGAGACGACAGTGTCGTCCGTTTATTGTGGGCAGCACGGTACAGCACAGAGAGGACGCAGTGTTGTGTCGTCTACTGTGAGCAGCACGGAGACGACGCAGTGTCACAGCTCTTCAGGGTCGTCCGGAGACGATGTAGTGTTACAACTCTTCAGGGTCTCCCAAGTCGTCTGGAGACGATGCAGTGTCAGCTCTTCAGGATCTTCAGGGTCGTCTGGAGACTGCGCGGTGTTTCAGCTCTTCAGGCTCTTCAGTTGTTGTCTTCCTGGTCATCGTCGTCGTCGTCTGGCTACTGTGGGCCAGGCATCGTGGTTATATACACATATACACTCTGGTGGGTTGTAAACGATGGGCCATGATTGGTTGTAAACGGTGGGTTGTGATTGGTTGTAAGCAGTGGGCTGTGACTGGTTGCTTTTGGACCAATCATGAGATGCTGGATATGCAAATTTGAGGGATTCTAGTGGCCAATCAGAACAAGGTTTCGAAGGTCAGGTTTTTGGAAGGGAACCAATCATGGTAATTGTTTGCTCTCTGAGAAACCTCGGCAGACTCATTGGTGCGCAGCTTCCCACATATATTTATTAGGGATATTAGTCCATAATTTTCCTTTTTTGTTGTATCCTTATCCATTTTGGGAATGAGGGTAATGGAGGCTTCATAGAATGAATTTGGAAGGGCTCCTTCCTTTTGGATCTCTAGAAACAACGTGAGTAGAATGGGGGTTACCTCTTCTTTAAAAGCTTTATAAAATTCAGCAGTGAAGCCATAGGGACCTGGACTTTACTTTGTTGGGAGTTTATCTATTACTGATTCAATCTCATTGCATGTTATTCATCTATTCAGGCTTTCTATGTCCTCCTGAGTCAATCTTGGTAAATTATACGTGTCCAGGAATTTGTCCATCTTATCCGGGTTTTCTTCTTTGTTGGCATAGAGTTGCTAATGGTATCTTCTAATGATGTTTTGTATTTTTGTTATATCTGTTGTAATGTTGCCTGATTCATTGTGGATTTAACTTATCTGGTTTCTTCTCTCTTCTTCTTAATTAGTCTGGCTAGTGGTGTGTCAATCTCATTTAGCCTGATTCATTGTGGATTTAACTTATCTGGTTTCTTCTCTCTTCTTCTTAATTAGTCTGGCTAGTGGTGTGTCAATCTCATTTAGCTTTCCAAAGAACCAGCTTTTGCTTTCATTTATTTTCTGTATAGTTTGTTTATTTTCTATTTCATTTATTTCTGCTCTAATCTTTATTATTTCTTTTCTCCTGGCATTTTTTGGATTTTTTTGGTTGTACTTTTTCCAATTCCCTAAAGTGTGATGTTAGGTTTTCCTTTTGCCACCATCTTTTTCTTGTGCACACTAATTGCTATGAACTTGCATGTTATGACTGCTTTTGCAGTGTCCCATAGATTATGGAAATTTGTGTACACATTATCATTAGTTTCCCTGAATCTTTTGATTTCTGTCTTAATTTCTGCAGTAGTAATGGAGTCATTCAGAAGTAGGTTATTTAGTTTCCATATATTTGTATATTTTTGAGGGCTTTTCCTGAGGTTAATTTCAACCTTAATTCCATAATGGTCGGAAAAGATGCTGGACATAATTCCTATGCCTTTGAATCTGTAAAGGCTGGTTTTGTGCCCTATCATGTGAACAATCTTTGAGAAAGTACCATTTAGGGCTCAGAAAAATGTATGTTTTGTGTTTTTTCAGTAGAAAGGTTTTTTTTTTCCATTTTATTTTCTTTTATACATTCAATAACATTATTATTTGGCTTACAAAATGTATATTTCAACAGGTGAACATTTCTCCCTAGTATAGTTGATAAAACTAAAAAAAATCTTCAACAGATAATACCACATTTCTTTGTGCCAATAATATTTTGCCTTCCTATTTTTCTTCTAAATGTCCTTCCTCAGACCCTCCTCACACACACACACACTGTATCTGGTAGTTACACCTATATATTGTGTTTTTATATCATTCAGTCAATTAGTTTCAGTGATAGAGTGCAGACAATCAGTATATATTAAGAGGGGACATACAATGCCTCTCCTTCATATCTCGGCTTGCTTCCCTCAGCAGTAAATCTTCCATATTCATCCACTTCCTGTCAAAAGCCAGGGTTCTGTTTTTTTTTTTTTTTTGACTGAATAATGGGAACCGGCAGTTAGTGTAATGGCTATGTCGCTGGACTCCCACGTAGTCGACCGTGGTTCACGTCCTGGACTCGGTGGGCACGTGTGCATGTGTGCCCAAGATCCCAAGAGGAGAATGGAGGAGAAGGAATTGCAGCGTGACCACTCC
>NW_006206422.1:156647-159605 GCF_000334495.1 Tupaia belangeri chinensis | reverse complement strand
TCCAAATTGTTCTCCATAGTGGCTGGACCAATTTACATTCCCCCCAGCAGTGTAAGATAGTTCCCCCTTCACCACACCCCTGCCAGCACTTTTTTTTTTTTTTTAAATCTTAGTCATTCTGACTGGATTGAATCGTTGTTTTGATCTGCAGTTCCCTTACAATGGGGTATGTTGAACATTTTTTCATATACCTTTTAGCTATTCGTATGTCATATTTAGAGAGTGGTTTTTTCAACTCATTTTCCCATCTTTTAATAGGATTTTTCGTTTTTTGTTTTGTTTTGTTTTTGTTTTTGTTTTTGTTTTGTTTTGTTTTCAGAACAGCTGCTTGAGTTCCTTGTGAATTCTGCTTATCCATCCCTTATCTGACGCATAGTTTACAAAAAAATTTTCCCATTCTCAGGGCTGTCAATTCACACTAATTACTGTGTCTCTTGCCATGCAGAAACTTCTTAGTCTGATGTAGTCCCATCTGTCTATTTTGGAGATTATCCACTGTGCTTTGGGGGTCTTATTTAAGAAGTTTTTTCCTACCCCAGTGTCTCCCAGAGTTTCCTCAGTGTTTTCCAGGAGTAGTTTTATAGTTTGAAGTCTTAGATTTAGATCTTTGATCCTCCTTGACTTGATTTTTGTCAGAGATGAGAGGTAGGGCTTCAGATTAATCTTTCTGTGGGTGGAAATCCAGTTTTGCCAGCACCATTTGCTGAAGAGGTTTTCCTTTTCCCACTGGATTGACTAGTACCCCTTGTCAAAAATCACTTGACTGTATGTTTGGAAATTTATTTCTGGTGATTCTATTTTGTTCCATTGGTCTACATGTCTGTTTCTGTGCTAGTACCATGCTGTTTTGATTACCAAAGCTTTGTAGTATATTTTTGGGTCAGGGAGTGTGATGCCGCCTACTCCACTCCTCCTGTACAGAATTTCTTTGGCAATACGGGGTCTTTTATGATTCTAGACAAAAATTATGGTTGTCTTTCTTAGACCTGTGAAAAATGTGTTTGGTACTTTGATTGGCATTGCATTAAATATGTAGATTAATTTGGGTAAAATTACCATTTTGATTATATTAATTCTTCCAATCCAGCAACATGGATATCCTTCCACTTTTTTGTGTCATTTTCAATTTCTTTTTTATCTTCTCATTGTTTTCCGTGTGGAGGTCTTTCACTTTTTTTGTTAGATTTATACCTAAGTATCTATACTTTTTGTGACTATGGTAAATGGAATAACTTTTTTCAGTTCTATCTCAGTCTGCCTGTTGTTCGTATATAGAAATGCTATAGATTTTTGGATATTAATTTTGTATCCTGCAACTTTACTGTATTCATCTATGCTGTTTCATGGAAACAATTGGGTCTTCTATATATACAATCATGTCATCTGCAAGTAGAGAAAATTTCACCTCTTCTTTTCCTATTAAAATGCTTTTTATTTTTTCCTCTTTTCTGATTGCGTTGGCGAGGACTTCCAGTATTATATTGAAAAGGAGTGGAGAAAGTAGGCATCCTTGTCTCATACCAGTTTTTAGTGGAAAAGATTTCAGCCTTTCTCCACTGAGGTTGATGTTCTCTATAGGTTTTTCATAAATAGCTTTTAATGTGTTGAGAAATGACCCTTCTATGCCAATTTTGCTGAGAGTCTTGGTTATGAGGGAATGTTATAGTTTATCAAATGCTTTTTCTTCATCAATTGATATGACCATATGGTTTGGAAAGTTTTATAGATGTGTATCAAGTTTATCTGATTTATGGTATCATTGAAGTCCTAAATCTCTTTGTTTTTTGTCTCATTGACCTGTCTAAAGGAAATAATGGGGTGATGAGATCTAACAATTACAGTGTTACAGTCTCTCTCTTCTTTTTGATTTAGCAGTCTTTCCTTTACATATTTGAGTGCTCCTGAGTTCGGTGCATAGATATTTATAAGTGTTATATATTCTTGGTGAATTGTCCCTTTTATTACTATTAATGCCCTTCTTTGTCTTTTCTTACGATTTTTGTCTTGAAGCTAATTTTGGCCAAAATCAGTATAGCGACTCCCGCTCTTTTTTGGTTTTCATTTGCATGGAATACCTTTTTCTAGTCCTTCACTTTAATCTATGTATGTCTTTAGCCATGAGATGGGTTTCTTGTAGGCAGCAGATGGAGGGTTTATGATTTTCAATCCATTCAGCCATTCTGTGTCTCTCAATCAGAGTATTTAATCCATTGACATTCAATGTTATTTTTGATATTTTCAGAATTGTCCCTACCATTTAGTTGGCCATATTTGTGGTTGTTTTTTGTTCTCTTATTGCTGTCGGTCTGTCTTTAGTTTTCTTGGTATAGTACTGTTTTCAGAATTTCTTGAAGAGGTGACCTGGAGTTGGTAAATTCTATCAGGTTTTGCTTATTCTAGAGCATTTTTATTTTCTTTTCTTATATGAAGGATAATCTTGCTGGGTATAGTGTTCTTGGTTGAAATTGTTTTTCATTTAACACTTTGAATATATTTCCCCATTTTTCCTTTTTTGCATTGTTTCCAATGAGAGGTCTGGTGTTAGCCTGATGGGATAACTTTTGCAAGTGATTGGAAATTTCTCTCTTGCCATTCTTAGTATCTTGTCTTTGGCTGTCGTTTTGGTCAATCTCACTATATTGTCATGTGGAGAGGATGTTCTTGGATTAAATCTACTTGGTGTTCTTTGTTTCTTGTGTCTGGATGTTTGAGTGCCGATCTAACCTTGGAAAGTTTTCTTCTAGGATTTAGTGGAATAGATTATAAATGTCCTTATTAGTTTCTTTACCTTCCGGGATAACAATAATTTGTATATTAGGGCATTTCATGGTATCTAGTATTTCGTATGTATTATCTTCCACTTTCTGGGCTGTTTTCTAAGTATTTTTTATCACTTTTTCTAGGTGATTGATATTTATTTATTTATTTATTTATTTATTTAATATTTTGTGTGTGTGC
>NW_006206422.1:155849-156494 GCF_000334495.1 Tupaia belangeri chinensis | reverse complement strand
CAACAGAGAATACCACACCTCTTTGTGCCATTAATACTTTGCCTCCCTGTTCCTCCCCCAAATGTCCTTCCTCAGACCCTCCTCTTCTACACACTCTATATCTGGCATTTACATCTATATACTGCATTTCTATATCCTTTAGACAATTAGATTCAGTCAAAGAGTGCAGACACTCGGTATATATTAAGTGGGGACATACAATGCCTCTCATTCATAGCATGGCTTGCTTCCCTCAACAGTAAGTCTTCCATATTCATCCACTTCCTGTTAAAAGCCAAGTTTTTTTTTCTTTTTTTTTTTTTGAGAGGTTTTTGCTATAGGGCACATGCGCTCGCCAGACAGATGGAGACATAGAGACAGAAAGTGAGAAATCACCCCCCAGGGGGTATGGTTACGCCGCAATCCCTTCTCCTCCATGCTCCTCCCGAGATCTTGGGCACACACGCACACGTGCCCAGCATGAGTTCTAAGCCACCGGGTCTGGGACGTGAACCACAGTTGACTACATGGGAGTCCAGCGACATAGCCATTACGCTAACTGCTGGCTCCCGGTTTTGTTGTTTTTTATGGATGAATACTATTCCATTGAGTATATGTGCCACAGTTTTTCTAACCATTCATCAGTTTGTGGGCATTGAGGTTCTT
>NW_006206422.1:153595-155080 GCF_000334495.1 Tupaia belangeri chinensis | reverse complement strand
ACCCCCAGGCGGGATGGCCACGCTGCAATTCCTTCTCCTCCATTCTCCTCTCAGGATCTTGGGGACGCATGCACACGTGGCCAGCATGAGTTTTAAGCCACCTGGTTCAGATGCGAACCGCGGATGACTACATGGGAGACCAGCGACATAGCCATTACGCTAACTGCTCATTCCATACCATGCTGTTTTGAATACCACAGCTTTGTAGTACAGTTTTGGGTCAGGGAGTGAGATGCTTCTGCAGAACTGCTTTGGCAATATGGGGTCTCTTATGATTCCAGACAAACTTTATGATTGTCTTTCCTAGATCATTGAAGAATGTGTCTGGTACTTTGATCAGCATTGCATTAAATAGGTAGATTATCTTGGGTAAAATTGCTATTTTGATTATATTAATTCTTCCAATCCAGGAACATGGGATGTCCTTCCACTTTTTTGTGTCATTTTCAATTTCTTTTCTTTATCTTCTCATCGTTTTCCTTGTGGAGGTCTTTAACTTATTTGGTTAGATTTATCGCTAAGTATCTTATACTTTTTGCGGCTATGGTAAATGGAACAACTTTTTTTTAGTTCTATTTCAGTGTGCCTATTGTTTGTATAGAGAAATGCTATAGATTTCTGGATATTAATTTTGTATCCTGTGACTTTATTGTATTCATGTATTACTTCCAGAAATTTTTTTTTGATGTAAAACATTTGGGTCTTCTATGTATACAATCATGTCATCAGCAAATAGAGATTAACCTCTCCTTCTCCTATTTGAATGCCTTTTATTTTTTCCTCATTTTCTGATTGCTATGGCCAGGACTTCCAGTACTATATTGAAGAGGAGTGGAGAGAGTGGACATCCTTGTCTTGTACCCGTTTTTAGTGGGAAAGCTTTCAGCTTTTCTCCTTTGAGGATGATGTCTGCTATGGGTTTTTCATAGATAGCTTTTATTGTGTTGAGAAATGACCTTTTTATTTGGACTTTGCTGAAAGTCTTGATCATGAAGGGATGTTGTATTTTATCAAATGTTTTTTCTGCATCAATTGATATGACCATATAGTTTTTCCATATGGTTTTTATCTTTCTTCCTATTAATATAATGTATTACATTTATGTTTTTGTGTATGTTTAACCAACCTTGCATTCCTGGGAAAAAGCCTACCTGGTCATGATGTATAATCTTTTTAACAAGTTGTTGTTTATGATTTGCTAGTATCTTGTTGAGAATCTTTGCGTCTATATTCATCTGGGATATTCTTTCCTTGTCCTATCCTTATCTGTTTTAAGGATAAGGGTCATAGAGGCTTCATAGAATGAGTTGGGGAGAGATTCACCCTTTTGGACCTTTAGTAATAACTTGAGCAGAATGGGGGTTAACTCTTCTTTGAAAGTTTTGTAGAATTTAGAGGTGAATCCACCAGGGCCAGGGTTTTTCTTTGTTGGGAGGTTATTTATAACTGATTTGATCTTCTGGCTTGTTATGGACCTATTTCGAC
>NW_006206422.1:153012-153541 GCF_000334495.1 Tupaia belangeri chinensis | reverse complement strand
ATTATCTTGTTTCTTGGCATACAGATGTTCATAGTATCCTCTAATAATGTTTTGTATTTCTACTATATTTGTTGTTATTTTGCCAGCTTCATTGCAGATCTGATTCACCTGGTTCTTTACTCTCGTCTTAATAAGTCTCGCTAGTGGTGTATCAATTTTGTCTATCTTTTCAAAGAACCAGCTTTTACTTTCATTTATTATCTGTATATTTTGTTTATGTTTTATTTCATCCATTTCTGCTCGTATCTTTATTATTTCTTTTTTTCTGGAGTTTTTGGATCTTTTTGCTGTAGCTTTTCCAATTCTGTGAGGCATGATGTTAGGTGATGCATTTGCCTTCTTTCCATGCTCCTCTTATGTGCACTAATTGCTATGAACTTCCCTCTTATGACTGCTTTAGCACTGTCCAAAAGATTATGGACGCTCGTGTCCTCATTGTCACTGGCTTCCATGAACCTTTTGATTTCAGTCTTTATTTCTTCAGTAGTTGTGGAGTCATTCAGGAGTAGGTTATTAAGTTTCCATGTAT
>NW_006206422.1:151290-152948 GCF_000334495.1 Tupaia belangeri chinensis | reverse complement strand
AAGATGCTGGGTATAGTTTCTATGCTTTTGAATCTGTAGAGGCTTGCTTTGTGCCCTATGATGTGGTCAATCTTCGAGAATGTTCCATATGGTGGCAAAAAAAAAGTGTATCTCTAGGTTTGAGGATGGAAAGTTCTATAGATATCTGTTAAGTCCATTTGATTTATGATGTCATTTAGATCCTTTATCGCCTTACCTAATTTTTGTCTAGATGACCTATCCAGAGGGGATAGTGCAGTGTTGAGGTCTCCAACAATTAGTGTGTTGCAGTCTATCTCCCTTTTTAGATCTAGCAGTCTTTCCTTCACATATTTGGGTGCTCCTGTGTTAGGAGCTTAGATATTAATAAGCGTTATATCTTATTGATTGATGACCTATCCAGAGGGGATAATGCAGTGTTGAGGTCTCCAACAATTAGTGTGTTGCAGTCTATCTCCCTTTTTAGATCTAGCAGTCTTTCCTTCACATATTTGGGTGCTCCTGTGTTAGGAGCTTAGATATTAATAAGCGTTATATCTTATTGATTGATTGACACTTTTACTACAATACAGTGCCTGTCTTTGTGTCTTTGAACAGTTTTGTTTTAAAGCCTATTTTGTCAGAGATTAGTATTGCAGCTACAGCTCCTTTTTGGTTCCTATTTGCATGGAAAATCTTTTTCCAACCCTTCACTTGTCCCGGCCCATGGGTCGATCGGGCAGGGTGCCTGAGTGAGAGAGCGGAGGTCTGGAACTGTCGCAGCGTCACAACACGGGAGCCACACAGTGTCACAGCTCAAGATGGTATGTAGTCGCTCATTTATTGAGGGCCAGAGAACATTCTTATATACACAGGGTAGGAAGAGGGGGCGGGAATTGTCACAGACCTGACTGAGGACCTGCCTGAATGAGGAAGTCTCAGCGTAAATTGTCTACTCCTGGGACAAGGATACTTGAAGGTCCTTGTATGACAGTCATGTCAGCCATTTTGGTACATGTGGCTTCCTACATTCACTTTCAGTTTATTTATATATTTATTCATGAAGTGGGTTTCCTGTAGGCAACAGATAGAGGGTTTTTGTTTTTTTAATCCATTCAGCCAGTCTGTCTCTTGATTGCAGAATTTAATCCATTATCATTCAATGTTATTATCGATGTTACTGGATCTGTCCCGACGTTTAATTTGGCCACTGTCTTAGTTGCCTTTTACTCCTTTATTTCTTGCTGTAACTTCATTAGTTTTCCTGAAACAGTACTTTCTTCAGAGTTTCTTGGAGTGCTGGCCTGGTGCAGGCAAATTCTTTCATGTTTTGTTTGTCTCAACAGATTTTTTTTTTCCCATATGAAGGATAATCTTGCAGGATCCAATAATCTTGGTTGAATTTGTTTCTCTCTTAACACTTACAATACATCTTCCCATTCTTTCCTTGTTTGCATTGTTTTCGTTGAGATGTCCGGTGTTTGCCTGATGTTGTGACCTTTCTAAGTCACTTGTCGTTCCTCTCTTGCCAGTTTTAGTATCTTATCTTTATCTGTGGTCTTAGCCAGTCGGGCTACAATATGCCTTGGGTAAGATGTTCTTGGGTTGATTCTATTTGGGGTCCTTTGTATTTCTTGGGTCTGGATGCTTGAGTGCCTCTCTAGACTTGGGAAATTTTCTTCCAAGATTTCATGGAATAG
>NW_006206422.1:131496-151239 GCF_000334495.1 Tupaia belangeri chinensis | reverse complement strand
AGCGACGGCTGGGAGTCCTTTCTCAGAGTTCCTAGCCCAAGGGTGGGAAGATGGGAGTGGGGTGTCTGTAGGGCAGAGGGCATTCCTATGTGGTAATGAGAAGAGAGAAATTTACAAATGAAAGAAGAGGAGAAGGAGAGGAAGAAATAAAGTATACCTGGCTGACAGATAGAGGTGTCTCTGGCTTAGGAGGTCTCTGAGCTGGAGCTACAGAGGGGAGTCCTCATTCAGAGTTCCTGGCCAATGGATGGGATGATGGGAGTGGGATGTCTGTAGGGCTGAGGGCGTTCCTATGTGGTTATGAGAAGAGAGAACTTTTCAAGTGAAAGAAGAGGAGGAGAGATGAAAAAATAATGTGTACCTGGGTGACAAATAGAGGTGTCTCTGGCTTGGAGGTCCCGGGGCTGGAGTTAGGGCAGAAAGTCCTCCCTCAGAGCTCCTGGCTTAGGGGTGGGAAGATGGGTGTAAGGTGTCTGTAGGGCTGAGGTTGTTCCTATGTGGTAATGAGAAGAGAGAAATTTACAAATGAAAGAAGAGAAGAAGGAGAGAGGGAAAAAGAGAAAGCGTACCTGGCTGTCACAGAGAGGACTCTCTGGATTGAGGGTACCAGGGCTGAAGCTATGACGGAGAGTCCTAGCTCAGAGTTCCTGGCCCAGGAGTGGGAAGATGGGAGAGGGGTGTCTGTAGGGCTGAGGATTTTCCTGTGTGGTAATGAGAGGAGAGAAATTTACAAATGAAAGAGGAGGAGAAGAAGAGAGGGAAAAAAAGTGTACTTGGCTGTCAGAGAAAGGACTCTTTGGATTGAGGGTACCAGGGCTGGAGCTTTGGCAGAGAGTCCTCTCTCAGAGTTACTGGCCCAGGGGTGGGAAGATGGGAGTGAGGTGTCTGTAGGGCTGAGGGCTTTCCTATGTGGTAATGAGAAGAGAGAAATTTACAAATAAAGCAAGAGGGTAGGGAGAGAGGGAAAAAAAAGGGTACCTGGCTGACAGAGAGAGGGGTCTCTGGCTTGGGGGTCCTGGGGCTGGAGATAGTTTGGGGAGTCCTTCCTCAGAGTTCCTGGCCCAGGAGTGGGAAGATGGGAGTGGGTGTCTATAGGGCTGAGGGCGTTCCTATGGTGGAAAAGGAAAAGAGAGAAATTTATAAATGAAAGTAGAGGGGAAGGAGAGAGGAAATAAAAAAAGTGTACCTGGCTAACAGAGAGAGGTGTTCTCTGGCTTGGGGGTCCTGGGACTGGAGCTATGGTGGGGAGTCCTTCAGAGTTCCTGGCTCAGGGGTGTAAAGATGAGAGTGAGGTGTCTATAGGGCTGAAGGTGTTCCTATGTGGAAAAGGAAAAGAGAGAAATTTACAAATGAAACAAGAGGGTAGGGAGAGAGGAAAAAAATGTATCTAGCTGACAGAGAGAGGGGTCTCTGCCTTGGGGGTTCTGGGCCTGGAGCTATAGCAGTGAGTCCTCCCTCATAGTTTCTGGCCCAGGGGTGGGAAGATGGGAGTGGGGTGTCTGTAGGCCTGAGGATGTTCCTGTCTGATAGAGAGAGGGGTCTCTGGCTTTGGGGATCCCGGGGCTGGAGCTATGGCAGGGAGTCCTCCCTCAGAGTTCCTGGCCCAGGGGTGGGAAGATAGGAGTGCTAGGTGATTGATTTTGTCTCCTACTTCTAAAATTCGATCTTCTGCATGGTCTAGTCTGCTTTTGATACTTTCAATGGCGGTTTTAATTTCCTGTATTATAGACTTCATGTCTAACAGTTCTGAACGATTTGTTTTTATGGTGTCCAATTATTCTTTCATGTCATGGAAGGACTTCCTCATCTCTGGAGCTCAATGTCTCTTTTGTCTTGCATCTCATAGAATTTTGTTACCATAAGTATTCTAAATTATTTTTCTGACATTCCGGTAATATGCTCTAAATTTGCCCTACTAGGAGACAGGTTACACTGTTCCCTTGGAGGGAATGTACTACTTGATTCTGCCATCCTTGAGGTTCTTCTTTGATTCTTCTTCACTTGGTAATTTATTCTCTTCTGGTCAATTTTTTGCAAAGGGATTCACAGACTGAGTTCTTGTATTTTATTGTGACATAATTCTGTACTATTTCTCTGTTTTACTAAATCCTCAAATGTGAGAATCACAGATGGAGTTTTACAATTGGATTTGTGAAGGGGAATTTCACTAATTTTGTAACCCCTACAGTGATGTGTAAAGAATTCTCCAAAACTCACAGTGCTCAGAGGATTAGTTACTTTGCACCTAAACTTCTCTAGGCAGAGGGTAAGAGCTGAGAAGTAAAACAGAAAAGTAAAGTAAATAAAAAGAAGGTAGGAAATAAAAATAGGGAAAAAGGCAAAGAAGAAAGAAGAAAAGTGCTAGAAGAAAAAGAGGAAAAAGGAAAAAAAAATCACTTCACAAAAAATAAAATTGGTATGAAAATGGAAAACCAAAAACAAGCAAACTGGGAGGTGGCTAACAGGTTTCTGTTCTAAATGAGAAAAGGACAGATTTAAAAGAGAATGACCCAAGGGGGAGAGGGCAGAGAGCTTTTTATTCAAAAAGAGAAAAAAATAAAAAAGAATGGACAGGAGAGGACAGCAAGAGGGAACAAAGCAGCTATCTTACCTGGCTGGTGCAGGGCATGGGAAAACTGACTGGGGGACACTTCAGAGCCATGAAGTTGAACCCAGAGGATAAGAACAGGCAAACTTGGAGGTGACAAACAGGTTTCTGTCCTGGCTGGTGCAGGGTCTGGGGGTAGGGGAGGACACAAATTAATACAACATTAGCTAGACTAATTAAGAGGAGATAATGGAACCAGACAAATCAAATTCTCAATGAAACACAATATTACAACAGATATAGCAGTAACACAAATGATTATTAGAGAGTACTATGAGTGATTTCATACACACACACACACACACACACACACACACACAACCTTGATGAGATGGACAAATTTCTGGATACATATAATCTACTAAGACAGAATCAAGAAGACATTGAAAGACTAAATAGACCAATATCAAGCAATGAAATTGAATAAATATCTCCCAGGAAATGAAGCCCAGTTACTGATTATTTCATTTCTGAATTCTACAGAACTTTTAAAAAAGAGCTAAACCCCCTCCTACTCAAACTATTTATAAAAATCCAAAAGGAAGAAACTCTCCCAAATTCTTTTTATGACACTTCCATCACCCTGTCCCCCAAACAGACAAGGATATAACAACAGAAGAAAGCTAAATACCAATAACTCTGATGAATATAGATGTCAAAATTCTCAACAAGATACTAGCAAATTATATCCAACAACACATTATAAAGATTGTACAGCACGACCGAGTAGGCTTTATTCCAGGAATGAAAGAATGGTGCAGCAAACACAAAACCATAAAAGTAATACATCATATTAACAGAAAGATAAAAATCACATAATCATACCAACCAATGCAGAAAAGGCATTTGATAAAATACATTTCCTCATAATTAAGACTCTCAGCAAAATTGGCTTAGAAAGGACATTTCTCAACACAATAAAAGCCATCTGTGACAAACCCATAGCTAACATTATACTAAATGGGGAAAACCTGAAAGCTTATCCACTAAAAACTGGAACAAGACAAGACTGCCCACTTTCTCCACTCCTTCTCAGTATAACACTGGAAGTCCTAGCCAATGCAATTAGACAAGAGACTAAATAAAAGCCTTTCAAATAGGGATTGAAAAAGTGAAATTATCTCTATTTTTAGATGGCATGATTATACACAAAGAGAACTCAAAAGAGTCCACAAAAAACTCCTAATAGTAATAAATAAATATAGTAGAGTGCCATAATACAAAACCAATTTTGAATAATCTATTGCATTTTTATATACGAACAGTGAATATTCTGAGGTAGAATTGAAAAAAGCACTATGACTAAAACTAATTGAATAAAGGATATAGAAACACAGTAAATGAATGTAAATACCACATATAGTGTGTGTGAAAGAGGAGGGTCTGAGGAAGGACATTTAGAAGAAAAATAAGGAGGCAAAGTATTAATGGCACAAAGAAATATGGTATTATCTGTTGAAGATTTTTTTAGTTTTATCAACTGTACTAGGGAAAAACGTTCACCTGTTGAACTATCCATTTTGTAAGCCAAATAATAATGTGATTGAATGTATAAAAGAAAATAAAATGAAAAAAAAATAAAAAAGGGGGAAAATCCATTTACATTAACTTCAGACGAAATAAGATATCTAGGAGTAAACCCAACCAGAGAGTCAAAAGTTTCTGCATGGAAAACTATGAAAAACTGTGAAGGAAATTAAAAATGAAACAATCCATATTCATGAGTTGAAAGAATTAATATAATCGAATATAATTGAAATGTTAATTCTATTTAATTTGCAAATTCATTGTAATTCTTTTTTTTTTTTTTGGAGAGGTTTTCTTTTTGCTATTGGGCACGTGCACTCGCCAGACAGACAGAGAAACAGAAAGCGAGAAATCACTCCCCAGTGGGGATGGCCATGTCACAATCCTTTCTCCTCCATGCTCCTCGTGGGATCTTGGGCACGCACGCACACGTGCCCAGCGTGAGTTTTAAGTCACCGGGTCTGGGACGTGAACCATGGTCGACTACATGGGAGTCCAGCAACATAGCCATTATGCTACTGCTGGTCCCCACAAATTCGTTGTAATCTTAATCAAACCACAAGAGATACTATTCACAGAATTAAAAACAAAAGTTATGTAATTTGTCTGGAATCAGAAAAGACCCCATGAACCAGCAGGTGACATAATGGTTAAAAGCAATGGACTCTCACATGGTTGACCACAGTTTGAGTCTGGACATGGTGGCTTACCTTTTCAATTTCTCTCTCTCTCTCATCAAACTGGAAAATAATAATAATAAACAAATTTAAATTTAAAATTATTTTATTTAACTTTACTTACTTATTTATTTTAATTTGACCAGAAAGAGAGAAAGTGAGAGAGAGAAAGTGAGAAAACAAGCCACCAGGTCTGGGACTTGAATCACAGTTGGCCATGTAGGAGTCCAGCACTCTTAACCCCCATGCCACCTTCCAGTCTCAAATAAAATAATTCTTTAAGAAAAGAAAGACCCCATATTCCCAATGCAATTCAACACAAAAATAGTGGAATAAAAGGCATCTCACTACTTGACCCCAAAATATAATAAAAAGTGATGAAAATCAAAACAGCATGGTACTAGCACAAAAAGAGGCATGTGAAAAAAATGGAACAGAATACAGACCCTAGAAATAAAACCACTAACATACAGTCTATGGATAAACTTTTTTAGAGGTATCTTTGCTATAGGGCATGTGCACTTGCCAGAGAGAGAGACAGAAAGTGAGAAATTATTCCCTAGCAGGGATTGCCACACTGCAATCCCTTCTCCATTCTCCTTTCAAGATATTGAGCACACATGCACACAAACTTGGCCTGAGTTTTAAGCCACCAGGTCCAGGAATCGAATCACGGTTGACTGGTAACATCATGGGAGTCTGGAAATGTAACCATTATGCAATCTTATGGTTGCAAGCCAAGTGACTTTTGAAAATGGTCTCAAGACAATCTAGTGAAGGAAAAAAAATCCTCATTAGCAAATTGTATTGGAAAAAATGGATATCCAACTGCAGAAAGATGAAACTAGATTCTGATCTCTCACCAGTAACAAAAATCAACTCAAAATTTATCAAAGATCTAAACCTAAGATCACAAGCTATAAAAATTAATGGTGGAAAACACTGGAGAAACTCTAGGAGACATCAGAGTAGGCAAAGACTTCTTACATAAGACTCCCAAAACACAGAAGATAATGCCAAAAAAAATAGACAAGTAGAATCACATCCAATTTAAAAACTTCTGCACAGCATAAGAAACAACAATTAGAATGAATTAACAACCCTCATAATGGGAGAGTATATTTAAAAAGTATTCCTCAGGTAACCAGAATAAACAGGAAAGTCAAGAAGCTTCCCCCCTCAAAAAAAAAAGGAACTACCCAATTAACAGATAGGCAAGTAAGCTGAACAGACAACTCTCTAAGGAAGACATACAGACAGTCAAAAAACATTTGGAAAAATGCTCAATATCCCTTTTCATACAGGAGATGCAAATCAAAACAATAGTGAGATACTACCTAACCCTAGTCAGAATGGTTAAGTTTTAAAAAATAAAAAATGATAAATACTGGTGAGTCTATGGAGAGAAGGAAACTCTCCTACAATGTTGGCAGGAATGTACATTAGTACAGTCACTGTGGAGAACAATATGGAGATACTTCAAAGATCTACAAATAGACTTACCTTATGATCCAGCAATTTCACTCCTGCCTATCTACACAAAGGTTAGAAATTCACTCAGAAAAACATTTGCTCATCCATGTTTATTGCTGCATTATTCACAATCGTAAGACATGGAACCAAACCAAATGTTCGTGAATGGTTTTTGGAACATATACACTTCAGAATACTACTCAGTCATAAAAAAATCAATGAGACCCTAGCATTGAATAGAAAGTGGATAAATATGAAAGATTTACTGTTAAGCAAAGCAAGCCAGACTATGAAAGAAAGGCATTGTATTTCCATACTCAATATATAACGAATGTCTGCACTGTGTGGCAGAAACTGAAAGAGTAAAAGATATAAAGCAATGCAGAGCAACAGTGGATACTAGAGACAGTGTGGGAGGAAGATAGGAAATAGGGGAGAGTGAGAGAGAAGGAATAAGGGTAAAAGGAAGAAGCAAAACACTTAAGGGACACATAAGTGAAAAATTATTTGTTGATCATAAAATGTATAGTAAAATCTTTGACCTAACCAATAGACAGTGTATTACGAATGGGATCAGAAAGACAGAGAAAACAAGAAATCAGTCCCCAGGGAGAATGGCCATGCTGCAATTCCTTCTACTCCATTCTCCCCTCTGGATTTTGGGGGTACAGGCATATGCCTGGTGTGATTTTTAAGCCTCTGAGTCCAGAAGTCAAACAGCGGTAGACTATGTGAGAGTTCAGTGATATAACCGTTATGCCATCTGCTGGTCCCCAATAATCAATAGCTTTTCTATACACCAACAATGAACATACTGAAGCAGACATAAAAAACAATTTTATTTACATTAGCTACAAAAGAAATAAGATATCTGGGAATAAACCTAACCAAAGTTATCAAAGACCTTTCAAAAAAAAAAAAACTATGAAAAACTAAAAATGAAATTAAAATGACACAAAAAGGGAAAGACATGCCATGTTTTGGATTGGAAGAATTAATATAATCAAAATGTCATTCTATCCAAATTAATCTACACATTTAATGCAATCCCAAATTACCAGTGGTATTTTTCACAGATTTAAACAATGAATTTGTCTTGATTCATAAAAGATCTCATATTGCCAAAACAATACTACACAAGAAGAGTGGAGCAAGAGGCATCACACTCCCTGATCCCAAATATATTACAAAGCTGTCATAATCAAAAGACCAAGTATTGGCATAAAAACAGACATGTAGACCAATGGAACAGAAAAGAGACTGCAGAAATAGGCCCCAAGACATAGAGCCAACTGATTTTTTTACAAAGCTCATCAGTCAATCAAGTGAGTAAAAGAATATATTTTTAGAAAATGATGCTGGAAAAATTTGAAGGAGGGATATGGAGACAGAGCATTGACAGGACAGGGAGGTAGTGGGGTTATCTGTTGAAGATATTTTGATAACTAGATTGGGAAGAAATGTTCACATATTGAAATGTTCACTTTGTAAGTTAAATAATGTGATTGAGTGTATAAAAAAAAGAAATAAAAAAAGAAGTTGAGAAAAAACTGCATATTCACCTACAGAAAGATGAAACTGGACCCTGATCGCTCACCATTGGCAAAAATTAACTTAATATGGATCAAAGATCTAAATCTAATGTCTCAAACTATAAAACTAATGGTAGAAAACACAGAGGAAACTCATGGCAAAACCAGAGTACCCAAAGACTTCTTAAATAAGACCCCTGAAGTACAAGCAATAATTCCAAAAATAGACGAGTGGGATTACATCAGGTTAAAAGGCTTCTGCATAGCAAAAGATATAATAATTAGAGTGAATTGACAACTCTCAGAATGGAATAATATGTTTGTAAACAATGCCTCAAATAAGGGACTGATTGCCAAAAATATACTTGGAACTCAAGTAGCTTACCTAAAAAACAAACAAACAAACAAACAAAAAATCAACCCAATTAAAAGATGGGCAAATGAGCTGAACAAACTCTCTAAGGAAGATGTATAAACAGCCAGAAAGCATATGGGAAAAATGCTCAACATCACTTATGAGGAAAATGTAAATGAAAGCGACCTAACCCCAGTTAGAATAGCTAAGATAAAAAATAAAAAAAAAAAAGAACAATAAGTGCCAGTGAGGCTGTAGTGAAAAAGGAACTCTTGCACACTGCTGGTGAGAATGTTAAATTAGTACAGCCACTGTGGAGAACAATATGGAGAGTTTCTGAAGATGTACAAATAAAACTATCATATGATCCCATAATTAAACTTCTGGGTATCTGCACAAAGGATAGGAATACACTCAATCAGAAAACCCTTGCACATCCCTGTTTTTATTGTGATTTTTTTTTACAGTTTCTAAGATATGGAAGTAACCTGAGTGTCCACAAACAGATGAATGAATTGGAATAGTGTGGCACACATAAACTGTGGCATACTACTCAGACATAAAAAAAAAAAAAAAGATAGATTGAGGAAAAACATGGAAGATTTACTGCTAAGTGAAGTAAGCCAGACTATGGAAAAAGGCGTTGTATATTCCCACTCAATATATGCTGAATGTCTGCCCTCTATGTAGCTACTAAAAGATTGGATGATATAAAGGCATGGAGAGTGTAGATACTAGAGAGTGTGGAGGAGGGTGGGAGAGAGAAGGGTGAGAGGGATGTAATCAAGTGGTAAAAGAAAGAAGCAAGACTTTAAAGGGACACAAAAGGAAAATTATCTGCTCTTGATAATGTGTATGGTAATTTCTTTGTTTGGACTAATATGAGTGTATTCATGATGGAATATTCACATTTACACTGTAATGATACAGAGTGATTGAATATAAAAATAAAATAAGAGAAAATATTAAAATAGCAAGAGTGAAATCTCAAGTTACTTACAGAGATTATCCCATAAGGCGAACAGTCCTCTCAAGTGAAAAAATGCAAGCAAGAAAAGCATGGAAAAATATATTCAAAATTCAAAAGAAAAAATCAACTAAGAATATAATACCCCACAAGACTTTCCTTCGTATGGAATAAACAAATAAAATCATTATCAGATAAACAAAAACAGAAAGAATTTACCAACCCTAGACCAGAGTTTCAAGAACTACTGATGGGGGAACGAGCAGTTAGTGTAATGGCTATGTCGCTGGACTCCCATGTAGTAGACCGCGGTTCGCATCCTGGACCCGGTGGCTTAAAGCTCATGCTGTGTGCATGTGCGTGTGTGCACAAGATCTCGAGAGGAGAATGGAGGAGAAGGGATTGCAGCGTGGCCAACCCCCCGGAGGGTGATTTCTCGCTCTCTGTCTCTATGTCTCTCTCTGTCTGTCTGGCGAGCACACGTGCCCTATAGCAAAAATCTCTCCAAAAAATAAATAAATAAATAAATAAAAGAACTACTGATGGCAATATTATATCAGGAAAACTAAAGTGGGACATAGAAAATAAGAAAACAATAAACAACCAAGTAAATCATTAACAAAATTGAAGGGATAAGTTTCCAAATATTGATAATAATGTTTAATGTTAATAAATTAAAATCTCCAATTAAAAGACACAGACTGGCCTGCTTCCATCTCTAGACCCCTGGCATAAAAGACACTGAGGCAGGGCCCCATACCCCAGTTCCAGCCCCCCAAACCCCCCCCCGCCCCATCCCAAGGCCAGAGACCCCCTCTTTCACTGTCAGCCAGGAGCCCCCCAGCTCTACGACATACCCCACTTTCATCTCCAGACCCCTGGACTAAGGAACACTGAAGCAGGGCCTCTTGCCCAAGTTCCAGCCCTGGTACCCCAAGCTCAGAGACCCTGTATCTTTGTCAGAGAGGTAGGGATCTTTTTTTTCCTTCTCTTCTTCTTCTTTTTTTTTGTTTTTGGAGAGATTTTCATTATAGGGCGCGTGCGCTCGCCAGACAGACAGAGAGAGACATAGAGACAGAAAGGGAGAAATCACCCCCCAGGGGGGATGGTCGTGCCGCAATCCCTTCTCCTCCATTCTCCTCTTGGGATCTTGGGCACACACGCACACACGCCCGGCATGAGTTTTAAGCCACCGGGTCTGGGACACGAACCGCGGTCAACTACGTGGGAGTCCAGCGACATAGCCATTATGCTAACTGCTGGTTCCCGTTCTCTTCTTCTTTCATTTGTTAATTTCACACATTTTAATACACAGGACCACCCCCAGCTCTACAGCAGATCACACTTTTCATCTCAAGACCCCTGGCCTAAGGGACACTGAGACAGGTCCCCATGTCCCAGTTCCAGCCCTGGCACCCCAAGCCCAGGGACCCTGTATCTCTTTCAGGCAGGTAGGGATATTTTCCTTTTCTTCTAACAGTTTTTAATTTCACACTTCTCCTTACCACATGGGACAGCCCCCAGCTCTACAGCAGATCATATTTCCATCTCCAGATCCCTGGCCTAAGGGATATTGAGGCAAGGACCTCTGCCCTAGTTCCAGCCCCAGCACATCAAGCCCAGGGACCCTGTTTCTCTGTCAGGAAGTTAGGGACTTTTTTAATTCTTTTTTTATTTGTTAATTTTACACTTCCCCTTAGAACACAGGACCTCTCCCAGCTCTACAGCAGATCACACTTCCATCTCCAGACCCCAGACTTTTTGTTTATTCTCCTTTTTACTTTCTTCCTTCCTCTTCCTCTTCCTTCACCCACCCAGATAAACTAAACAGGTCTAGAATCACAATTATGAAATACCCTAGTATTGTAAGACTCCCTGGGACCCCTCCCTTTTACGGAAACAACCTAAAAAAAAAAAAAGGAGAAACTGCTCTTTAGATATCTAAATAGAACACTCCTCCCCAGTTCACATTGCAAAACACAACAGAAGGGAGATTTCAGCACTCATGAGTCTACAGCAAAAGGGAAACACACTTTCTCCTAGTCAAAGAAACATTCTCCTAAAAGGTATTTCAAAGTGAATACATCTCACAATAGTTAGAAGTAGAAGAGCTTCATGTCTGAATAAACCAGGTAATATGTCTCTGTAGAAAGAACACAGTGACTCCCTTCCATTTCTAAAAAGGAAGAAATTACCAAAATGTCAGAGAAAGAATTTAGAACATTCATGGTGACCAAATTCTATGAGTTGGAACAGAAAAGAGACAATGAACTAGAGGAGGTAGAAAGTCTTTCCATGATATGAAGGAATAAATGGAAATGCTAAAAAAGAATCTGATGGAACTGTTAGAGATAAAGTGTATAATAAAGGAAATCAATAACTCTCTCCAAAGTATTAAAAGTCAATTAGACCATGCTGAGCATAGAATCTCTGATGTAGAAGATAAAATTTTTAACCTAGAGAAAACCACCAAAAAGGTAGAGAAAATAAGAAAAAACAATAAGGATAAGATACGAGAAATACTAGATTCCATTAGACACCATAACATCCGAATAATTGATATCCCAAAAGGGAAAGAAACTAATAAGGGCATGGAAAATTTATTCCATGAAATACTGGAAAAAAATTTTCCATGTCTAGAGAGGCACTCACACATCCAGACCCAAGAAATACAAAGGAACACAAATAAAATTGACCCAAGAAGATCTTCCCTAAGGCACATCTTAGCCAGACTAACCAAGACCACAGAAAAAGAGAAGATGATAAAAATGGCAAGAGAGAAATGACAAGTGACTTACAAAAGTATTACAAAGGTATTCCCATCAGGCTAACACCAGACTTCTCAAGAGAAACAATGCAAGCAAAGAAAGAGTGAGAAGGCGATTGAAAGTGTTAAGAGAGAAACAATTTCAATCCTGCAAAATTATCCTTCATATGGAAAAAAAGATTAAAATCTTGTCAGAGAAACAAAATCTGAAAGAATTAGCCAACATCAGACCAGATCTTCAAGAAACCCTGAAGAAAGTACTGTTCCAGGAAAACTAAAGAATGAACAGCCAGAAGCAAAGAAATAAAAGGCAACCAAGACAAAGGCCAATGTAAACGTCTGGACAGGTACAATAACATCAATAATAATATTGAATGTGAATGAATTAAATTCTCCAATCAAAAGACACAGACTGGCTGAACGGATTTAAAAAAAAAAGAAACCCTCTATCTGTTGCCTACAGGAAACCAACCTCATGGATAAAGAGATGCATAGACTGAAAGTGAAGAATTGGAAAAAGGTTTTCCATGCAAATGGGACCCAAAACATAGTTAGAGTTGTGATACTAATTTGTGACAAAATAGGCTTTAAAACAAAAACTGTTTAAAGAGACAAAAAGGGCACTATATTATAGTAAAAGAGTCAATCGATCAAGAAGATATAACCCCAATAAATATCTATGTGCCTAACACAGGAGCACCCAAATATGTGAAGGAAAGACTGTGAAATCTAAAAGGGAAGATAGACTGCAACACACAAATGAACGGAGACTTCAGCACCACACTATCCCCTCTTGACAGATCATCTAGACAAAATAAACGTAAAGAGAAAAAGGATTTAAATTATAGCATAAACAAAATGGACTTAACAGATATCTATAGAATATTCCATGCAAAAACCATGAGATACAATTTCTTCTCACACTCAAATGGAACCTTCTCTAAGATTGACCACATCATAGGGAACAAAGCAAGCCACTACAGATTCAAAGGCATAGAAACTATATCCAGCATCTTCTCTGATCAAGATGGAATTAAACTTGAGTTTAATTTCAAGAGAAATCCTCAAAAATACTCAAATACGTGGAAACTAAATAACCTACTCTTGAATGACTGTACAACTACTGATGAAATAAAGACTGAAATCAAAAGATTCATGGAAGCCAATAAAAATGAGTACATGAGTTTCCATAATCTTTGGGACAATGCTAAAGCAGACATAAAAAGGGAAGTTCATAGAAACTAGTGCACATAAGAAGACGACAGAAAGAAGGAAAATGCATCACCTAACATTGTGCGTCAGAGAATTGGAAAAGCTACAGCAAAAAAATCCAAAAAACTTCAAGAGAAAGGAAATAATAAAGTTATAAGCAGAAATAAATGAAATAGAAAATTAACAAACTATACAGAAAATAAATGAATGTAAATACTAGTTCACTGAAAAGAAAAACAAAACTGATACTCCACTAGCAAGACTTACTAAGAAGAGAGAAAAGACCCAAGTAAATCAAATCTGCAATGAAGCAGGCAATATAACAACAGACATAGTAGAAATACAAAAAATCATTAGAGGATAATATGAACAACTATATGCCAAGAAACAAGACCATCTAGATGAGATGGACCAATTCCTGGACACATAATCTATCAAGGTTGAGCCAGGAGGATATATAAAGTCTGAACAGGCACATAACAAGCCAGGGGATTTAATCAGTAATAAATAACCTCCCAACAAAGAAAAGCCCTGGCCCTGATGGATTCACTTCCAAATTATAGGTATTTACCCAAAGGACAGAAGAATATTTCATCGGAAAAGTGCTTGCACATTGATGTTTATTGTGGCACTATTGACAATTGCTAAGTCATGGAAACAACCCAAATGCCCACGAACAGATGAATGGATAGAAAAACTGTGACACATATACTCAATGGAATACTATTCAGAAAAAAAAAAAAAAACAACAGCAACACAACAGAACCCTGGCTTTTGACAGGAAGTGGATAAATATGGAAGATTTACTACTGAGTGAAGCAAGCCAGGCTATGATGGAGAGGCATTGTATGTCCCCACTTAATATATACCAAGTGTTCACACTCTGTGACTGAAGCTAATTGATTAAAGGATATAGAAGCACAGTATATAGTTGTAAATACCAGATATAATGTGTGTGAAAGAGGAGAGTCTGAGGAAGGACATTTAGAAGAAAAACAGGGAGGCAAAGCATTAATGGCACAAAGAAATGTGGTATTATCTGATGAAGATATTCTGTAATTTTATCAACTATACCAGGGAGAAATGTTCACCTGTTGAAATATCCACTTTGTAAGCCAAATAACAATGTCATTGAATGTATAAAAGAAAACAAAAGAAAAAAGTAAAAGAAAAAAAGCTTTCAAAGAAGAGTTAACCCCCATTCTGCTCAAGTTATTTCCAAAGATCCAAAAGTGTGAATCTGTCCCTAATTCATTCTATGAAGCCTCTATCACCCTCATCTTTAAAACAGATAAGGACAGGACAAGGAAGGAAAACTATAGACCAGTATCTCTGATGAATATAGACACAAGGATTCTCAACATGGTACTAGCAAATCATATCTGAAAACTTATAAAAAATAAAAGATTATATATCATGATCAGGTAGGCTTTATTCTAGGAATGTAAGTTTGGTTCAACATATGCCAAACCATATATGTAATTCATCATAATAACAGGAAGAAAGATAAAAACCATATGATCATATCAATTGATGCAGAAGTAGTATTTGATATGATACAACATCCCTTCATGATCAAGACTCTCAGCAAAATCATTATAGAAGGGTTATTTCTCAACACAATAGCTATCTATGAAAAACTCATAGCAAACATCATCCTGAATGGAGAAAAGCTGAAAGCTTTTCCACTAAAACTGAGTACAAGACAAGGATGCCCACTTTCTATACTCCTTTTCAGTATATTACTGGAAGTTCTCATCAATGAAATCAGAAAACAGGAAAAAATACAAGGCATTCAAATAGGAAAAGTAGAGGTGAAACTCTCTCTATTTGCAAATGCCATGATTGTATACATAGAATACCCAATGGTTTCCATGAAAAAAAAAATTGGAAGTAATACAAAATACAGTAAATTGGCAGGATACAAAATTAACATACAGAAATATATAGCATGCCTATATATGAACAATAGGCAGACTGAGATAGAATTGAAAAAAATAAGTGCATTTACCATGGCCACAAAATGTATGAGACACTTAGGAATAAATCTAACCAAAGAAGTGAAAGACCTCTACAGAAAAACTACAAGAAGCTAAAAAAAGAAATTAAAAATGACACAAAAATGTGGAAGGACATCCCATGTTCATCGATTGGAAGAATTAATATAATCAAAATGGCAATTCTACCAAAATTAATCTATATATTTAATGCAATGCCAACCAAAGTACCAGACACATTCTTCACAGATCTAGAAAAGACAATCATAAAATTTGTCTGGAATCATTAAGGACCCAGTATTGCCAAAGAAATTCTGCACAAGAGGAGTGGAGTGGGTGGCATCTCACTACCTGACCCAAAAATATATTACAAAGCTGTGGTAATCAAAACAGCATGGTACTTGTGCAGAAACAGACATGTGGACCAATGGAACAGAATAGAGTCCTCAGAATTAAATTCCCAAACATGCAGTCAAGTATTTTTGACCGGGGGTACCAGTCAATCCAGTGGGAAAAGGAAAACCTCTTCAGCAAATGGGCCTGGAAAAACTGGATTTCTGCCTGCAGAAAGATGAATCTGAACCCTCAGCTCTCACCTTTTACAAAAATCAACTCAAGGTGGACCAAAGATCTAAACAGAAGACCTCAAACTAAAAAAACTGCTCCTGGAAAACTCTGGGAGACATTGGGTTAGGAAAAGATTTCTTAAATAAGACCCCCAAAGCACAGTTTATAATCCCCAAAATAGACAAGTGGGATTACATCAGACCGAGAAGTTTTTGCATGGCAAAATACACAGTAATTAGTGTGAATAGACAGCCTTCCGAATGGGAAAATATTTTTGTAAACTATGCATCAGATAAGGGGCTGATAACTAGAATACACAGGGAACTCCACCAGCTGAAAAAGGAACCCCCCCCACTTGTTCAAAAAAAAAAAAAAAGATTATCAACCCTATCAAAAGATGGGAGAATGAGTTTAAAAAAACAACTCAGGATGGATGACATTTGAACAGCCAAAAAGCTATGAAAAAATGATCAACATCCTTCATTGTAAGGAAAGGCAGATCACAAAAATGTAAATTGGTCCAGCCACTGTGAAGAACAGTTTGGAGATTTCTCAAAAAGCTACAAATTAAACTACCATATGATCCAGCAATCTCACTCCTTGGTATCTACCCAAAATACAGAAGAATTCTTAATGAGAAAAGAGCTTGCACATTGATGTTTATTGCAGCACTATTCACAATTGCCAATTGCCCACGAACAGATGAATGGATAGAAAAACTGTGGCACAAATGCTCTGTGGAATACTATTCAGCCACGAAAAAACCTGGCTTTTTAAAGAAAGTGGAAGAATAATGAAGATTTTCTTATGAGTAATGCAAGCCAGGCTATGAAGGAGAAACATTGTGTGTCCCCACTCAATATATACCAAGTGTCCGTACTCTAGGACTGAAACTGATGGACTAAAGGATATAGAAACACAATAAATGGATGTGTATTCCAGATATAATGTATAGGAAAGAGTAGAGCCTGAGGAAGGACATTTAGAGGAAAAATAGAGAGGCAAAGCATTATTGGGACAAACAAATATGGTATTATCTGTTGAAGATAATTTTATAGTTTTATCAACTAGACTAGGGAGAAATGTTCACATGTTGAAATATTCACTTTGTATGCTAAATAATGTGATTGAATGTATAAAATAAAATTAAATAAGAGGAAGAAGAAGAAGAAAAAGAAGAAAAAGAAGAAGAGGAAGAAGAAGAAATTATGCTTCATCCCAGAGTGGTTCAAGTGGATAGTTACTATTCTTGCATTTTCTTGAATTATCTAAATTTTGTAGAGCATAGAGAATTGGAGAATTAATTCCTGGTATTAAGCCCATGTAAAAAAAAATTTAAAGGTACTATTATACCAATTGAAATGTTTATCATGTGATAAAATAAATACTTCTGTTTTATACAAAAAAGACACAGACTCGTTAATGGATTAAAAAAACCAGGAGCCTTCTGTGTCTTCATACAAGAAATGCATCTCATGGATAAGGACAAACACAAGTTCAAAGTGAAGGGATGGACAAACATATTCAAATCAAATGGAAATCACAAAAATGAAGTTGTGATAGACTTTAAGACAAAAATGGTAAGAAGAGACAAAGAAAGACACTATATAGTACTAAAAGGCTAATTCACCAAGATATAATGCTTATTGAATATCTATGCACCTAACACCAGAGCACTCAAATATGTGAAAGATAGACTGCTTGATCTAAAAGGAGAGATAGACTGCAACCCAATAATCACTGGTAATCTCAACACTCCATTGTCTCCTCTGGACAAATCATCTATACAAAAAAAGCCCAGATAGTTACAGGATATTAATGATAGTATAAAGCAAATGAACTTGACAGACATCTATAGAACTTTCCACCAACAACCACAAAATATACATTTTTATTACCTCTGCGTGGAACATTTTTAAAGACTGACCACTTGATAGGTCTCAAAAAAAAAATAGACTTTACAAATGCAAAGGCAAGGAAGCTATATTCAGCATCATTTCTGACCATGATGGAATTAAATTTGAAATTAACTGCAGAAAATACCCTCAAAACTACACAAACACATGGAAACTGAACTACCTACTTCTGAATAATTCCACAACCATTGAAGAAATTAGAACTTAAATCAAAAGATTAATTGAAATGAATGATAATGAACACTTAAGTTCTTCTAACCTGTGGTACACTATGAAAGCAGTCATAAATGGAAAGTTCATAGCAATTAGTGTGTATAAGAAGAAGATGGAAAGGTGGAAAACAGAAAATAGAAGAGCACATCTCAGAGAAAGGCACAAAATATTTTTTAAAAAAGCCAGGTGAAAATAAATAATAAAGATTAGAGTTTAAATCAATAAAATAGAGAATAAAAAAACTATATACAAATTGATGAAACCAAAAGCTGGTTCTTTACCATTAGCTAGATTAATTAAGAAGAGAGAAAGGAATCAGATAAATCAAATCATTCATAGAACAGTCACTGTTACAACAGGCATAACAGAAATACAAAAAGATCATTAGAGAATACTATGAGTGAATATCCACAAACGAACAAGAAAATCTACCAGTAGTTTTATAGTTTGTGACTTTACATTTAAATTTTTTATCCATTTTGAGTTAATTCTTGTTAATGGTGAGAAATCATAGTCCAGTTTCATGTTTCTGCAGGTAGATATCCAGTTCTTACAGCATCATTTATTGAAAATACTTTCTTTGTATTTTGAGAAAAAATTAATTTTATTATCAGTTGATGTGACAATCAAATTAGATAACTTCTCCACTGAATTTGTCATGTGTCCTTCATTAAAGATCAGTTGGCTGTATGATTTGGGATTTATTTCTTGATTCTCCAGTCTGTTCCTTTGTTCTGTGTCTATTTTTGTTATGTGTGTCTATTTTTGTGCCATCACCATGCAGTTTCAATTTCACCACTTTGTAATATACATTTTTAATTTTTTATTATTATCATAATCTTGTTTATATTACATTGAATCACATATAACTTTACAGTGTATTACATTTCTTTTTCCAGAAGGAATACCATTCATATCAGTCAATACAAAGACATGAAAATCCCCAGCATCATCATCCAATAGCTTTTCATTTTTTCCAGTTATTATTATTATTTCAAGTATTTTTAAACACCAAATCACTATTTATCCTTTTGCTTGTAAAAAGACTTTACCCAACATGAAATACTTCTCAGACCTGTCCAGTTGAGAATACTATACACATCATCATCAACAGGTAATAAACCATATCTGAATTCCACTAATGTCATGCCTCTCTATGTGTTCTTTTGCTATCCTTCTCCATACTATTCTCCCACCTTCTTCCACACTGTCTTATTATCGCTATTTTCACTGCCTTTATGCCCTCCAACATTTTGATCTCTACCATAAAGTGAGGGTAGTCTATATATATTAAGTGAATATATAATATCTTTCTTTTATATCCTGGCTTACTTGTAGCCTGGCTTACTTCACTCAGCAATAGATCCTCCATACCTGACCATTTTCTATCAAATGCCAGGGTCTTGTTATTTTTTATGGCTGAGTACTATTCCATAGAGCATATATACCACACTTTTCCAATCCATTCATCAGTTTGTGGACATTTAGGTTGGTTCCATGTCTTAGGAATTGTGAATAATGCTGCAATAAACATTGATGTGCAAGCACTTTTCTGACTGAGCGTTCTCCTTTCCTTTGGATACATACCCAGAAGTGGGATTACTGTATCTATTTGTAGAATTTTTTTTCTTCAAAACAGTTTTGTAATTGAGATTTATTGGTTGTGTCAAGGATCAGTACAGACATTTCAATTTGTACCCAATTCTTAACATACGTACCAAAAATTTTAAAAGCCAAGTATAGTGATTCTTTTTAAGTTATTCCAGTGACGTTCCAGCTTCAAATTTGTAGGCAAATTTTCCTTAAGAGGATATCAAGAACCACTGTCTTCAGATGTTGAAAGTTGTTAGGTAAGTCCCACCAAATCACAATTTAGTATCATACAGACTACATACTTCAAATTTCCAATCTTTCACAGCACATTAACAGAAT
>NW_006206422.1:118649-131056 GCF_000334495.1 Tupaia belangeri chinensis | reverse complement strand
ACCTCAGCCCGTTTCCCGCTTGCTCCCTTTTCCCTTTCATTTGAACTCTTTTGTCTGAAGATTTATCCTTCCCTGCAGCCTTTTTTGGCTTCGTCTCCACTTTTACAGGAGGTTTAGCTGACAACCTCGCCAATCTCCTCTTGGGCTCTTCCTTGGCCGCCCCTTCAGCTGAGCTGACCTTCCTCCTGGGCATCTTGGCTGTGGACAGGGTGCATGCTGGGTGCCTGATGAGGCCACAACACACCTAGAACCTTTGCGGAGTTGAGTGGATAAACCCTACCGCTCCTCCCGCCATCAGAGCTGCTGGAACTCTCCTCTATTTGTAGATCTTTGAAGAACCTCCATATTGTTCTCCACAGTGGCTGAACCGGTTTGCATTCCCAACAGTGTAGGAGAGTCCCCTTTTCACCACATCCCTGCCAACACTTACCACTTTTTTATATTTTTATTCTTTGCCATTCTGACAGGGGTTAGGTGGTATCTCATTGTGGTTTTATTATATTTATTTATTTATTTATTCATTTATTTTTGGAGAAGTTTTTGCTATAGGCTGCATGTGCTCACCAGACAGACAAAGAGAGACAGAGAGACAGAAAGTGAGAAATCACCCCCCAGAGGGGATGGCCACGCTGCAATCCCTTCTCCTCCATTCTCCTCTCAGGATCTTGGGCACACACGCACACGCTCTCAGTGTGAGTTTTAAGCCACCGGCTCCGGGACGCGAACCACAGTCAACTACATAGGAGCTTATGATGAGGGATGTTGAGCATTTCCTCATATGCTTTTTGGCTGTTCATAGTTTTCCTTAGAGAGATTTTTGTTCAGCTCATTTTCCCATATTTTAATTGGGTTAATAATTTGTAATATATTTTGAAGTAGGGTAGTGAGATGCCTCCTGTTTTATTCTTTTGGCACAGTAGTGTCTTGGTGATACAGAGTCTTTAATTATTCCAGACAAATTTTATATTTTTTTTCTATTTCTGTGAAGAATGTCACCAGGAATTGGATCAGAATAACATTGAGTATGTAAATTAATTTGGGTAGAATTAGCATTTTTATTATATTGATTCTTCCAATCCAAGAACACTGGATGTGTCATCAAACACAGGATGTGTTTATCATACTAAATTTCTTTTTTAGCTTTTCATCTTTTTTTTGGTAGAGGTCTTTCACCTCTTTGGCAAGGGTTTTCCCTATCTTATTTATTCTGTGGATATTGCAAATAGGATTACTTTCTTCAATTTTATCATAGTTATTGTTTGTGTATAAACATGATATGCATTTTTGTATATTGATTTTGTATATTGCTAACTTATTGAATTTATTTATCACTTCTAGGAGGTTATTTTTTTGTAAAAGACTTTTGGATTTCTTATGTATATAATCAAATCATCAGCAAATAGGAATGGTTAGCTTCTCCTTTTCCTATCTGAATGCCTTTTATTTTGCTTTCTTGTCTAATTTCATTGGCTAAGACTTCCAGGACTATGTTGAAAAAAGGTTGGATATATGAACAGCCTTGTTTTGTTCCATATTTCAGTGAATTAGCTGAAAGCTTTTCCCCATTCAGTGTGATTTTAGCAATGACTCTGTAATGTATGGTTTTTATTGTTTTTGTTGATAATGTTGATTATAAAGGGATGTTGTATTTTATTAAATGCTTTATATGTATCTATAGATACATCATTGTTAATGAAATGTATTACATTTATTGTTTTATATAGGTTAAACCATCCTTACATCCCTGGGATAAAACCTACCTGGTTGTGGTGTCTATAATCTTCTTAATATGCATTTGGATTCAGTTTCCTAGTATCTTGTTTAACAATTTTGGCATCAGTATTTATCAGTGATATTGGTCTGTAGTTTTCTCATTTTTTGCTATGTCCTTGTCTTGTTTTTGGTATAAAGGTGATGCAGACTTCATAGAATGAGTTTGGGATGGTTTCTTCATTTTGAATCTTTAGGGATAGTTTGAGGATAATTGGGGTTAGCTTCTCTTTAAAAGTTTTGTAGAATTCATTAGCCGAGCCATCTGGACCTGGGATTTTCATTATTGGGAGAGTATATTATTGGTCTAGTCAGGCTTTTTATTTCATCCTGACTCAGCCTAGGTCACTTGTACTGTCTGGAAATTTGTCCATCTCATCTAGATTTTCTAGTTTGTTGGCATATAGTTCATAGTATTCTCTCATAATTTTTGGTATTTCTGATATATATGATGTAAAATTACCAGTTTCATTACCAATTTTATCTATCTTTTTCCTTTTTCTATTTTTCTTGACTAGTATAGCTAATGGTTTGTTGATTTTTTTTTATCCTCTTAAGAAAACAGCTTTTTGTTTCATTGATTTTCAAATACTTTTTTTTCTAATTTATTTCTACTTTAATCCCACTATTTATTGTCTTACTTCCTCTTCTAATTCAATCTGTGAAAAGTGCATTTTTTGTACTTTTAATTTATTTTCTAATGTTTTCTCATATTAAAAAAGGATATAGCTTTAGAGCTCCTGCTTTATGTTGTAAGCTAATAACTAATACATTTTGACATTCTTAAGAAGATTTGTTTTTGTTAAATAATTTACTTCCTGCTCTTGCTCATGAAATTTAGATAATTTTTAGGATCACGGTATATTTGTAAATGTATTGTACTTTGCTATTCCTAGGTCATGTTTATTTCAATTTGCTTTTCTTTCTTTCTATTTTTCTCTTTCCAGTCAGACAATTGTGAAGATTAGATTCCTGAGATGCTAACAAAAACTCATATATTCTCTTAACCCTCTTCACTACCTTCTGCATTGACTACTCTGAGAAGCTTTTACATTTAATTGTCACCAATTCTGCTTCTTCTTATCCTTCTACAAGGAAGTAGCTTAAATTGCATGACATGAATGTATCCTTTAAGGACTATGATATTCACTGGTGATACTTGGAAGAAGAGATAATGACCACCTATCTCCTTCATTATAGACACACAGAAAAGTAGGTAAGTAGCACCTTGACTAGGGTTCATATTCATGTTTGCACCATTATGTGACTCATTTTTATCTGCTGCCTCTAAATGTTTCTTCCTATTCTGCTTGTCTGCAATATAATGGTCAACTCAAAATAGCTGCTATTCAGTGATGAAAAAAAGAGAGTGGGAACTTAACAGGTCAAGAAAATACTTCTGTCTTGAAGATCTTATAAGCTATAGAAATAAAACAATATCCCCAATGGGGCATGGTCATGCCATAAAACTTTCTTCTCAATTTCTCCATCCAATCGGTATTCAGGGCACACATACACACATTCCTGGCATGTATTTTTATTATGCCATGAGGGCTGGGATTCAAACTTCAATCAGCCATTGGGATCCAGCTCCCCATCCATAATGCTTAACTGTTGTACAAAAGAACTGGCCCTCATCAAATAGTTATTGAGCATCTACTACATTGTGAGGCTTAGCACAGGGGTTTAAAATTGAACAAGATTCATCTTGTTCTCAAGAAATAGAATAAGAACTACCGAGAACCTTTTTCTTTGTGTCTTTCTAGACTCCAGAGGTAAATCATAAGGCTTTTTTTGGTTGCCCACAAATGTAGTGTGATTGCATCTCTAAGTCATTTACCTTGTAGAATTAGAAGGGATCTTCTCAGGAACAGATGTAGGAAGATGAGGTTTACCCTTTATCATGACAGCTGTGGCAATGAGGAGCTACAATTAACAAAGTTTACTGCTATAGCCAATTTAGAAGTCAGTGCCATATGGAAATAGATTTTACCACAGATTTGTGATGCCAGGTTGGGCAGTAATCCAAAGACCTTTATAAATATAAAGATATGGCACTATTCACAATTGCTAAGTCATAGAACCAACCCAAATGCCCATGAACAGATGAATGGATAGAAAAACTGTGGCACATATACCCCATGGAATACTATTCAGTCATAAAAAAATGGGACTTTTGACAGGAAGTAGATGAATTTGGAAGATTTACTGCTGAGTCAAGCAAGCCAGGCTATGAAGGAGAGACATTGTATGTCCCCACTTAATAGATACCGAGTGTCCGGACTCTATGACTGAAACTGATTGACTAAAGAATATAAAAATACAGTATATGGATGTAAATACCAGATATAGTGTGTGTGAAAGAGTAGGGTCTGAGGAAGGACATTTAGAAGAAAAATAGAGAGGCAAAGCATTAATGGGACAAAGAGATATGGTATTATCTGTTGAAGATATTTTATAGTTTTATCAACTGGACTAGGGAGAAATGTTCACTTGTTGAAATATTTACTTCATAAGCTAAATAATGTGATCGAATGTATAAAAGAAAATGAAATTTAAAAAATGTGAAAAAAATTTGTTACAGGTCATGTTCACTCATTAGACGGAAAAAGAAAGTAAGAAAGCAAGCTACCAGGTCTGAGACTCAAACTGTGGTTAGCCATGTGGGAGTCCAGTACCTTAACCACCATGTTGCTTGTTAACCCATATAAAAGATTTTGAAGTATTCTCTTCTCCACTGCACTATTTTCCTGAAGAGTGTATAGATTAGGTATTATTTTTTCTTTAATGTGTGATAGAATTCACCAGAGGAGCTATTTAGAACTCAAGTTTTCTTGAGGGGGGGGGTCAATTTATAAAGTGAGTCTTTAATTGATGTAACTAAGTTTTTTTTATTTTTACTTTGCCAAATTTGGTACTTTTTGACTGTAAGAAATTAATTTCATCAAGATATTAAATGACTTGCCATAAATAAATAATAAATAAATAAATAGACAGATAGATGTGGTATTGAGTCCAGAAAAGTACCTCACTTTCAAATATGTTTCACATCTAATAGAGAGTTTGGGGCATATTTCATAAAGCTACATGCCAGTTCCTTTAATTCACTTATGTCTAAATGAACTATAAAATATATACTCTAATGAGTTCGGGTTAAATATTGTTCCCAGTTTTTTCTGTCTTGATCCGCAATAATTTTCTTTCACTTATTTAGTATCATTGACTCAGATGTCTTATTCACACAGTAACTAAATTTTCTAAGATATTCATAATTTCAAATATTCTTTCCCAATCTTCAGAATGTCTCAGACATTTCTATTTGTCCAACATCAAAGTGAGGCCTCCAGGGTTGCAACTGACACCAGGAAACAACTGAAAAATCTCATTTGTCAGATTTTATAGCCTGATTTGGAGTTTGGAAAATATAGTCATTATACTGCTAAAGGTAATATTTGAAACTGGAAAATTCCAGAAGTGGTAAGAATGATAAGCCTTCCCCCAAACTTTAATTAAGCCACATTTTGCTCCTAGAACTTGGGTTAATGCTCTGATTTCTAAAGAAACATATGTTTAACCATTTAAAATTATAAAATGTCAATTGGTTATTAGTATAATAATGTAGTACTTTTTAAATTTGTCAAAGAAGTAGTTTATGCATTTATTTTGACATTAGGTATAAAGAATGAGAGGAATGTTCAAGGATTTTCTTATCCAAATATTTTGTGCTATTGTCAATGTTGTAAACTTTATATATGACTTTTTAGTTAATTGGATAATGAATGAACAGAAAAATCTCCTCAGTAAAGAAATCTGGTATATTTTAAGTGTTTAGGAATTAATATTTATTCTAAATTGTGGTATTCTAAGCTTTATAAGTTTATTTTGTTTTGTATAAAAGGAAAACAAGAGAAAATAGTAATATGTCATCTAGAAATTGTGCATGGAGTCTATATAAAAACATTCTGCTTCTTAATCAACTCCAGATAAAGATATTCTCCTTAAGTAAGTCATTTATCTGTGATTTTTAAAAAATATTTTATTCATAATTTATAAAAATATAATGTATAATTATAAATATAAGTCAACTATTATTCTCTTGGACTGTTTTATCTATGATCACAAGATAAGTTTTCTTGTACCTGTGTAATATTCTTAGTGTCAAAATGTATACAAGACTGAAAGTATGCTAAACCTGAGATTTTTGCAATTATAAAAAGAATGCTCAGCCTTTGAGAATCAAATCTCTTTCTACTCTGATGGAAGTACTGAATTTTAAATGAGTAAAATGTGTTTCAGAGTTTGAATTTATGAAGTTCTCATAATTTTGCCTTCTGCTCATGTGATTCTATTGGAATCTATTTTTCCTAAGGCTGCATACTCTTTTTGACATTTCTGCCTCACCAACAGAGGATAAAAGCCATGTTGTGATGAATAACCCACACAAGAAATACAAATGTGGTCTGTAAGCCTCCTAAGAAAAATCGAGTTTGCTGAGGTCCATGCTAGACATTGGAAATGTCTGAGGTATTAATAAGTTGGTATTTTGGTGGTAGTTGTTGGTGTGTGTGTGTGTGTATTTGTGTTGTAAAGGATAGACTATAGTGAGATGATCTGCATGATGATGAAAATTTGATGTATTTATTTTTAATAAAGTTAAGCTTTCTTCTGGAAAGCTTGAACTATCAAAGCTATTATATCTGAAGAACACAACTAATGAGATCATCCTCTTCCAGAAGTATTTGTTACAAGATTTGTGAGTAAGAGTTTTATTTAGTTTGATTACCATGAACATATTACAACAAACCTTGCACACCTAATTCCTGAAATACTTAAGGAAAGAATTAAGACTCATCAGGTTAAGCAGCACCCAAGTGCTCAGTAATTGTTTTCCTTGATTTATCTTTGAGACATATTTTGCCAGTTCTAGAATTCTCAGTGTTCCTTGATTTTATTCCTTAATTTCTTATGGTCTAAGCAGGAAAGATAAAAGATAGGACCCAGCATAAATGTATTAAGTAGTCCATAAACTGAGATTGGAGCTTCCTGTTTTTCATACTGCAATGTTGCGATAGTCATAATTAGACACCACAGGGTTGGATAGCCTTGCAATATCTTAACAATGCTGAGATCATAGCGTGGTACTAAGTGAAAGTTTTATGAAACCACTTTATTTAAAAGTTTTAAAATGTAATTTAAATGAAATGGGCTTGAAGTCAATATGATTTTGTTGATTATGTTCATGAATTACAGATGAAACATGCATTGGTAGAATCATGTAATAGTCTTTTATGATACTTAATTTTTACATATCTTAGTCTATGTATCAGCATAGACAAAAAACAAACTACTGCTTTGTTTTTATTGAAGGATTTCTAGGACTGCATGTCTGCTGCTGAGCTGTTTTAGGTATGTGCTTCCTTTGCATTTGAAAAGGAACCGCTTTATTGTTGAGCATGTTGGCATTGTCACCTTAATTATTTTCCTTTTGGGAACATATGAAGCAAGTTATTCTTTTTCTGTATCATTTTTTTTTTGTAAACTTTTTTGTTTTGTTTTGCTTAAAACTGGCTTTACAAAAGGGCTTTTATGATGTCCTCCAAAAAAGATTATCCTCTTAGATTGAGAAAAAAAATGTAGACTTTTGAAGTTCATAGCTTAGGAAGAAGTGAAAGGGAAAAAAACTCCTATCATTTATTTAATTTTATCATTCAAGTACTCAGAGGTTTATATATGTTATCGTGTTTGATCCTAATAGCAATTTGATGACGTAGGTATTATTAATCATTTTATAGATAGAAAATGTTCTTAAACATGTTATTTGACTTGCCTAAGATCATGTAACTATTTAGATCAGGGTGAGGTTTTAGATAAAAATCTCTCTGATTTCTGATAAGTTGTTTAGAAATAATTAAATATTTAAAAAAAACAAAACCACTATGACCATTTCATGATTTTCTCATGAAGAATTGTGCCTCTACTTGGTTTTAGTTTTACAAGTAAAGTTTTTCACATATATTTAGAAAATGCTTCAGCAACCCCAGTATATGCAACAACAACAAAAAACCTGGAGAAAGAAGCAGGCATTCTCAGCAATAAAGCCTCTGTGTTCTGAATTTTTAATTCCTCTTTTCTTCTTATTTGGTATATTCCATAAATGAAAACCAAAATTTCCAAAGTAGGTATATCTCTTGAGAGTATAGAAATTAAACCTTTGATCTCCATTTCTGCCTCTGCTGCCCCTTCCAGGTTCAGCTTCACAGCTGTGAAACTCCCCCCAGTCAGCCCCTCCCCCACCTTCCACACCCCAGTGCTAGTCATGACATACCTCATCAATGTATCTCCATCTCTGCCTCTGTTGCCCATTCTGAGTTCAGATTCATGGCTGTGAAGCCCCCCAGCCAGCCCTCCCCTTACAGACCCCAGTGCTAGTCAGCTAGGCAAAGTCTCTCTCTTCCTCTTGTTCTTATTTGTCCCTTATAACTTTTTTCTCTTCTTAAAAAACAGCTTTCTGCCCTCTTTGTGCCTCTTTCTTGCTAATTTATCTCTTCTTCCCTCACCTAGGACAGAATCCTTCTAGGCATCTCTATCTAAGCCTCTGCGGCCTCTTTGCTCAATCTGCTTGTGTGCCTCAAGCACTCCTTGCAGTTTTCAATTTTTAACCCGATTTTATTTTCTGTGAGGTGATTTCTGTTTTTTCTCCTCCTTTTGTTCTAGTTATTTCCTTATTTTTAATTTCCATTTTCTTTCTATTTCTGTTTTGTACATTCTTTTTCTTTTACCTTGCTTTACTATTTTATTGCTCAGCTTTTACACACTGCCTAGAGAAGTCTAGATACATAGTAGCTAAACATCTGAATATTGTGAATTTTAGAGAATTCTTTGTCCATCAATGTACTGGTTGTAAAAAGAGTGAAACTCCCATTCATAACACTGATTTCAAAACTCCTCTTATGAATACCACACTGGAGAACACAGTAGAAGGGAGAAAAAAAGCACCCAATTATTTCACGGTAAAAGAAACACATGAGCTCACAGTTACAGAATCTTCAAAGAAATTAGCCAAAAATGAATACATTACCAAATGACTGAAAATTGAAGAGCCTCAAGGATGAGAGAACCAAGTAATACATCTACAACAAAAGAACACTGTAACTCATCTTCAAGTAGGAAAAAATTAGAGGATATTATAGTAATGTCAGAAAAACAATTTAGAATATTTATGGTAAAAGAAAAATAACTTCTAGATGCAAGAGGAAAGAGACATTGAGCTCCATGATATAAAAGAAGAATTGGACACCATAAAAAAGAATCAAATATAACTGTTAGCTATAAAGGCTGTAAGACAGAAAATCAAAATCCCCCTCAAAAGTTTTAAAAGCAAGTTAGACCATGCAGAATATTGAACCTTGGAAGAAGAAGACAAAAATCACTGACCTAGAAGAAATTATCAAAAATACTGAGAAAAAAAAAAGAAAAAAAATACTGAGAAATAGCCAAGAAAACTGAGGATAATGTACAAGAAATACTACATACCACGAAACACCCAAACATCTGAAAAATTGGAATCACAGAAGGTGAAGAAACTAATAAGGGTATTCTTAATCTATCCCAAATGAAACTAATAAGGGTATTGATAATCTATCCCAAGACTCTGGATAAAACCTTTCCAAGTACAGAGAGGCATTCAAGCAATAAGATACAAGAAAAACAAAGAACCCCAAATAGAATCAATCCAAGAAGATCCTCTCCATGTCACTTCATTGCTAGATAGACCAAAACCACAGACAAAGACAAGATATTAAGATTGACAAGAGAGAAACAACCAGTCTCTTACAAAGGCTATCCCATCAGGCCACTACAAGACTTCTCATCAGCTACAATGCAAGCAAAGAAAGAATGGGAAAATATATTCAAAGTCTTAAATAAAAACAATTTCAACCAAGAATATTTTACCCAGCAAGATTATCCATCGTATGGGAAAAGAAGATAAAAACGTTCTCAGATAAACAAAACCTGAAGAAATGTACCAATTCAGGACTAGCTCTTTAAGAAATTCTGAAAGGAGTACTATACCAAGAAAACTAAAGACAGACAGACAGACAGCAATAAGAGAACAAAAAACAACCAATATTATGGCCAACTTAATGGTAGGAACAAGTCTGGAAATATCAATAATAATGTTGAATGTTAATAGATTAAATTCTCCTATCAAGAGACACAGACTGACTGAATGGATTAAAAATCAGAAACCCTCCATCTGTTGCCTAAAATAAACCCATCTCATGGATAAAGACATACATACATTAAAAGTGAAGGGCTGGATAAAGGCATTCCAAGCAAATGATAACCAATAAAGAGCAGGAGTCTCTATACTAATTTCAGAAAAAATAAGCTTTAAGACAAAAACTGTAAGAAGAGACAAAGAAGGGCATTACATAGTAAAAGTGCTAATTCACCAAGATATAACACTTATAAATGTCTATGCACCCAACTCAGGAGCAGCCAAATATGTAAAGGAAAGACTGCTAGATGTAAAGGAGACATAGATTGTAACACACAAATTGTTGGAGATCTCAACATCCCATTATGTCCTTTAGAGAGATCAATGAGACAAAAGTAAGTGATCTACCCTAAGGACAGGAAACCGCTCAGTTGGAAAAGTGCTTGTACATCAGTGTTTATTGCAGCATTATTCACAATTGCCAAGACATGGAACCAACCTAAATGTTCACAAACTGATGAATGGATTGGAAAACTGTAGCATATATACTCTGTGGAATACTACTCAACCATAAAAAATAACAAGACCCTGGCATATGATAGAAAGTGGTCAGATATTGGGACCAGCAGTTAGTGTAATGGCTATGTTGCTGGATTCCCATGTAGTAGACCACAGTTCGAGTCCCAGACCCGGTGGCTTAAACTCACACCAGATGCATGTGTGTGCATGACCAAGATCTCGAGAGGAGAATAGAGGAGAAAGAATTGCAGAATGGCCATTTCCCCTGGGAGGGGGGGTGATTTCTTGCTTTCTGTCTCTCTGTCTCTCTTTGTCTGTCTGGTGAGTGCACGCACCCTATAGCAAAAACCTCCCACCCCCAAAAAAAAGAAAAGAAAGAAAGTGGTCAGATATGGAGGATCTATTGCTGAATGAAGTAAGCCAGGCTATGAAAGAAAGATATTGTATGTATCCACTTTATACTGACTATCTGCACTCCATGATAGAGAGTGAAATACTGGAGGACATAAAAGCAGTGAAAATACTTAATGAGAATAAGACAGTATGGAATGGAGAGGTGAAGAGAAGAGGATAGAGAAAGATAGCAAGAGAACAAATAGAGAGGCATGACAATAGTGGGACAAAGATATGGCTAATTACCTGTTGATGCCGACGTGTAGAGTATTCTCAACTGGATTGGTCTGAGAAGTATTTCATGAAAGGTAAAGTCTTTTTACAAGCAAAATGAGAAACAGTGACTTACTGATTAAAAAATAATTGGAATAATAATAGTAATAATGATTGGGAAAAACAATAAAAACATATTGAATGATGAAGTGGGGATTTTAATGTCTCTGTATTGACTGACATGCATGGCATTCCCTTTTGAAAAAGCAATGTAACACATTGTAAAGTTATATGCAATTCAATGTAATATAAACAAGATTATGATGATAATAAATAAATAAAATTAAAAAGCAAAAAATTCAGGACCTAAATGATACCATAAATCAGATGGACATAACAGAAATCTATAGAACTTCCCAGCCACCCAAAAAAACCCCACAAAATATAAACTTTTCTCAGTAACTCATAGTACCTTCTCAAAGATAGACTGCATGATAGGGCACAAAACCAGCATTTGCAGATTGAAAGGCATAGAAACTATATCCAGCATCTTCTCCAATCATGATGGAATTATTCTTGATATTCATATCAGGAAAAATCCTCGAAAATACAGAAATAAATAAAAATAAATAACCTACTTCTGAATGACTTCATGACTACTGAAGAGGTGAAGACTGAAATCAAAAGATTTATGGAAATAAATGACTAGTACAGAAGTTTTCATAATTTATGGAACACTGCAAAAGCAGTCATAAGAGGGATATTCATAGCAACTAGTGAGCACAGGAAAAAAAATGGAAAGGTGTCAGAAGGACAACCTAACATCATACCTCAGGGAATTGGAAAAAGAATAACAAAGGAATCCAAAAAAATAACAGAGGAAAATAAATAATAAATATCAAGATGAAATTAGAAAGTAAACAAACTATACAGAAAATAAATGAAAACAAAAGCTGGTTCTTTGAAAAGTGAAACAAGATTGACACACCATTAGCTAGACTAATTAAGAAGAAAAGAAAAAGAAACCAGATAATATACATTAGCAATGAATTTGGCAACATTACAACAGACATAATAGAAATACATTGCTTTTTTTCTTTTTTTTTCCTTTCTTTTTCTGTCCCCTTACCCACGTCTTTCATTTGTAAATTTCTCTCTTCTGATTAACACATAGGAATGCCCTCAATCTTACCACACCACACTCCCATCTTTCGACCCCGTGGGCCAGGAACTTCGAGGGAGGACTGCCCCCCTAGCTTCAGACCTTCAGACCAGGGACCCCAAGCCAGAC
>NW_006206422.1:110317-113806 GCF_000334495.1 Tupaia belangeri chinensis | reverse complement strand
TTTTTTGCTATGTAAAGTAAATGTTTGTGGAAAAATGTAAAAATAAATAAATGAAAGAGGAAAAAAAAGAAATACAATGCATGATTAGATGATACTATGAATGATTATATACCAACAAAGAAGAAAACCTGGATGAAAAGGACAAATTCCTGGACACATATAATCTGCCAAGATTGACTCAGGAGGACATATAAAGCCTGAATAGACCTATAACAAGCAATGAGATTGAATCAATAATAAATAAACTCCCAACAATGAAAAGCCCAGGACCCGATGGCTTCACTGCTGACTTTTATGAAAATTTTAATATGACATAATCCACATTTTACTCAAACCGTTTCTAGAGATCCAAAATGAAGGAACCCTCCCAAATTCATTCTATGAAGCTTCCATCACCTTCATTCCCAAAACGGATAAGGATACAGCAAAAAAGTACTATTACAGACCTATTTCTCTGATGAATATAGATTCAAAATTTTTCAACAAGCTTCTCGCTAACTGTATTCTACAACATTTAAAAAGATTATTCATCCCCATTAGGTAGCCTTTATTCCAAGGATGTAAGAGTGGTTCAACATATGCAAAACCATAGATGTAATACACCATAATAACAGAAAGAAAGATTATTAAAAGTGATTATTTCAATTGATGCAGAAAAAGCATTTGACAGATTACAACATTCCATTATGATTAAAGCTCTCAGTAAAATCAGCATAGAAGGGTCATTCCTCAACACAATAAAAGTTATCCATGAAAAATCCATAGCTGACATCATTCTGAATGGGTAAATGCTGAAAGCTTATCCAGTAAAAATGGGTACAAGATTAGGATGCCCACTTTCTCCATTCCTTTTAAATATAGTGATGAAGTCGTAGTGAATGCAATCAGAAAAGAGAATAAAATAAAAGGCATTCAAATAGGAAAAAAAGAGGTAAAATTATCTCTGTTTGCAGATGACATGATTGAATACATTGAAGACCTAAGGTTATCCATGAAGAAAATCCCAGGAAATAATAAATGAATACAATAAAGTTGCAGAAAACAAAATCAACATACCAAAATCTATAGCATTTCTGTATACAAACAAGCCAACTGAAATAGGACTGAAGAATGTAATCCCATTTACCATAGAAACGAAAAAGTATAAGATATCTAGAAATAAATCTAACCAAAGAAGTCAAATATTTCCACAAGGAAAACTATGAAAAGTAAAAAAAATAAATTGAATATGACTTAAGAAAGTGGAAAGACATCCCATTTTCTTGGATTGGAACAATTAGTATAATCAAAATAACAATTCTACCCCAAATTAATCTATGTATTTAATGCAACACAATCAAATTATCAGAGATATTCTTCACAGATTTAGAAAAAGCAATCATAGAATTTGTCTGGAATCATAAAAGAGCCTGTATTGCCAAAACAATCCTGCACAAGAGTGGAGTAGGAGGCATCTCACTCCCTGACCCCAAAGTATATTACAAAGCTGTGATAATCAAAACAGCATGGTATTGGCATGGAAACAGATGAGTGGACCTAAGGAACAGAGTAGAGACCCAGGAAATAAACCCCAAAACATACAGTCAACTGATTTTTGACAAAGGGTACCAGTCAATGCAGTGGGAAAAGGAAAACCTCTTTAGCAAATCGGCTGGAAAAGCTGGAAAAACTGGGTATCCACCTGTAGAAAGATGAATCTAAACCCTTACCCTCACCATTGACAAAAATCAACCCAACGTTGATCAGAGATCTACAATTTCAAATGATCAAATTACTGGTGGAAAACTCTCAGGAAGCTCTAGGAGACATTGGGGTACCTAAAGACTTCTTAAATAAGACTCACAAAGTACAGACAAAAATGTCTAAAATAGATAAGTGTAATTACATTAAATTAAGAAGTTTCTGCACAGCAAAAACCACAGTAATTAGTGTGAATCTACAACCTTCTCCCAATGGGAGAACAGTTTCTGTAAATTATGCCTCAGATAAGGGAATAATAACTAGAATAAAAAGGGAACTCAAGTGCCTTATCTTCCACCCCAAAAAAATGATCATCCCGGGACCAGCAGTTAGTGTAATGGCTATGTCGCTGGACTCCCATGTAGTCGACCGCGGTTCGCGTCCCAGACCTGGTGGCTTAAAACTCAAGTTGGGTGCGTATGAGTGCGTGCTCAAGATCCCAAGAGGAGAATGGAGTAGGAGGGACTGCGGCATGGCCATCCCACCTGGGGGGTGATCTCTCGCTTTCTGTCTCTCTGTCTCTCTCTGTCTTTCGGGCGAGAGCACGCACCCTGTAGCGAAAACCTCTAAAAAAAAATGATCATTCCAATTAAAAGATGGCTAAAAAAGATACTCTCTAAGGAAAACATATAATCAGCCAAAAACATGAAAAAAATGCTCAATATCCCTCATCATAAGGGAGATGCAAATCAAAACTACAATGAGATACCAGTTAACCCCAGTCAGAATGACTAAGATTAAAAGAACAAAATTAGGAGCCGGCAGGTGGCATGGTGGTAAAATGTGCTAGACTCCCACATGGGTGACCATGGTTCAAGTCCTGGACCTGGCAGCTTGCTTTCTCACTTTCTCTCTCTCTCTCTCTGTCTCTCTCGCTCTGGTCAAATTAAAAAATAACAATGATGGTAAATAAAATAAACAATTCTTTAAGAAAAAAAGATTTTTTTGAGTGCTGACAGGGCTGTGGTGAAAGGGGAACTCTCCTCTACAGCTGGTGGGAATGTAAATTGGTTCAGCCACTGTGGAGAACAATATGGAGATTCCTCAAAGATCCACAAATAAAACTACCATGTGATCCAGCTCCTGAGTTTCTACCCAAGGACAGGAGAACACTCAGTCAGAAAAGTGTTTGCACATCTATGTTTATCGTGGCATTATTCACAATTGCTAAAACATGGAACCAACCCAAATGTCCATGAACAGATGAATGGATTGAAAATATGTGGCACATATACTATATGGAATACTACTTAGCCATAAAAACAAGACCTTGGCATTTGATAGAAAGTGGACAAATATGGAAGATTTACTGCTGAGTGAACCAAGCCAGGCTATGAAGAGAGACATTGTATGTCTCAACTTAATATATACTGATCGTCTACTCTCTATGGTGGAAACTGAAAGATTAGAGGATATAGAAACATGGAAAATGGTTATGGATACTGGATACAGTGTGGGAAGAGTGTGGGAGAAGGAGAAAATGTGAGGAAAGACATTAAGAAAAAAAAAGAGAGGAAATACATTTATGGGACACTGGAATGGATTATTACCTGTTGATGATAGTGTGTATGGTGTCCTCATCTGGACTGGTGTGAAGTATATTCATGATGAGAAAATTGATCACAAACCAAGTGGTGTATAGGGATTTTTTTATTTAAATTTATTTGTTTACGTTCATTCACTGTACATCATTACAGCATACAAAATGAGATTTTCCATCTAGAGTACACTGTATATTGTCTCAATCAA
>NW_006206422.1:101426-109476 GCF_000334495.1 Tupaia belangeri chinensis | reverse complement strand
TCTCTAGGTTTGGAAAGTTTTCTTGCAGGATTTCATGGAATAGATTATCAATGCCCTTATGGGTCTCTTCACCTTCTGGAATGCCAATTATCCAGATGTTTGGACGTTTGATGGTATGTAGTACTTCTCGTATATTATTCTCAAATTTTTGTGCAATTTTTTCAGTCTTCCTGGTGGATTTTTCTAGGCCAGCCATTTTCTCTTGTACATCTGAGATTCTATTTTCTGTATGATCTAGTCTGCTTTTAATACTTTCAAGGGAGATTTTGACTTCCTGTATTATAGACTTCATTTCTAACAGTTCCGTTTGACTCTTTTATAAAGCGTGTAATTCCTCTTTTACATCTTGCAAGAATTTCCTCACTTCCTGGAACTCGTCAACTTCTTTCTCCTTTCTCTTTAGCAGTTCATTGTCTCTCTTCTCTTCCATCTCTGTTAGCTTTGCCATTATGGACACTCTAAATTCTTTATCAGACATTTTCATGATTTGCATTGAACTGCTTGTGGATAAAGAGGAGTTATTCTTTTCTCTTGGAGAGGAGATATTTTCTTGCTTTCCCATATTTCTTGTGGTCCTGCGGTGATTTCTTGTCATCTGATGGATGTTGTGTTTCTTTTGAATTCTTGAAGTTCGATCTGAGTATTCAAGAGCAAGCAAAAAGAGGTAATCTGAAATCTCTTTGCTGTTCTGTTGTGATTGCTGGTGCAGCAGATTCAGTAGATATTGAGGAATATGTTAATCCTAATAGTATTTGGATGTTTAGCCACGGTGACCTTAGATCCATCTAGAAACACATTAAATGGATATTGAAGAGTGTAGAGACAAGAAAAAAGAAAATGAAAAAGAGAGAGAGAAACAATGACAAAGAAAGAGAAAAAAAGACAAAAAAAAACCAAAAGATTGTAATTATTGCTTTTCTTGAAAAAGAAAAAGAACAACAACAATAACAAAAAAGAACTAAAAAAAATAGAAATGACTGATTTGCAGAAGCCATGAGTAATCCTCTTCTGAAGGAAGGCCTCAACTCTCTTGCCTGGGCAGAAGAACCAGAGGGGATTATTAACAAAACAAAAGGTGGAGCTGAGAGCAAGAGAAAAACTTTACCTTTAAAAAAATTGTAAAAAGGAAAAATTACAAAAAAATGAGAAGACAGAAGCAGAGAGAGACAAAGATAGAGACACAGAGACAGAGATAGAAGGCCAGAGGGGCTCCCTACCATGCTAGCTTTGTTTGCTGGAGGCTGAATTATCAGTAGAAAATCTTCATTTCTCCTTTCCCCTGAAATGACTAGTTTGCAGGAGCCATGAGGAATCCTCTTCTCGTGATTTTATTTATAAAAGAATTTAAAATAAAATAAAATAAATTTTAAAAATTCATGCTAAGTGCACCTGTGTGCGTACCCAAGATCCCAAGAGGAGAATAAAGGAGAAGGGATTGTGGTGTGGCCATTACCATGGGGATGATTTCTCGCTTTTTATCTCTCTGTCAAGCACACATTCTTATAGCAAGAAATCGCTCTTTTTTTAAAAAATGATATAATACATCAACAGACTATCCTCCATTTCTGTTTCCCTTAAATGTCTTGCTCTCTGTTTTTCTTCCTTGATTTTTTTCCCTTTTATTCTCCACCATCTCCCACCCTCTTCCCACAATGTCTCCAGTATCTGTAACTGCCTTCCATGCTTCTGTATTCTGTAATCTTTCCATTTTCACCATATAGTGCAGACAGTTGGTATATAGTAAGTGGAAGTATACAATTTCTCTATTTCATAGCCTGACTTGCTTCACTAAGAAATAAATCTTCTATATTCATTCATTTTTTTATCAAGTGCCATAGTCTTATTTCTTATGACTGAATAGTATTTCATTGTGTATATGTGACACACTTTTTCAATCCATTCATCTGTTTGTGGACATTTAGGTTGGTTTCATGTCTTAGCAATCGTGAATAATGCTGCAATAAATATAGATGTGCAAGCACTTTTCTGACTAAGCATTTTCCTATTTAGCCTGTGTATCTCAAGTGGAGAATTTGATTCATTAGCATTCAATGGTATTATCAATATTTACTGACTTGTCCCTGCCATTTCATTAGCTATTTTCTTGTTTGTTTTTTATTCTCTTATTTCTGTCTGTCTCTCTTCAGTTTTCCATACAGCGTTCTGTTCAGTACTTCTTGTTGTGCTGGTCTAGTGTTGGTAAATTCTTTTAGGTTTTGATTATCTGAGAATGTTTTATCTTTTTTTTTCCCATTTGAAGGATAATCTTGCTGGGTATAGTATTCTTGGTCAAAATTGGTTTTCTTTTAGCACTTTAAACATATCTTCCCATTCTTTCCTTATTTGCATTGTTTCCATTGATAGGTCCAATGTTAGCCTAACAAGATAACCTTTGTAAGTAACAGATTTTTCTCTCTTGTCATTTTAAAAATCTTGTCTTTATCTGTGATTTTGGCCAATCTGTCTATGATATACTGTAGAGAGGATCTTCTTAGGTTGTTTCTATTTGGGGGTCCTTTGTATTTCCTGGGTCTGGATGCTTCAATGTTTCTCCAGGTTTGGAAAGTTTTCTTGTATTGGAGGCAACCAGAAGTTGGGCCACAGTTACTGCCACTCCTCAGTAGCATGGTGTGTGGTGCCAAATGAAGTGGCAGTGCTGTGCCCCTCTGACTGGCCCCATTCTGGGACTCAGGCCCCTGGACATTTTGCCTCCACCACCACTTTAGATGCAGACTCCATCACCAACCTAGCAGCAACCCACCCTTCACAGCATCAAGTGGTGCCTTACAACTCCAGAGCAAATTTTTCAGAACATCAAACAAGAATATAGTCATTGGGACCAGCAGGTGGCATGGTGGTTAAGGCGCTGGACACTCCCACATGGCTGACCAGGGTTCAAGACCTGGTGGCTTGAAAAAATCACTTCCTCTCTCTCACTCTCAATCTCTGTCTTTCTCTGGTCAAATTAAAAAATGAACGAATAAATAAAATAAAATAAACAATTAAAAAAAACCACTGTTATTTAAAAAAAAGAATATAGTCATTATCAGAGGTGGAGACATTTAGACATTTAAAAGTTGTTTTTAATCAGAGTGAAAGTTTTCTTCAAGTATTTCAAGTATTTCATGGAATAAATTATGTTTTATCTAAGTCAGAGGTTTTGTCTTCCAGATCTGAGATTCAATCTTTTGCATGATCTAGTCTGCTATTAATATTTTCTAGGGAGCTAGCTATGCAGAACATGTGCTTGCTGGAGAGACAAAGAGAAAGAAAGTGAGAAGTCACTTCCAAGATGGTATGTCCACACCACAACCCCTCTCTCTCTCTCTCATTCTCTCCCTCCCTCATGAGTGTGCATGCCCTGTGGCAAATTTCTAAAATAACAGTGATAATGAGACCAGCAGTTAGCATAATGGCTATGTCACTGAACTCCCACATAGTCGACCGCAGTTTGAGTCCCAAACCCTGTGGCTTAAATTTACGCCAGGCACATGTGCATGCATGCCCAAGATCCTGAGAGGAGAATGGAAGAGAAGGGATTGTGGTGTGGCCATCCCCCCAGGGGGGTGATTTCTCACTTTCTCTCTCTCTGTCTGTCTCTGTCTTTCTGGTGAGAGCACATGCCCTATAGCAAAAACCCCTCTAAAACATTAATAACAGTAATAATAATAAGTAAAATTTAATAAATAGTTATTAAAAATGCTTTCAAGGGGGGTTTTAATTTCCTGTATTACAACCTTCATCTCTTACAGGTCCATTTGATTCATTTTTGTGTGCAGGAGTGTGTGTGTGTTTCAAATTTTTTTAAAAAAATTATTAGTCTTATTTATTATTATTTATACATTCAATCATTATACATCATTGAACTTATAAAGAGATTTTACCCAACATGATATATGCCACACAACAGACGAGTTGAGACTTCTATACATGATATCATCAACAGGCAACAAACCATATCTGTGTAACACAAATGTCTTACAAATCCATTTGATTCTTTTTTATAGTGTCTATTTATTCTTTCAATCATGGAAGGTCTTCCTCATCTCCTGGAGTTTATTCTCTTTTCTCTTGCATCTCATTTAGTTTTCTTACTATGAAAATTATTTGTTTATCTGACATTTCCACTAGTTCTATTGTACTGCTTGTGGTTCATGAAGAGTTGTTTTTTTCCTTTGAAGGAGAGATTTTTTTATTTTGGTTTCTCATATTTCTTGTGCCTCTATACTGATCGTCATCTGGTGGATTATATGTTTCTTTCTAATTTATTGGATTTTTAAACTTTATTTATTATTTTTAATTTGACCAGAGAGAAACAGAGTGAGAGAAAAAGAGGGAAAATGAGAAAGTAAGACACAAGGTCCAGGACTTGAACCATGGTAGGTCATGTGGGAGTCCAGCTCCCTTAACCACCATGCCCCCTGGCAGCCCCTGGAGTTAATTCTGAAGTGTCATGGGAAAGATGTGCTCTACTTCTCTGGTGTGTTCTTTTTATAGGGCCTTATCTCTCAATCATAGAATGGTAATGTAGCCAGTTTGAGGTGCTTGGTTCCTCCCCAGAGTCTCAGGACCAGGTATACCTGGGGCTAATCTGGAGAATGCAGCTAAAGAACAAGGTACAATTCATTTGATGCATCCAGCACATCGCATGGTCCAGTAAAATATAAAATCTCAAAGGACAGCAGGTATTCCAAAAGTGACTGGTAGGGCAAGGTGAGTTGTGATCTCTCCACAGCTCCATCACTTTGTCCATATGAGGCTCACCCTCTGCCATTCCTAGGACCCAGAGACTCCAATTGTGTGAGGGGTGAGGAAGAGTGGGACCTTTAAGATCCTAACTCACATGTCTGGGAGTTCAAAGGCAGGCTGGGAGAGGTTATCTACAATCTCTCTGAAGCTCCATCACTTCATCCCAGTGAGGCTTACCCTACACCATCTCTAGAACCCGAAGATTCCAATGGGACCCTCCAGATGCCAATTCATACACCTGGGAGTTCAAAGACAGGTGGGGGGAGGTGAATGCTGGTCTCTCTGTAGTTCTGTCACTCTGTCCTACTGAAGCTTGACCTGCAACATTGCTGGAACCTATAGAACAGAATCCTCCAGATCCCAACTCATACACCCGGGAGTTCAAAGGTGGCTGAAGGGATGTGAATCATGGTCTCTGCAGCTCCATCATTCTACTTTTTGGCATCTGCTGGCAAGCTTAAGAGTAACATCTCTCTGGATGGTAATACTGTCGGTGTTCTCCAAGGGACTTGGTCCTGTAGGAAGGAAAATTAGAGAAAGGAGGAGACACAGAAGCAGAAGTGCAGTGAACACATACAAGCTATGCTGCTCAGTAGTGCTGAGCTTCTTTATTTATACATGTTACCAGGCACAGTGAACTGTTTTGCAAGCTTTCAAGGATGCAGTAGAAGTTCTACAGTTAGAGATAAGTGTTTTAGTGTATGCATTTTCTGATCTTGTTGCTATCATATGTGATCCTGTCATGCATCATAGGTCAAGTCAGATTACTTAACTGTAAACGTGCTGTTCCTCTGCAACTACAAGGAAGGCTGTCTGAGTATACATCAAGTGGATAATGTGTAATCCATAAACATTATATAGAACAGATCTCACACGAGCTAGCTAGGGTCAGGATGTTTTTCAAGCACTGTAGATATTTCCACTGAGCCCCTAGCATCTAAGGCATGTGTCATCCAGTCTAAGTGAACTATTAATGAGGCATGGCATGCCGATAACTACTTCAAGCTGTCAGGCTGCATACCTTCACACTGCTTGCCCTGCATCTTTGCTGGAACCCAGAAACACCAATGGCTTGGGAGATAGGGAAGAACGGGACCTTCCAGATCCCAACTCTCACACCTGGCAGTTCAAAGGTGGGAAGGAGGTGAGTTAGTCTCTCTGCAGCTTTGTCACTCCATCCCACTGAGGCTCACCCTGCACCATTGCTGGAATCTGGAGAAATCAGTGATGTGGGAAGCAGGAAGAATCAGCTATTAATCTTACTGGAACTCTGCTGTATGTGACAAATAGCATATCTGTTTTTGCTTCAAAGTTCTCTTTATCTTTATTTTTCAGCAGTCTCAGTGTAGATCTCTTTAAATTTATTCTTCTTGAAGATCATTGAACTTCTTAAGTGTGTAGATTAATGTATTTCATCAAATCTGGGGAGATTTTTGGCCAGTATATGTACAAATATTTTTTCTGCCCCTTTATCTTGAAGTCTTCTGGGACTGCAATAATCTGTATGTTGATTGGCTTGATGGTATCCAAGAGGTCAAATGAGATACTCTTCATTTTTTTTATTTTTTTCTTCTTTCTCTTCAGAATCACTCATTTCATTGTTCAAGTTCTCTGATGATTCTTTCTGTCCGTTCAAATGTGCTCTTAAATCTTTTCAATGAATTATTTCTTTCAGTTATTGTATTTTTAGCTCTAGAATTTACGTTTGTTTTTAATAACTTGTATCTCTGTATTAATATTTTTTATATATTGATTTCATCTCCTTTACTTTTGGGTACATAGTTTCCTTTAGATCTTTGACATACTTAACACTATTTATTTAAAATCTTTGTTTAGTGGCTAACCGCATGAGCACAGTGGTTATGAAAACCACTTTTATAATGAACCAAGGTTTAAATCCTTGCTAATAAAAATGCTGAACATATTCATATGCGTGCCCAAATCCTAAAAGGTGGAAAGATGGAGATAATGGATTTTGGTATGACCACACCCCATTAGAAGTTGCTTTATTTCTCTGGTAAGCACATGTGCCCCCTGGCAGTACTAAGTAAATAGATAATAAAAATTAAAATCCTTTTCTAGTAAGTACTGTCTCTGGGCCTCCTTGGGGTGGCTTCTATTCATTTTTTCTTCAGTAGGAGCAAACATTTTTCTGGTTTATTTATAAACCTTGTGATTTTCTTTTTAAAATTTTTATATACATTCAATCATATTATTTAGGTTACAAAGTGAACATTTCAATATATGAACATTTTCCCCAATCCAGTTTGTCAAAATATCTTCAATTCATGACAACACACAACCCCATCCCATCAATGCTCTGCCTTCATATTCCTCCTCCAAATGTCCTTCCTTAGGTCCCACTCCTCCACACACAGCACATCTGGCATTCACACCCATCTCTTGTGTTAGTACAACGTTTAGTCAATCAGGTTCAGTCATAGAGTGCAGACACTCAGTATATATTAAGTGGGGACATACAGTGCATATCCTTCATAGCCTGGCTTGCTTCACTCAGCAGTAAATTTTCCATATTCTTCCACTTTCTGTCAAAAGTCAGGGTTTTGTAGGTTTTTATGGCTGAATAGTATTCCATAGAGTATATGTACCACAGTTCTTCAACACATTCATCCATACGGGGGCATTTGGGTTGGTTCTATGTTTTAGCAATCATGAATAGTGCCGCAATAAAAACCGATGTGCAAGAACTGTTCCAATGAAGAATTCTTCTGTCCTTTGGTTAGATACCGAGGAGTGGGATTGCTGGATCATATGGTAGATCTATTTGTAGATTTTTGAGGAATCTCCAAATTGTTCTCCACTGTAGCTGGACCAATTTACATTCCCACCAGCAGTGTAAGAGAGTTCCCCTTTCACCACACCCCCGCCAGAACTTATCATTTTTTGTTTTTTTAATCTTAGTCATTCTGATTGGGGTTAGATGGTATCCCATTGTTGTTTTGATCTGCATTTCCCTTAAACTAAGGGATGTTGAGTATTTTTTCACATGCCTTTTGGCTACTCCTATGTCATCTTTAGAGAGTGTTTTTTTTTTTTTCAGCTTCTTCTGCCTTCTTTTAATAGGGTTGATCATCCTTTTTCCAAACAGCGGCATGAGTTCCTTGTGTATTCTGGTTATCAGTCGCTTATCTGATGCATGATTTACAAAAATATTTTCCCATTCTGAGGGTTGTTGATTCACACTAATTACTGTGTCTTTTGCCATGCAGAAACTTCATAGTCTGATGTAATCCCACTTGTCTATTTTGGGGAATATTGACTGTGGTTTGGGAGTCTTATT
>NW_006206422.1:95424-100841 GCF_000334495.1 Tupaia belangeri chinensis | reverse complement strand
TTTTTTGTGTGTCATTTTCAATTTCTTTTTTTAACTTCTCGTAGTTTTCCTTGTGGAGGTCTTTAACTTCTTTGGTTAGATTTATTTCTAAATATCTTATAATTTTGGTGGCTATGGTAAATGTAATGACTTTTTCCAGTTCCATCTCAGTCTGCTTGTTATTTGTATATAGAAATGCTATTGATTTCTGTATAATGATTTTATATCTTGTAACTTTACTGTAATCATGCATTACTTCTGGTAATTTTTCCATGGAGACCATCAGGTCTTCTATGTATACAATTATGTCATCTATGAATAGAGTTTCACTTCTTCTTTTTCTATTCAAATGCCTTTTATTTTTTCCTCTTTTCTGATTGCATTGGTGAGGACTTCCAGTATTATATTAAAAAGGAGAGGAGAAAGTGGCCATCTTTTTCTTGTTCCCATGTTTAGTGCGAAAAATCCGGCATGGGGCTGGGAAGGTGGAGTCCGTGAGGGCAAAAGGAACAACTGGGGAAGGGAACGAAAGGAGAAGAGATGCCAGGTTACAGGAAGGCAGGTCGCGAGCTGAGCAACGCCGGGGCAGGAGTCGCGCCACAGCTGGGAGCAGAGGGTCCTGGCCAGGCCGTAAGGGCCGCCATGTTATTCTGAGAGATTCACACTTTTGGATCTTTAGAAATAACTTGAACACAATCGGGATTAACACTTCTTTGTAAGTTTTGTAGAATTCAGAGGTGAATCCATCAGGGCCAGGGCTTTTGTTTGTTGGGAGGATATTTATTACTGATTCCAACCCCTGGCTTGTTATGGGCCTATTCAGACTTTCTATATCCTCCTGGCTCAATCTTGGTAGGTTATATTTGTCCAGTAATTTGTCCATCTCATCTAGATTGTCTTGTTTCATAGCATATAGATGTTCAAAGTATCCTCTAATGACATTTTGAATTTCTACTATGTCTGTTGTTATATTACCAGCTTCATTGCAGATTTGATTCACCTGGTTCCTTTCTCTCTTCCTAGTTAAGTCTCGCTAGTGGTGTATCAATTTTGTTTATCCTTCCAAAGAACCAGCTTTAACTTTCATTTATTTTCTGTATAGTACATTTATTTTCTATTTCATTTGTTTCTGCCCATATGTTTATTTGCTTTCTCCTGGAATTTTTTTGGATTTTGTTGCTATTACTTTTCCAATTCTGTGAGGCATGGTGTTAGGTGATCCATTTGCATTCTTTCCATGGTCCTCTATTGCACTAATTGCTATGAACTTCCCTCTTATGACTGCTTTAGCAGTGTCCCAAAGATTATGGAAACTCGTGTCCTCAGTGTCATTGGCTTCCATGAATCTTTTGATTTCAGTCATTATTTCTTCAGTAGTAGTGGAGTCATTCAGGAGTAGGTTATTTAGTTTCCATGTATTTAGGTATTTTTGAGAATTTCTCTTGAAATTAAAATTAAGTTTAATTTCATCATGGTCAGAGAAGATGCTGTATATAGTTTCTATGCCTCTGAATCTGTAAAAGCTTGCCTTATTCCCTTTGATGTGGTCAGTCTTTGAAAGGTTCCATATTGGCGTGAGAAAAAACTGTATCTCATGGTTTTTGAATGGAAATTGGGATGGAAAGTTCTATAGATGTCTGTTAAGTTCATTTCATTTATGGTATCATTTAGATCCTTGATCTCTTTATCTATTTTTTGTCTAGATGATCTGTCCCGAGGGGATAGTGCAGTGTTGAGGTCTCCAACAGTTAGTATATTACAGTCTATCTCTCCTTTTAGATCTAACAGTATTTCCTTCACATATTTTGGTGTTAGACTCATAGATATTTATAAGAGTTATATCTTCTTGATCTATTGATCCTTTTACTACAATATAATGCCCTTCATTGTCTCTTTGAACAGTTTTTATTTTAAAGCATATTTTTTTAGAAATTAGTATTGCAACTCCAGCTTTTTTTTGGTTCCCATTTGGCATGGAAAACATTTTTCCAACCCTTCACTTTCAGTCTATTTATGTCTTTATCTGTGAGGTGGGTTTCCTGTAGGCAACAGATAGAGGGTTTCTGTTTTTTAATCCATTCAGCCAGTCTGTGTCTCTTGATTGGGTAATTTAATCCATTCACATTCAATGTTATTATTGATCTTACTGGATCTGTCCCAACGTTTAAGTATGCTATTGTCTCAGCTGCCTTTTATTCCTTTGTTTCTGTCTGCTAATTCTTTAGTTTTCCTGGAACAGAACTCACTCCAGGGTTTTTTGGAGAGCTGGCCTGGTGTTGGCAAATTCCTTCAGGTCTTGTTTGTCTGAGAAGATTTTAATCTTTTTTTCTCATATGAAGGATAATCTTTCAGGATATAATAATCTTGGTTGAAAGTGATTATCTCTTAGGACTTTCAATATATCTTCCCATTCTTTCCTTGCTTGCATTGTTTCCATTGAGAGGTCCAGTGTTAGCCTGATGGGATGACCTTTGTAAGTCACTTCTTCTTTCTCACTTGCCAGTTTTAGTATCATGTCTTTATCTGTGGTCTTGGATAGTCTGGCTAAGATGTTCCTTGAGGAAGATCTTCTGGTGTTGTTTCTATTTGTGGTCCTTTGTATTTCTTGGGTCTTGATGCTTGAATGCCTCTCTAGATTCGGGAAATTTTCTTCATGATTTCATGGAATAGATTTTCCATGTCCTTATTAGTTTCTTCACCTTCTGGGATGCCAATTATTCTGATGTTTGGGCATCATATGGAGTCCAGTATTTCTCGTATATTATCCTCGTGGGTTTTTTTTTTATTATTATTTTCTATATCTTTTTGGTGTTTTTTTCTAGGTCAGAGGTTTTTTCTTCTACATCAGAGATTTGATCTTCAGCATGGTCTAATCAACTTTTGATGCTTTCAAGGGAGTTTTTGATTTCCTCTATTCCAGATTTCATCTCTAATAGTTCCATCTGGTTCTTTCTCAGAGTATTCTTCTCTTCTTTCTTATCATGGAATGACTTCCTAATCTCCTGTAGTTCGTTGTCTCTTTTCTGTTCCAACTCATAGAATTTGGTCACCATGAATGTTCTAAATTCTTTCTCTGACATTTTTGTAACGTCCTCCACGGAAGTTACTCAGTTCCTTTGATGGAGATATATTTCCTTGTTTTCCAGACCTGAGGCTCTTCTTCTCCTTCTAGCCATTGGAAGATGTACTCACTTTTAAGTATCTCTTAGGAGAAGGTTTCACTGACTAGGAGTGTGTTTCCCTTTTGCTGCAAATTGACATCTGCCGAAATCTCTGTTCTGTTGTTTTTAGTAATGTGGTCTCAAGAAAGATACTGTATTCAAGCGTCTGAAGTGCAGTATCTCCTTTTTCACAGTTGGTTCAGTACAAAGGAGGGTCCCAAAGAACCTTACATTACTAGAAAATTTTGTATCTCTGATTCTAGACCTAGCTAGTCCCTCTGGCAAGGTGGAGGATGAGGAAGGGTAAATAATATAAGGGAAAAGAAAAGAGCACAGAGGGGAATTAAGAAAAAGTCACGGATAGCGCGGCGCGTGATTTCACCAGACACCTTCAGATGGGTCTGGCTGCTGGATGCTACAGCAAAAAGGACAATCTGTGGGGAGAGAGAGAGGAGGAAATTAACAAAAGAATGGAGGAGAATAAAAATTTAAAAATGGAGAAACTGCCTATGTGCCTATAGGTCTGGTGAGTCCTGGACTGGGGAGTCTGGAAGTGAGATTGTTGGGGCAGTGTTGCCCCAGCCTCAATGTCCCTTGCTTCCCAGATGCCTTCAGATGGACCTGGTTGCTGTCTCCTACAGAAAAAGGAACAGTCTATGGGTCTGGTGGGTCCTGGACTGGGTAGTGTGGAAGTGAGGTGGTGGGGGCGGTGTTGCTCTGGCCTCAATGTCCCTTACTGCCCAGATGCCTTCAGATTGACCTGGCTGCTCAACCTTGTGATTTTCTTGTTGATACTTGACCATTTGAATATTATAATATGCTAATTCTGGAAATCATATTCTTCTTTTTACCTTATCCAGGATTTACTAGTATGGAATGTTACATGTTGCAATGTATCATTGTTTAGTGAATTATCTTAGCTTGTGGTCAGCTGGAATTTTAACAGAGTTCCTTAAATTTCAGGAGTTAAAAATAAAAAAAGTAAAGTACTTCTCCCAGTCTTTGCTACTTGGGTCTGTGCCAGCGCACTCCTGCAACAGTTTGACAGCTATTTATAACTCTGCATTATCCTTTACTTCCTCCTTGCACTTGAGCTGAAGCAGAGGTGACAGCTTTAGGTTATGTCTGGTCTTTTCTGAGCATTAATCATGCCCTGGGCATGCATTTTAAGTTTATGATTATACACAGACAAGTTTGAAAAACCTAACAACCCCCCTCCCCCCAAAAAAATCTCTTTTTCGTTTATCCTCCTAGGCTTTAGGAAGCCTATTGTACATCTGAACTTTAATCTTTTGATCTAGAAAATAGCAGAATTTTTTCTATCCTGAGTGAGTATTTAGTCAGTCAAATAAATAAATAGATAGATAACAAAAAATACTCCAAAAAACTGTGAGCACCTTGAATTAGTCATTCATGTGGCACCCAGACAGATTAGAACAGATTTTTTTATTAATTTAAATTTATTTATTTACATTCATTCACTGTATATCATTATAGCATACAAAATGAGATTTTCCATCCAGTGTACACTGTATATTGGCTCAATCAAGAACATCAACATACATGTTATCATCAACCAGTAATTTTCCATTTCTTGTTTTCTGTATGTTTTTTTTCCAAATCCTTGATACCCTATCTCTTACCCTCTGCCATCTCCCACTCTCCTCCCACACTGTCTCTGGTATCTATGTTTGAGTTCTATACTTATTTCCCCCACACACACATTTTATTGAGTCACTAAAGATCTTAATTAATCTAAATATTTTCATAGCAAGCACAGCTGCTATATACATTTCAATGAGCACAAGTCAAACTTTAGGCATAAGCCTCAGTGAGTAGAATGAACATCCTATAAAGTAGCACCTAGCCGGGGCTATATATATACTGCAGTCATTGAATAGGTATTTTTAATGCTTTTTTTTTATTTCAAAAAAAAATTTTCGTTCTTTTTCTGAAACTTTTTTTTTAACTTAATTTACATTGATTCCCTAAGCATCGTCACAGCATACAAAATGTGATTTCCCATCCAGAATGTACTGCATAGTGGCTTAATCATGCATGTTATTATCAAAAATTTTCCATTTCTAGTATTTTTTTTCAACCCCTATTTCTGACCCTCTGTCCTTTCCCACCCTCTTCTCACACTATCTCTGGTATCTACAGTTGTCTTCCATTCCTTTCCCCTCAACACTGTACTGATCACACAATTTCTTAAATAATCTAACTACTTTCAATAGCAAGTTCACTTGGTACTATTAAAAAAAAAAAAAAAAAGTT
>NW_006206422.1:87667-93754 GCF_000334495.1 Tupaia belangeri chinensis | reverse complement strand
GAATAGCTAAAAGGCATATGAAAAAATGCTCAACATCCCTCATTATAAGAGAAATGCAGATCAAAGCAACAATGAGATCACCTAACCCCAGTCAGAATGTCTAAGATTAAAAAAAAAAAATGATAAGTTCTGGCGGGGGTATGGTGAAAAGCGAACTCTCTTACACTGCTGGTGGAAATGTATATTGTTCCAACCACTGTGGAGAACAATTTTGAGATTCCTCCAAAATCTACTAATAGAACTACGATATGATCCAGCAATCCCATTCCTTGGTATCTACCCAAAGGACAGAAGAATACTTAATCGAAAAAGTGCTTGCACATTGATGTTTATTGCGGCACTTTTCATGATTGCTAAGTCATGAAAACAACCTAAATGCCCAAGAACTGATGAATGGTTAGAAAAACTGTGGCACACATACTCAATGGAATACTATTCATCCATAGAAAAACAACAAAACCCTGGCTTTTGAAAGGAAGTGGATGAATATGGAATACTTACTGCTGAGTGAAGCAAGCCATGCTATGAAGGAGAGGCATTGTATGGCCCCACTTAATATATACCGAGTGTCTGCACTTTAAAAAAAATTATTTGAAACCATACTGCTTCTGTTGTTATAGAGTCATAAAATTATACAAAATTATAAGAAATATTTTGAATATTATCTTTAAAATTCAGTATTTTGAAATTTTGAAAGTTGTAAACTGTCAAGAACTATGGAGTATGAGCTAAAATTTTTTGATAATATAAAGTAAATGTTTGTGAGAAAATGTAAAAATAAATAAATAAAGGGAAGAAACAAAACGTTTAGATCTTTAATCTACTTTGAGTTGATTTTTGTTAATGGTGAGAGATATGGGTCCAGGTTCAACTTTCTGCAAATGGATACACAGTTCTTCCAACACCATTTGTTAAAGGGCCTTTTAATTTTTTTCCACACTGAATTGACTGATACCCTTTGTCAAAATTAATTGACTGCATATTTTGTGGTTGACTTATGATATCTCTATTTTGTTCCAAGGATTCATCTTTTTGTTTTTGTGTCAATACCATGCTGTTTTGATTATCAGAGATTTGTAATATATTTGGGGGTTAGGGAGTGAGATGTCTCTTACTCAACTCTTCTTGCACAGGATTGCTTTGACAATGTAAGGGTTTTTTTTTATGATTCCATAAAAAATGCTACGATTGTCTTTTCTAAATCTTTGAAGAATCTTTCTGGTAATTTAATTGGGATAGCATTAAAATGTGGATTAACTTGGGTAGAATTGCCATTTTGATTATATTAATTCTTCCAATCCAGGAACATGAGATGTCCTTCCACTTTTTTGTGTCATTTTCAATATCTCTTTTTAGATTTTCATAGTTTTCCTTGTAGAGGTATGTTATTTCTTTGATTAGATTCATTCCTAGGTATCTTATACTTTTTGTGGCTATGGTAAGTGGGACTACTTTTTTCAGCTCTATTTCAGTCTGCTTTTTTTTTTTCTTTTTTTCCTTTTTTTTCTGTTTTCTTTTCTTTCTTTTTTTTTTTTTTTTTTTTTTTTTGGAGAGGTTTTTGCTATAGGGCGTGTGTGCTTGCCAGAAAGACAGAGAAACAGAGAGATAGAAAGCGAGAAATCATCCCTCAGGGGGGATGGTCACACCGCAATCCCTTCTCTCCCTTCTCCTCCATTCTTCTCTTGAGATCTTGGGCACGCACTCACATGCTCCCGGCATGAGTTTAAGCCACCGGGTCCAGGACTGGAACCGTGGTCAGCTACTTGGGAGTTCAGCAGCATAGCCATTACACTAACTGCTGGTCCCTCAGTCTGTTTGTTTTTCATAGACGGAAATGCTGTAGATTTTTCTATGTTTATTTTGTATCTGTCACTTTACTGTATTCATTTATTACTTCCAGTAGTTTTTTATATGATACCATTGGGTCTTCTATGTATGAGATCATATCATCTGCAAATAGAAATGATTTCACCTTTACTTTCTCCATTTTAATGCCTTTTATATTATTTTACTTTCTGATTCCATTGACTAGCTCTTCCAGTACTATATTAAAAAGGAGTGCAGAAAGAAAGCAGCCTTGTTTGGTATCAGTTTTAGTAAAAAAAATCTTTAAAGTTTTCCCCATTATGATATTAGCTATGAGTTTCTCATAACAGCTTTTATTGTGTTAACTAATGACTCTTCTATGCCAATTTTGCTGAGAGTCCTAATCATGAAAGGGTGTTGTATTTAATTAAATGCTTGTTCTGCATTGATCAATATAATCATATGATTTTAACTTTCTATTTATATAGAGTATTACACTTATGGTTTTGCATATATTGATCCACCCTCGCATCTTTGGCAGAAATCCTACCTTGTCACGATGTATTCTTTTTCATCTAGTGTTTGATATGATTTTCTAGTATCTTGTTGAGAATTTTTGTATATGTATTTGTCAGAGATACTGGTCTTTAGTTTTTCCTCATCATGTCCTTATCTGTTTTGGGGATCGGGGTAATGGAAGCTTCATAAAATTAATTTGGAAGGGTGCCTTCCTTTTGTATCTTTAAAAATAATGTGTAGAATGGGGGCTTAACTCTTCTTTATAGAATTCAGAAATGAAGCCATCAGTATCAGGCCTGTTCTTTGTTGAGAGGTTAGTTATTACTGATTCAATTTCATTGCTTATTATGGATCTATTTAGGCTTTCTATGTCCTCCTGATTCAATCTTGGTATACTATATGTGTCTAGAAATTGGATCATCTCATGCAGGTTTTCTTGTTTGTTGGCATATATGTCTCATAGAATCCTTTAGTGATGATTTGTATTTCTCTTGTGTCTTTTGTAATATTGCCTCTATCATTGCAAATTTCATTTATCTGGTCCTTTCTCTCTTCTTCTTAGTCAGTCTAGCTAATGGTGTGTCAATGTTGTTTATCTGTTCAAAGAACCAGTTTTTGCTTTCATTTATTTTTCTGTATACTTCATTTGTTTTCTAATTCATTTATGTCTGCTCGAATCTTTATTATTCCTTTTCTCCTGGATTTTTTTATTATTGTTACCGATTTTCCAATTCTTTGAGACATGATGTTAGATTGTCCATTTGCCATCATTCCATCTTATTCTTATGCACACTAATTTCTATGAAGATCCTGCTTATGACTGCTTTTATTGTGTCCCATATAATATAGAACTCATGTACTCATTATCATTGGTTTCCATAAAATTTTTTTATTTTGTTACCAAAGTCAAATCAGGTTCGCTTGCTCAAGCTCTATGAAAGCTAGCCATAGACACATGGTGTGGTGAAAAAAAGTATAGCTTTATTACAAAGCGCAAAGCAAGGACAGCGGGGAGTTCATGCTGAAAAGATCTGGTCTCCCCAAGATGTTTCCCCACATGCGTTTTTAAGGGCAAAATTAGGTGCAGAGGTCCTAGGCGCATGATCAGTTCAGTGATTGGTTCAAGAGGGCATGATTATCTCATGGACATTCTTGATTGGTGAGGCCTTAGATAATCAAATTTCTCTTCAGGTGTCTGGAGTCATTCAGCCTGGAGTCTCTGAGCTCACAACCAGCAGTTTCCAGCCTATAAACCATCTTACATATTGAAATGAAAACCTTATCTTTCCTTTAAGTGAGAGTTTTAGAGGTCAAATAGCCCTCACTCATGGTCCATGTTGGTCATTATCATAACCAAAACTCTGAAGACTTACTCCTTACTCTGGGCCATTACAGTGTAAATGGACTTTATATTTCAGGAACTCTAGGAAAATACATTAAGAAGTTCTTGCTCGCTGCTTTCAATTTCAGTCCTAAATTCTTCAGTAGTTGTGAAGTCATTCAGGAGAATGTTATTTAGTTTCCATACATTTGTGTATTTTGCGTGTGTGTGTGTGTTTTGTGTGTGTGAAATTAAAATCAAGTTTATTCCATCATGGTCAGAGAAGATGCTGGATATAGTTTTGATGTCTTTGAATCTGTAAAGACATTTTTGTGCCCTATCATGTGGTCAATCTTCATAAAGGTTCTATATGGGCATGAGAAAGCATATATTTCATGGTTTGGGGGTGGAAAGTTTTATAGATATCTGTCAAATTCATTTGATTTATGATATTTTTTAGTTCCCATATCTCTTTGTTTATTTCTTGTCTATATGATAAAAATAGCCAAAGCAGACAGTGGGGTGTTGAGATCCCCCCTCAATAAGTGTGTTGCAGACTGTCTCTCCTTGTAGATCTAGCAGTCTTTCCTTCTCATATTTTGGTGCTCCTGAGTCATGTGCATAGGCATTAATAACCTTTATATCTTCTTGATGAATTATATAGTTGCCCTTTTACTACTATAGAATGTCCTTCTTTGTCTCTTTGTACAGCTTTTGTCTTAAAGCCTATTTTATCTGAAATCTGTATCATGACTCCACTTCATCTTCATTTTTTGTTATATTTCCATGAAATACCTTTTTTTTTTTTGGAGAGATTTTTGCTATAGGGTGCATGCACTTGCCAGAAAGATAGAGACATAGAAAGTGAGAAATCACCCCCTGGGGGACAGCCACACCGCAATCCCTTTTCCTCCATTCTCCTCTCAGGATCTTGGGCAAGCACGCACATATGCCCAGCGTGAGTTTAAGCCACCAGATCCGGGACTCAAACCGCAGTTGACTACATGGGAGTTTAACAATATAGCCATTATGCTAACTGCTGATTCCATCCATGAAATACCTTTTCATAGCCCTTAACTTTTACTCTATGTGTCTTTATCCATGAGGTGTGTTTCTTGTAGGCAACAGATAGAGGGCTTCTGTTTTTTAAATCCATTTAGTCAATCTATGTCTCTTCATTGGATAATTTAATCTATTAACATTCAACTTTATTAAAAGTATTTCCAGACTTGTCTCTATGATTAAGTTGACCATTTTTTTTTAGTTTTTAGGTTTTTTGTTGTTGTTGTTGTTGTTCTCTTATAACTATCTGTCTCTCTCTTTAGTTTTCCTGCTTTAGCACTCCTATCAGAACTTCTTGAAGTGCTGATCTGGTGCTGGTAAATTCTTTCAGATTTTGTTGATCTGAGAATGTTTTTATCTTTTCTTCACATTTCAAGGATAATCGTGTCAGGTATAGTAATTTTGGTTGAAATTCTTTCTCTCTTCACTTTAAATAAGTCATTCCATCTTTTCTTGCTTGCATTGTTTTTTGTGAGAGGTACAATGTTAGCCTAATGGAATAACCTTTGTAGAAAACTTGACATTCCTCTCTTGCCAATTTTATTATTTTGTCTTTATCTGTGGTTTTGGCCAGTCAGGCTATGATTGGCCATGAAGAGGATCTTCTTGGGTTGATTTTATTTGGGATCCTCTGTATTTCTTGGTTCTGAATGTTTGAGTTTCTCTAGATTTGGAAAGTTTTCTTCTAGGATATTGTGGAATAGATTACCAATGCCCTTATTAGATTTTTCACCTTCTGGGATACCAATTATTTGGATGTTCAGGTGTTTAATGATATATAATATTTCTTGTATATTGCCTTCAATTGGGGGGATTCATTTTTTCAGTGTTTTTGTTGAATTTTTCTAGTCAGAGATTTTTTTCTTCTACACGCAAGATTAAGTCTTCTACATAATCTAATTTTCTTTCAATACTTTTGAGGGACGTTTCGATTTACTGTGTTAGAACCTTCATCTCTGATAGTTCCATTTGATTATTTTTATGGTGTCTAATTCATTTTTTCATATCATAAAAGGACTTCATCATTTCCTGGGTTCAATGTCTCTTTTCTCTTACGTTTCAGTTTTGTCACCATAAATAGTCCAAATTATTTTTTCTGACATTTCAGTTATTTCTTCTCATTTTCACATACTTGAAGATAAATACTGTGTTCATTTGTTGCAGACATACTACTTGGTTTCTTATCCTTGGTCTTCCCTGGGTTTTGTCATTTTTTTTAATTTAAGTTTTTTTCATTTCATTTTTTATACATTCAATCACATTATTTAGCTTACAAAGTGAATATTTCAACAGGTGAACATTTCTCCCTAGTCCAGTTGATAAAACTATAAAGTATCTTCAACAGATAATACCACATTTCTTTGTCCCATTAATTCTTT
>NW_006206422.1:81535-87567 GCF_000334495.1 Tupaia belangeri chinensis | reverse complement strand
TAGTCAATCAGTTTCAGTCATAGAGTATGGACACTCAGTATATATTAAGTGGGGACATACAATGTCTCTCCTTCATAGCTTGGCTTGCTTGACTCAGCCGGAAATCTTCCATATTCATCCACTTTTTGTTAAAAGCCAGGGTTTTGTTGTCTTTTTTTATGGCTGAAGAGTATTCCATAGAGTATATGTGCCACAGTTTTTCTATCCATTCATCTGTTTGGGGGATTGGTTCCATGTATTAGCAATTGTGAAGAATCCCTCAATAAACATCTTCTGTCCTTTGGGTAGACACCAAGGAGTGGGATTGCTGGATCATATGGTAGTTGTATTTGTAGATTTTTGAGGAATCTCCAAGTTGTTCTCCACAGTGACTGGACCAATTTACATTCCCACCAGCAGTGTAAGAGAGTTCCCCTTTCACCACAGCCCTACTAGCACTTAATCATTTTTTTTTAATCTTAGTCATTGTGACTGGGTTAGGGGGTATCTCATTGTTGTTTTGATCTGCATTTCCTTTACAATGGGGGATGTTGAGCACGTTTTCATATGCCTTTTGGCTATCTGATGTCTTCCATCCAGAGTGGTTTTTTCAACTCATTCTCCCATCTTTTAATAGGGTTGATCATCTTTTTTCAGAACAGCTGCTTGAGTTCCTTGTGTATTCTGGTTATCAGTCCCTTATCTAACACATAGTTTACGAAAGTATTTTCTCATTCGGAGGGTTGTCAGTTCACACTAATTACTGTGTCTTTGACCATGCAGAAACTTCGTAGTCTGATGTAATCCTAATTGTCTATTTTGGGAATTATTTACTGTGCTTTGGGAGATCTTATTTAAGAAGTCTTTCTCCCTACTCCAAAGTATCCTAGAGTTTCCACAGTGTTTTCTAGGAGCAGTTTTATAGTTTGCAGTCTTAGATTTAGATCTTTGATCCACCTTGACTTGATTTTTGTCAAAGGTGAGAGGTAGGGGTTCAGAACCATCTTTCTGCAGGTGGAAATCCAGTTTTTCAAGCAGCATTTGCTTAAGAGGTTTTCCTTTTCCCACTGGATTGACTGGTACTCCTTGTCAAAAATCAGTCAACTGTATGCTTGGCAATTTATTTCTGTAGATTCAATTCCATTCCATTGGTCCACATGTCTGTTTCATTGCCAGTACCATGATGTTTTGTTACCACAACTTTGTAGTATATTTTTTGGTCTGGGAGTGAGATGCTGCCCACTGCACTCTTCTAGTGCAGGATTACTTTGGCAATACAGGGTCTTTTATGATTCCAGACAAACTTTATGATTGTCTTTTCTGGATCTAGAGATAAATAAAAGAGGAAAGTGAGAGATTTCTTTATCTTTCTAGCTCTTGGGATCTGGAAGGAGAGGGGTCCTACTTAGCAGTATCATTGGGCCCCAAAATGGTCAGGGCATGCCTCAAATGGAGATTCCTGTGATTTCCCTTTCCTATGTGGAGGGAGGAGAGGAAAATTAGCAAGAGAAAGACACAGTAAAATTAACAAAAATCAAACTGTGCTTTGCCATAGAAAAATTAATAGATATTTTATGGGTTACTTATTGATATTTTACCAGATGCCAACAATTTTTTTAAAATAAGTAAAAGGTAAAAATATATAAAAGAGGAATTAAGAGGAAGAAGATTCCTCTACCTTTCTATCTTTTGGTCTCTGGAAGGAGAGAGGCACTGACTGAGAGCTTCTCTGCAGTGATGCTGGGCCCAGAAAAGGGCAGGGCATGCCTCAGATGCAGATGCCTGCTATTTCCCTTTCCTTTATAGCTTTGGGGGTCTAGAAGGAGAGGGGCACTGGCTGGGTGCTTCTCAGCAGTACCCTTGTGAAAATTTTCACTTTTTGGAGTGCCTTTATTTTGGATATTTTGGCATTTAATACTGTCTAGTATTTCCCATATGCTTTCCTTATTTTTTTTTTGGGGGGGGAGACTTTTTCCATTATTTCAGTGGTTTTATCTAAGTCAATGGTTTTGTCTTCCAACTCAGAGATTCTGTCTTCTGAGTCATCCAATTTGCTGTTAATTCTTTCACGGGAGATCTTGATTTCCTGTGTTACTGTCTTCGTCATGAGAAATTCTGATTGCTTCTTTTTTGTGGTGTCTATCTCTTCCTTCAAATTCTGGGAAGACTTCCTAATTTCTGTCTCTATGAATATTCTGAAATCTTTTTCTTACATTCTCCCAAATTATTTTGTGCTATGGTGGAAAAGAAGTTGCTCTGTTATATTGAGGAAGAGTTGTTTCTTTGTTTTCCTGTGTCTTATGCTTCTGCACTGGTTTTTACTCATCTGATGGATTATACACTTCTTTCTCCTTTTTTGTTGATTCTATATTGTCGGAGGAAAAAGAGCTCTACCTCTCATACATGTTCTTTTTATATATAGAGAGAAAAGTTTTTGCTATAGGGCACATATATTCACCAGAGAGACAGAAACTGAGAAATCACCCCCCTCCCCCCGGGGCGATATCACACCACATGCCCTTCTCCTCCATTATCCTCAAGATTCTGAGCATACATGCACACACACCCAGCATGAGTTTTAAGCTGCTATTGACTATGTGGGAGTCCAGCAATGTAACCATTACACCTTCAGCTGGTCCCCAGGCATGTTCTTGGTAGAGGACCTTTTTCTCCAGTCATAAAAAGTGTGTATATAGCCAGATCTAAGTGTTAATTCCTTTCCTAGTCTCTCTAGACATGGTATAACCGAGATGGAACTGGAGTGGAACCGGAGAGTTTCAACTGGGTGGGACAAAGTAGTATGTGACATGATTAAGAAAACGGAAATCTCATAATGTTCTTGGATAGGCAGAAAGCAACTAAAGGCTGCTCCCTGCTTTACAGCACAGGCTCTGGGGGTAATGGTGGCAAAGGACTGTGGAAGGAACCAGTCAGGGTTATACCTGGTTCAGCTGAAAGTCAGTGGGAGCAAAGAGACTGTTTTCCTGCCTCAGTTGTTCTCACTAAATGCTTCCTGCTCTATGGCACTGGTTCCTGGGGTAAAGGCAGTAAAGGGAGTGGGAAAAGCTAGTCTAGAACATACCTGGGGCACATGGGAGGCCTGAGGCAGTCTTCTTGCTTCAGTTGGTTTCGCTGACTGCTGCTCTCTGCTCTGTGGTGCATGCTCTATGGGTAGTGGTGGCAAAGTGTATCAATAATTTGCAGGGACCAGCAGAAGGCATAATGGTTATGACGCTGGACTCATATAGTCAACCATGGTTCTAGTCCTGGACCAAGTGACTTAAAACCCAAGATCCTGAGAAGAGAATGGTGGAGAAGGGATTGCAGTGTACCATCTTCCCAGGAGGTGATTTCTTACTTTCTGTCTCCCTGTCTCTCTGGTGAGCACATGTGCCTTTTATCAAAAAATCTCATGATGTCTGTTCTACTTTCTCCAGAACTAGGGACCAGGGTCCTACACTAAGTGTGTGCTGCCATCTTCAAGACCACAACTAAACTAGGGAATGTGTGAGACAAAAGTGAATAAAAATGCTGTAAATATTTCCCACCATTTTCTATTGGCTTTTATTTTAATTCCACATTTCCTTGGTTGCTATACACATTTGCCTGTTTTTCAGACTGGTTCCAAAGAAAGTTGTTTCTGACAGTTTCTGCTCCTTTTTTAGTGTTTCTATGGAGCTATAGTAGTTTGGAACTGTGTACTCTGCCATTTTACTGACATGACTTTTTTTAGAGAGAGAGATTTTTTTGCTGTAGGTGCGTGCACTCATTAGAGAGACAGATACAGAGAGACAAAAAGTGAGAAATCATTCTCCAAAGGTAGATGGCCACACCACATTCCCTGCTCCTCCATTCTCCTCTTGGGATTTTAAGCATGTACGCACATGCACCTGGAGTGAGTTTCAAGCTTCCAGGTCTGAGATTCAAACAGTAATCAGCCATGTGAGGGTCCTGCAACATAACCATTATGCCATCTGATAGCCTTCTGACATGACTTTAACGTATATAATATAATAAATTCAATTTCTAATTCAAAAGCATTGGTTGCAGGTCAATCCTATAACTTAGTGTTTAAGGGAGCCAGATCCCACATGAGTGATCACAGTTTGAGTTTTGAGAAAAGACTGTGGCATGACCACAACTCATAGGAGGGTTCTTTCTCCTCCCTTTTATTTTCTCTGTCTTTTTCTGGCGAGTGAATGGCCTCTCTGACAATAAAAGAAAACAAATATGGTATATTCCTAGGCTACCAAAACCTAGTTAACCTACTGTACCTGATATACCTGAATAGATTGAAACCTTCCCACAGTAAAATAATCACATCTGGTGGATTTTTTTAGCTTTATTTTTTTCTTGTATTCCCAATGTTTAGTACTGTGTCTATAATAAAATAAAAGCTTAGTAAATACATTTTGAATAAATAACTAGTGGTATAAAACCTAACCATTAGTAATAACTGTGATTACATAGATACATGTAAATTGCCAGAAATACAGAATTATTTTAATCATCAAAATTTATATGTAAATACCCCCTTTTACCTTCCAAAGTACTTCCATATTTATTATCTCCTCTGGGCTTCATAACGATTGTGTGAAATAAGTATTATAGGTGTTATTTCCCCAATTTTATAAATAAAATAGGTTAAATAATTTGTTTCAAGAGATTCAATTGTAATATTCAGTGGTAGGAATTATATCTAGGTTGCTGCACACCAATCTTCCATTTTTCTAAATTTCTTTATTTTATTTTCTCACTATGAAAGAAAATCATTCTCCTTCTTGGTTGCTCATACTGAATGCAACCAGTATACTTCCTTTCTGAAAGTTTTGAAGACAAACAACTATAAAAAATGGGAAGTAAAAGACTAAAACATCACATTCTTTTAGCCCTTACAGAAAAAATAAATGTATTCATAGTTGTGAATAGTGGAAAGCAAATTCTTGAAGGGTGGGCTTTATCATTATATCAGAGAATCAATCAGGCTCAGTGTTTGTGTTACTTGTCATAGGAATGGAAAGAAGCTGTGAAAGATATTTGGGGATCAACACAGGGACTGGAGACCTAGGGGTTTGAGGGAGAAAAAGCAACCACATTGACCTTAAGGTTTTTCTCTCTCCTCATTTCTCTCTCTCTTTTTAAGTTTATTTATTTATTCATTCCATGGGAGATGGAAATGACTCCACTATTACTGAAGATATAAAGACTGAAATAAAAAGATTCATGGAAGTTAATGATAATGAGGACACAAGTTTCCATAATCTTTGGGACTCTGCTAAAGCAGTCATAAGAGGGAAGTTCATAGCAATTAGTGCACATAAGAGGAAGATGGAAAGAAGGCTAATGGACCACGTAACATCAAGCCTCAAAGAATTGGAAAAGGAACAGCAAAAATATCCAAAAAAATTCCAAGAGAAAGGAAATAATAAAGATCTGAGCAGAAATAAATGAAATAGAAAACAAACGTACTATACAGAAAATAAATGAAAGTAAAAGCTGGTTCTTTGAAATGATAAACAAAATTGATACACCACTAGCAAGACTTATTAAGAAGAAGAGAGAAGGGAACCAGGTGGATCAAATCTGCAATGAAGCTGGTAATATAACAACAGATATAGTAGAAATTCAAAAAATCTTTAGAGGATACTTTGAACATCTATATGCTAAGAAACAAGACAATCTGGATGAGATGGACAAATTCCTGGGCAAATATAATCTGCCAAGAATGAGCCAGGAGGATATAGAAAGTTTGAATAGGCCCATAACAAGCCATGAGATTGAATCAATAATAAAAAACCTCCAAACAAAGAAAAGTCCTGGCCTTGATGGATTGACCTCTGAATCCTACAAAACTTTCAAAGAATAGTTAACCCCTATTCTGCTCAAGTTATTTCTAAAGATCCAAAAGGGTGAACCTCTCCCTAATTTATTTTATGAAGCCTCTATCACCCTCATCCTTAAAACTGATAAGGACAGGACAAGGAAGGAAAACTATAGACCAAAATCTCTGATGAACATAGATGCAAAGATTCTCAACAAGATACTAGCAAATC
>NW_006206422.1:80366-81390 GCF_000334495.1 Tupaia belangeri chinensis | reverse complement strand
TCGATTGATGCAGAAAAAACATTTGATAAGATACAACATCCCTTCATGATCAAGACTCTCAGCAAAATCGGCATAGAAGGACCATTTCTCAACACAATAAAAGCCATCTATGAAAAACCCATAGCAAATATCACCCTCAATGGAGAAAAGCTGAAACCGTTCCCACTAAACACAGGAACAAGACAAGGATGCCCACTTTCTCCACTCCTTTTTTATACAGTATGGGAAGTCCTCACCAATGTAATCAGAAAGGAGGAAAAAAATAAAAGGCATTCAAATAGGAAAAGAAGAGGAGAAATTCTCTCTATTTGCAGATGACATGATTGTATACATAGAAGCCCCAATGGTCTCCATGGAAAAATTATTGGAAGTAATATATGATTACAATAAAGTTGCAGGATATAAAATCATTATACAGAAATCGATAGCATTTCTATATACGAATAACAGGCAGACTGATATAGAACTGGAAAAAGTTATTACATTTACCATAGCCACCAAAAGTATATAATATTTAGAAGTAAATCTAACCAATGAAGTTAAAAACCTCCACAAGGAAAACTATGAGAAGCTAAAAAAAGTAATTGAAAATGACACAAAAAAGTGGAAGGACATCCCATGTTCCTGGATTGGAAGAATTAATATAATCAAAATGGCAATTCTACTCAAATTAATCTACATATTTAATGCAATGCCAATCAAAGTACCAGACAAATTCTTCAGAGATCTACAAAAGACATTCATAAAATTCGTATGGAATCACAAAACACCCTGTATTGCCAAAGCAATTCTACACAAGAAGAGTGGAGTGGGTGGCATCTCACTCCCTGATCCAAAAATATACTACAAAGGTGTGGTAATGAAAACAGCATGGTACTGGCACAGAAACAGACATGTGAATGAATGGAACAGAATTGAGTCCCCAGAAATAAATTCCAAAACATACAGTCTACTGATTTTTTTCTTTTATTTTTTTTCTTTTTTTTTTTGAGAGTTTTATTTTGCTATAGGGTGTGTGCACTCG
>NW_006206422.1:75538-79467 GCF_000334495.1 Tupaia belangeri chinensis | reverse complement strand
TCATGTCCCAGACCTGGTGGCTTAAAACTCATGCCAGGCGCATGTGTGTGCGTGCCCAAGATCCCGAGAGGAGAATGGAGGAATAGGGATTGTGGCACGGCCATCCCCTCTGGGGAATTTCTCACTTTCTGTCTCTCTGTCTCTCTCTGTCTGTCTGGGGAGCACATGCGCCCTATAGCAAAAAACCTAAACAAACAAACAAACAAAAGATGGGAGAAGGAGTTGAAAAAAACACTCTCTAAAGGTGACATATGAATAGCCAAAAGGCATATGAAAAAATGCTCAACATCCCTCATAGTAAGGGAAATGCAGATCAAAACAACAATGAAGTACTACTTAACCCCAGTCATAATGTCTAAGATGATAAAAAAAAAAAAGTGTTGGTGGGGGTGTGGTGAAAGAGGAACTCTTTTACATTGCTGGTGGGAATGTAAATTGATCCAGCGACTGTGGAGAACAATTTGGAGATTCCTCAAAAATCTACAAATAGATCTACCATATGATCTAACAATTCCACTCCTCGGTATCTACCCAAAGGACAGAAGAATTCTTCACTGGAAAAGTGCTTGCACATCAATGCTTATTGCAGCACTATTCACGATTGCTAAGACATGGAACCAACCCAAATGCCCCCGTATGGATAAATGGATTGAAAAACTGTGGCACATATACTCTATGCTATTCTATTCAGCCATAAAAAGAAACAACAACAAAACCCTGGCTTTTGACAGAAAGTGGAAGAAAAGATTTACTGCTGAGTGAAGCAAGCCAGGCTATGAAGGAGAGACACTGTATGTCCCCACTTAACATATACCGAGTGTCTGCACTCTATGACCAAAACTTATAGACTAAAAGATATACAAACACAAGGGATGGCTGTGAATGCCAGATGTGGTGTGTGTGGCGGAGTTTTTTTTTTGGGAAAGACATTTGGAGGAGGGATACAGAGGCAGAGCTTTGACGGGATGGAGAGGTGTGTTGTAATCTGTTGAAGATATTTTGATCAATGGGACTGGGTAGAATTGTTCACATATTGAAATGTTCACTTCATAAGCTAAACAATGTCATTGAATGTATATAAAAATAAATAAATTCATAAAAATATAAAAGTATCTGGAAAAAAAATAGTGAAACCCACAGCAGTGAAGGAGAAAGAAAGAGCATATTATAAGTTGTAGCAAACTGTAGCATTAAAGTTCTTATGGTTTTCTGTGCTGGTCATTCCTCAGTAAATGAGAAAACTAGCTCATGCTAATAAGCTTTGGATACTGGCATTACATAAAGTTTTACAAGGAGTATGACCTATTGATACTGAAGAAAGATGTATACTTATCTTGTTTCTCTGCCTGAGCTTTTTTCACTGGAAATAAAACGTAATTATATAGAGATTGGAATCATACATCTAAATTCATATCTGAACTCAACTACAAGTTAATTAGGTATGATTATTAGCAATTTAATTCACTTCTCTGAGTATTAGTTTATATACATAACCTCTATAAAATGGTGATAATATGTGTTTCAAAGTAGTATTGTGAGCATCACATAAAAAAAAAACTTGCTTTTTAAATGTCAGATAATATTACCATCTCTTACTGTATGAGTACCAGTTTCAGATAATCCTTATTTATCCTGCATTATTTAGAAATGATAGAGTGGTTTTCAAAAACAAATTTGTCATACGACGTAAGTATTAGTCTTTAAAAATTGACCTTTGAGGGCCAGCAAATAACATGGCAGTCAAGGTGCTAGAGCCTACATGGCTGACTGTGTGGTTCAGATCCTGGACTTGGTGGCTTAGAAAACACATTGGGTATATGTACATACGTTCCCAAAATCCTGAGAGGAGAATGGAGACATGATTGTGATGTATCTCTCTACCTGGGGGATGATTTCTCAGTTTCCTTCTCAGTGTCTCTCTCTCTCTGGTGAGCACAAGTGCCCTATAGAAAAAAACAAAACCCTGAAAAAATTGACCCTTGATATGAATATTTCCAAAATGTATTGCACAAGTCTATACCTACTTAAATAGTAATCTGAACAAAACTAAAGCTATTCTTAATGACTTTTTTTTTGAGAAGTTTTTGCTATAGAGCGAGTGTGCTCACCAGAAAGACAGAGAGACAGAAAGCGAGAAATCACCACCTGGGGGGATGGCCATGCTGCAATCCCTTCTCCTCCATTTTCCTCTCAGGATCTTGGGCACACACTCACATGCGCTCGGCATGAGTTTAAGCCACCGGGTCCGGGACTTGAACCATGGTTGACTACATGGGAGTCTAATCACATAGCCATTATGCCAACTGCTGGTCCCTGGGTGTCATTAATAATGAAGATACATTTATGTATATTTTTATATATCACTATTAAGTAAGATATAATGATAGATCATTTTCAAAGCCTGGGACACTGGCAGCCACAGGAGAGGGGTGGGATTGAGATTTTTCATCAGATTATCAATTGCCTCAAAAAAATGTTTATTTTGTATGTTTCCTTTTACGGTTCTATTTTTGTTTTCTCATGTTCAGCCAGTCAGATGTTGCTTCTTATAGCTATTGATATTCCTGCCTCTGGCTACACACTTTCCAATAGTTCCTTAATGTAGACTTGGAAAGTAAGTTAACTAAACATACTAAAATTATGTCTAGGACAGTGGCTCTCCTATTGTGATCTCTGAACAAGAAATATCAACATCCTGAAAACAAACGTTTTAAAAATGCAAAATTGTAAGCTCTAATCCAGACTTGCCTATTCAGAAAACTCTGGGGGGAGGAGGTAAAGCTTACCTATCTGTTTTTAAAGGCTTCAAAGTAATTCTGACATATGTTCAAGTTAGATATTGACTGAACTATTAAACTTATTAATTATGAACATGGTAGGGATGACAGATGTTAGTGCAACAGTAAAATGTAATACTCTGCCAGGAAATCCCACATGGAAAGTATCCTGGTCCAAGGCCAGAGACCTCCCTGAAATCACTCCCCAGGGGGGATGGCCACACCGCAATCTCTTCTCCTCCATTCTCCTCTTGGGATCTTGGACACACATGCACACGTGCCCGGCATGAATTTTTTAAGCCACCGGGTCCAGGACGCGGACTGCGATTGACTACATGGGAGTCCAGCGACATAGCCATTACGCTAACTGCTGGTCCCATCAAATGCTTTTTCTACATTGATTGATACAGTCATATGGTTTTTATATTTCTTTCTGTTAATATTGTATATTATGTGTATGGTTTTGTGTACGTTGAACCACCCTTGCATCCCTGAAATAAAGCCTATATGGTCATTGTATATAGTCTTTTTTTATAGTATCTTGTTGAGAATTTTTGCATCTATATTCATTACAGATATTGGCCTGTATGTTTCCTTTATTGATGCCCTTATATGTTTTAGGGGATGAAGGTGATGGGCACTTCATAAAATGAATTTGGGAGGGTTCCCTACTTTTGGATTACTAGAAATAGTTTAAGTAGAATGAGGGTTAGCTCTTCTATAATTGAATACTTATTAATAAAGTTTAAATACCAGCACCAGACCAGATCTCCAAGAAGTTCTCAAGGGAGTACTATGTCAGGAAAATTAAATGTAGTCACACAGAAATAAGAGTTCAAAAACTAAGAAAATGGCCAACTTAATCATAGGGACAAGTCTGGAGTTGAATATTATATCCCAGAATTCAATCGGGAAGATCAAATCACAACAGAAGATCAATTAAATACATGAGACTGAACTGGTGAAATAGCATTCTGTGACTTTTGACTAAAAGATTGCTGCTTTTCTTCTAGGCTCTGTTGTCCAGTTTTAAGAGTTTTTGTCCTGTGTTGAGATGTCAATAGTTTCATGTACCTACTATTTAAACAGGATACTAACCTGTTTCTAGGCTTTAAGTTTTAAGCAAATTTCCTTACCAATTCAAAACTGCTT
>NW_006206422.1:73369-75388 GCF_000334495.1 Tupaia belangeri chinensis | reverse complement strand
TATATATATATATACATACACACACACACACACACATGAAAATAGATTAAGTCACTATGCAGTATATTCTGGAAGGAAAACCAATTTTTGTATACTGTGACAATAATTAGGGGATGAATATAAATTAATTAATTTTAAAAAAAAGTTTCAGGGACCAGCAGTTAGCGTAATGGCTATGTCACTGGATTCCTAGTTCAAGTCCTGGACCCGGTGACTTAAATTCACGCCGGGCACGTGTGCGTGCATGCCCAAGATCCCGTCCGAGAGGAGAATGGAGGAGAAGGGATTGTGGCGTGGCCATCCCCTGAGGGGGTGATTTCTCGCTTTCTATATCTCTGTCTCTCTCTGTCTTTCTGGTGCCCTATAGAGAAAACTTCTCCACAAAAAGAAAAAAAAAGTTTCAGGGGAAAAAAATCATGAAAACTATTTTTCATGAAATTAAAAAGATGCATATTTGAGGACTGAAGTAAGCTATATAGTCCCAGCCGGGTGCTACTTTGTTGTATGTTCATTCTACTTACTGGGGTTTATGCTTCGGGTCAGACTTTTGTTGACTGATAATGTATATATCAGCTGAGCTTGCTATTGTAAGTATTTTGATTAATTTCTTTAGCACATAACTAAAATGGAGGAAAGGCATAGAAAGCAACCATGGATACCAGAGACACTGTGGGAGGAAGGTGGGACATGGCAGAGGGTGAGAGATAGGGAATCAAGGATGGCAAAAATTACAAAATATACAGAAAATAGGAAATAGAAAATTGTTGATGATAACATGTATGTTGATGTGCTTGATTGAGCCAATATACAGTGTATTCTGGATGGAAAATCTAATTTTGTTTGCTGTGATGATGTATAGCTAGTGAATGAATGTAAATAATTTAAATTAAAAAAAATTAAAAATAATAAAAGAAGAAAATGGTTAAAAAATAAAACAAATAAATACATCATTTGAAAATATTCAATAAATGCAAAAGAAAGGAGTATAAAAAAATAAAAAAGACATGAAACATAGCAAACACAAAGTACAACGGCAGGTGTAAATACAACAATATGAATACTAACATTAAATGTGCATGGATTGAGCAAAAAATTCAGAAGACATAGATGGTCAGACTAGATCTAAAGTATGTATTAGTTGACTACAGGAGATACACTTCAGATTCAGATGCAAATACTTTGAAAGTAAAAGCGTTGAAAAAGATAATTCATTGCCGGGGTCCAGCATCGGCGGGGGTGGGTTGACTCTTTGGAGGCGACACTGGAAAAGAAGAAGACTAAGGCCTAGGTGCCTTTTTCATGCACGTCCTTAGCCAGACACCCTCAGAGATCGCTCTCTGAAGAGTGACCACTGCTAGGAATTATCGTGCCTTTTTATTGAAAATGTGTTACAGGCAAATAAATGGGTGAGGGGCTATGTGTTCTAATTATCAGCTCATAAAGTTTTAACAACAGAGAACATGGGTTCCATTCAGGGTTGGATTAAGGGTGGGTCTAGTGCAGTTCCGCAATTGTTCGTTTGATGTAGGCATCTTCATGGAATGCAGTTTCAGGAAAGCAGGCTCCAGCAAACAGAGATAATTATCAGCTAATGCGGTGTGGTAGCCATCTTGTGATTGCCGAGCACGATACTGAGAAAAGAAAATCTCAAGTATAGATATTAGTTCTTATGGATCTCAATAAAGAATGGAACTTATATAATTTTATAGAAGTCTAAAGCTTAATTTAAGGAATCCTAATATATTTTAAAGGGGTAAAACTACTGCTTACTAAGTAAGGGTGGGGATAGCTTTTTTAACTGGTGGTAAAGTGACTAACAAGTTAATGAAGAACTTTAAAGTGAGCTTGTGGCATACTTAAAACATTCTATTGTGCCTGTGGCACCACTGCTATGTGTTTTGTTAGAATATTAACCATAGTGGGGTGGGAGTGCTTTGGGCCTGTTTTGGCCTAAAAGATTATTCTTAAGCTTATGTTAAATGTATCTTGAAGGGCCTTCCAAAGGTCAAGAAGATTTCT
>NW_006206422.1:67982-73215 GCF_000334495.1 Tupaia belangeri chinensis | reverse complement strand
AATAGTAGTAGATGAGGGAGTCAGAGGCGGGTCGCTTCCCAGCAAGGCTACCACAGTTTCTGGAGCAAATAGTAAGCAGCCTTTCCGACATGCTAATTCGACCTAAGTTTTATACCTAGGTGGGGGGTGGGGGTGGGGGGGGTACACAGCAGCTGCCTTGCCAACGTGCTGACCCGACCTAAGAGGTAGAGGTCAAAAGCTCAAGACAGATCCTGGGGCCCTACTGGGTCGAACTCCTCCAATTCATGCTAATGCCACCACAGGGAAACTAGAATGGTTATACCAATAACAGACAAAAATAGACCTTAAAGAACTTTTAGTAGAAGGGCCAAGTTGTGGTGCAGTAATAGTGCAATTGGACTTATAAGGGAACAATCTTGGGTTTCCATCCCAAAGTCTTCCTGAACTGAACATATCAGATGCATGTGAATGTCCCTGTGATGTGGGTGAGCTGAAACTGGGGATGAATTATGATTTGAAGGCCCAGTTGGGGTGCCTGTCTCTGTCTCTTTCTCTCATGGGTGAAAAGAGCTTAGAAATGTTACTAGAGATAAACACAAATCCAGTCTCACTGGCACAGGTAGTAGTATGCTGAACAACAGTTTCAGCAGCCACATGAGTAATTGTATATTTTGTTCCCAGGTTGACCTGGAATACACCAGGTGAGTGTGTAGGTACTCAGAGTTTGGGTGAGCTGGAGAGCTGGAGGAATGGGATTAGGGAATGATATAACCCTATTCAGGGTACTCTCTCTTATTCTTTCTCTCATTCTTTCTCTCTCTCATTCTCTCCCTCTTCATCTTGTATGTACATATGCACACTCTATTATGAATAGAAATTTTTCATATTATTAGCTTAATTTATTTTATACATTCAATCATTATAAATCACTAGAGGCTGTACAGTCAATTTCCAGTTTAGGATCTCAACACCCCATTATCTCCTTTAGACAGATTTTCTATACAAAATATTAGCAGAGAGATAAAGGACCTAAATGATACTATAAATCAAATGGGTTTGATCAACATCTATAGAACATTTCACCCTAAGAACACAAAAAATACATTTTTCTCACCCCAGCATGGAACCTCTTCAAAGATTGACCATATGATATGACACAAGTCAAGCCAGTACAAATTAAAAAGCATAGAAACTATATCCAGCATCTTCTGTGAACATGATGCAATTAAACTTTATATTAATTTAAAAAAAATTCTCAAAAATACACAAACACATGAAAACTAAACAACCTACTTCTGAATGACTTAACTACCAAAAAAATTAAATCTGAAATTTAAAAAAACGGAAACAAATGGTAGTGAGTACACAAGTTTCCATAATTTATGGGAAACCAGAAAAGCAGTCAGAAGAGGGAAATTTATAGCAATTAGTATGCATAAGAAAAAGATGGAAAGGTGGCAAACAGATGACCTAACATTTTGCCTCAGGGAATTGAAAAACAACTAAAAATGCCAGTCAAAAATAATAGAGATTTGCACAGAAGTAAATGAAAGAGAAAATAAAGTAACCATACTGAAAAATAAATAAAAGCAAAAGCTGGTTCTTTGAAAAAATAAACAAGATTGACACACCATTAGCTAGACTGATGAAGAAGTAGAAAGAAAGAAACCAGAAAAATTAAATACGTGATAAAACAGGGAACACTACAACAGACACAATGGAAATACTATACATCATTAGAAGATAATATGAGTGACTATATGCCAACAAACAAGAGAACATGGAGGAAATGGGAAAATTCCTGGATGCACATAACCTACAAAGATTGAATCAGAAGGACATAAAAACCTGAATAGACCCATAACAAACCATGACGTTGAATCAGTAATAACCTCCCAACAAAGAAAAGTCCAGGTCCTGATGGCTTCACTTTTGAATACTACAAAACTTTTTTTAAACATTTTTAAATTTCATTTTCTTTTTTACAATCAATCACATTATTTAGCTTACAAACTGAATATTTCAACATGTGAACATTTCTACCCAGTCCAGGTGATAAAACTATAAAAGTATCTTCAACAGATAATGCCACATTTCTTTGTCCGATTAATGTTTTGCTTTTCTATTTTGCTTCTAAATGATTTTCCTCAGACCCTACTCTTTCACAAACACTATACCTGGTATTTACACCCATTTACTGTGTTTCTATAACCTGTGGTGAAATAGTTTCAGTCATAGAGTGCAGACACTCAGTATATACTAAGTGGGGACATACAATGTCTCTCCTCCATTGCCTGGTTTTTCCATATTCATCCACTTTCTTTCAAAAGCCAGGGTTTTTTATGGCTGAATAGTATTCCATAGAGTATATGTGCCACAGTTTTTTATCCATTTATCTTTCGTGGATATTTGGGTTGGTTTCTTGACTTAGCAATTGTGAATGGTGCTGCAATAAACATCGATGTGCAAGCACGTTACCGATTAAGAATTCTTCAGTCCTTTGGGTAGATACCAAGGAGTGGGATTGCTGGATCATATGGTAGATCTATTTGTAGATTTTTGAGGAATCCCAAACTTGTTCTCCACAGTGGCAGGACCAACTTACATTCCCACTAGTAGTGAAAGAGATTTACCCTTTCTACCCCGCCAAGAATTAAATTTTTTTTTTTTTTTTTTTTAATATTAGTCATGCTGACTTGTGTGAGATGGTATCTCCTTGTTGTTCTGATCTGCAGTTCCCTTACAATGAAGGACGCTGAGCATCTTTTCATATGCCTTTCAGCTATTCATATGTCATCTTTAGAGAATGGTTTTTACAACTCATTCTCCAATCTTTTAAGAGGGTTGATCATCTTTTTTTGGAACAATTGCTTGAGTTCCTTGAGTATTCTGATTATCAGTCCTTATTCTCATGAATAGTTTACAAAAAATTTTTCCAATTCTGAGGGTTGTCTATTCACACTAATTACTGTGTCTTTTGACATGCAGAAACTTCTTAGTCTGATGTAATCCCACTTGTCTATTTTGATGATTATCTACTGTGCTTTAAGGGTCTTATTTAAGAAGATTTTGCCTACTCCAATGTCTCCTAGAGTTTCCCCAGGTTTTTCCAGGAGCCGTTTTATACTTTGAGGTCTTAGATTTAGATGATTGATCAATCTTGACTTGATCTTTGTCAAAGATGAGAAGTAAGCGTTCAGATTCATCTTTCTGCAGGTGGAAATCTAGTTTCTCCAGCAGCATTTGCTGAAGAAGTTTTCCTTTTCCCACTGGATTGACTGGTACCACTTGTGAAAAGTGGATGTTTAACTGTATGCTTGGAAATTTATTTCTGGTGACTCTATTCTGTTTCCTTGGCCCACCTGTCTGTTTCTGTGCCAGTACCATACTGCTTTGATTACCACAGCTTTTTAGTATGTTTTTGGGACAGGGAGTGATATGTTGCTCACTCTACTCTTGTTGTGCAGAATTGCTTTGGCAATATGGGGTCTTTTATAATTCCAGACAAATTTTATGATTGTCTTTTCTAGATCTTTGAAGACTGTGTCTGATATTTTGATTAGCATTGTATTAAATATGTAGATTAATTTGAGTATAATTGCCATTTTGATAATATTAATTCTTCCAATCCAGGAACATGGGATTTCCTTCCACTTTTTTTGTGTCATTTTCAATTTCTTTTTTTTAGCTTCTCATACTTTTCCTTGTGGAGGTTTTTAACTTCTTTGGTTCGATTTATTCCTAAGTATCTTATAGTTTTTGTGGCTATGGTAAATGGAATAACTTTTTTCAGTTCCATCTCAGTCTGTTTGTTCATACACAGAAATGCCTATAGATTTCTCTATGTTGATTTTGTATCCTGCAATATTACTGTATTCTTGTAGTACTTCCACGAATTTTTTCATGAAAACCATTGGGTCTTCTATGTATGCAATCATGTCATCTGCAAAAAGAGAGAGTTTCACCTGTTCTTATCCTACTTGAATGCTTTTAATTTTTTCCCTTTTCCATCTTTTCTGATTGCAATGGCCAGGACTTCCAGTACTATATTGAAGAGGAGTGGAGAAAGTGGACATCCTTGTCTTGTACCCATTTTTAGTGGAAAAACTTACAGCTTTTCTCCATTGAGGATGATGTTTGCTATGGGTTTTTCATAGATAGCTTTTATTGTGTTGAGAAATGATGGTTGTATGCCAATTTTGCTGAGAGTCTTGATCATGAAGGGATGTTGTATCTTATCAAATGCTTTTTCTACATCAATCGATATGACCATATGTTTTTTATCTTTATTCCTGTTGATATGATGTATTACATTTATAGTTTTGTGTATGTTGAACCAACCTTGCACTCCTGCAATAAAACCTACCTGATCATGGTGTAGGATCTTTTTTATAAGTTGCTGAATGCGATTTGCTAGTATCTTGTTGAGAATCTTTGCATCTATGTTCATCAGAGATATTGGTCTATAGTTTTCCTTCCTTGTCCTGTCCTTGTCTGTTTTTAGGATAAGGGTGATAGAGGCTTCATAGAATGAATTCAGGAGAGATTCACCCTTTTGGATCTTTAGAAATGACTTGAGCCGAATGGGAGTTAACTCTTCTTTGAAAGTTTTGTAGAATTCAGAGGTGAGTCCATCAGGGGCAGGGCTTTTCTTTGTTGGGAGGTTATTTATTATTGATTCAATCTCCTGGCTTGTTATGGGCTTATTCAGACTTTCTATATCCTCCTGGCTCATCCTTGGCACATTATATTTGTCCAGGAATTTGTCCATCTCACCCAGATTGTCTTGTTTCTTAGCATGTAGATGTTCAAAGTATCCTCCAGTAATGTTTTGAATTTCTACCATGTCTGTTGATATGTTACCAGACTCATTGCAGATTTGGTTCACCTGGTTCCTTTCTCTCTTCTTCTTAATAAGTCTTGTTAGCGGTGTATCAATTTTGTTTATCATTTCAAAGAACCAGCTTTTACTTTCATTTATTTTTTGTTTTCTATTTCATTAATTTCTGCTCAGATCTTTATTATTTCCTTTCTCTTGGAATTTTTTTGGATATTTTTGCTGTTCCTTTTCCAATTCTTTGAGGCTTGATGTTACGTGGTCCATTAGCCTTCTTTCCATCTTCCTCTTATGTGCACTAATTGCTATGAACTTCCCTCTTATGACTGCTTTAGCAGAGTCCCAAAGATTATGGAAACTTGTGTCCTCATTATCATTAACTTCCATGAATCTTTTTATTTCAGTCTTTATATCTTCAGTAATAGTGGAGTCATT